>NC_081567.1:6584464-6592292 GCF_022355385.1 Mustela nigripes | reverse complement strand
TCCTGGGTATTTACCCCAAAGATACAGATGTAGTGAAAAGAAGGGCCATCTGTACCCCCAATGTTTATAGCAGCGATGGCCACGGTCGCCAAACTGTGGAAAGAACCAAGATGCCTTTCAACGGATGAATGGATAAGGAAGATGTGGTCCATATACACTATGGAGTATTATGCCTCCATCAGAAAGGACGAATACCCAGCTTTTGTAGCAACATGGACGGGACTGGAAGAGATTATGCTGAGTGAAATCAGTCAAGCAGAGAGAGTCAATTATCATATGGTTTCACTTATTTGTAGAGCATAAGAAATAACACGGAGAACATGGGGAGATGGAGAGGTGAAGGGTGTTGGGAGAAATTGGAGGGGGAGACGAACCATGAGAGACTATGGACTCTGAAAAACAATCTGAGGATTATGAAGGGGCAAGGGGTGGGATGTTGGGTGAGCCTGGTGGTGGGTATTATGGAGGGCACGGATTGCATGGAGCACTGGGTGTGATGCATAAACAATGAATTCTGGTACACTGAAAAGAAATTTAAAAATAAAATATTTTTTAAAATGCCCAAAATATGAGCATGCCAAACCAAAAGCAAGCAGAAGGAAGCACATAATACAGACAAGAGCAGAAACTTAGGAAATAGAGAATTAAAAACAAGAGAAAATTCAAAGAAAGCAAAGCTGATTCTTTCAAAAGACCTTTAGCTAGACAATCAAGGAAAAAGGAGAAGAGATTCCAATTACTGTCATCAGATGTGAAAGAGGAGATTACTGCTGACATTACAACACTAAAAAGGACTATAGGGAATACTATGAACAACAGAATGCCAATAAACTAGACGAAATGGAAAAATTCCTAGAAAAAGAGAAACTAGAAAGTGACATAAACAACACACGCACACACACACACACATGCACACACAGAGGCAATCTGAAAGACAAATAAAATGACTGAGTTATTAGTGAAGAAACTGCTGACAAAAAAGAAGCTCAGTTCCAGGCGATTTCTCAGGTGAGTTCTAGCAAATATTTAAAGTGCAATCAACACCAATTTTTCACAAATTCTTCCAAAAATAGAAGAGGTAGGAACACCTCCAAACTCATTCTACTTGGCCAGTATTACCCTAATACTAAAACCAGACAATAATATTACAAAACAAGAAAAGTACAGACCAATGTATCTTATGACACGGATCCTCAAATTCTCAACAAAATACAAGCAAACTGAACACAGCAACATATCAAAAGAAGGATATTCTATAACCAAGAGGGATGTATCCAGGTTATATAATACAATAGAATGACAAAATTTTTTTAAATCCACACAGTCATCTCAATACATCCAGAGAAAGTATAGAACAAAAATCCAACACAATTTGGCAATAAGAATACTCAACAAACTAGAAGCAGAAAGCAATGTCCTCAATCTGATAAAGGGCATCTATGAAAAACTCAGAGCTAACACCACATTTACTGGATACAGACTGGACACTTACCCATAAGATTAAACAAAATGAGGATGTCTCTATCACCCTTCTATTCAACATTGTACTAGAAGTTTTAGCCAGGAAATATATGCAAAAAAGAGAGAGAGAGAAGAAGAAAAAAGAAAGAAAGAAAGAAAGAAGAAAGAAGAAAGAAAGATAGATATATAAGGGAGGGGGGAAGATGGAGGGAGGGAGGAAGGGGAAACACAAGTTATTCATAGCGGAAATAAAGAAGTAAAAGCATCTCTATTATCAGAGAGCATAATGTTGTACATAGAAAATCTGAAGGAATGCAATAGGAGTCTATTGGAAATAATAAACCAGTTTAGTAGGGTTTCAGAATACAAGATCAACATACAAAATCAATTGTATTTCATAAACTACAATAAAAAATCCAAAATTGAAATTACGAATATAACTCCTTTACAATAACATCAAGAAGAACTGAATACTTAGGAATAGCTTTTATTTTTTAAAGATTTGATTTATTTATTTGACAGAGAGAGAGATCACAAGTAGGCAGAGAGTCAGACAGAGAGAGGAGGAAGCTGAAGCTGAGGCTCTCTGCCCAGCAGGGATGCTGAGGCAGATGCGGGGCTCACCCTGAGATCATGACCTAAGCTGAAGGCAGCAGCTTAATCCACTGAGCCACCCAGGCACCCCTAGATTTTTTTTTTAACAAGGAAATATATTAACTGATAGCTCCCTAAAAATATAAGCTGAGAGCAAAATGGTTTAATTGCAGAATGTGGAACAGATTTAATGAAAGAACTGCCCTATGACCCAGCAATTGCACTATTGGGTATTTACCCTAAAGATACAAATGTAGTGATCCAAAGGGACACATGCACCCGAATGTTTATAGCAGCAATGTCCACAATAGCCAAACTATGGAAAGAACCTAGATGTCCATCAACAGATGAATGGATCAAGAAGATGTGGTATATATACACAATGGAATACTATGCAGCCATCAAAAGAAATGAAATCTTGCCATTTGCAACAACATGGATGGAACTAGAGCATATCATGCTTAGCGAAATAAGTCAAGCAGAGAAAGACAACTATCATATGATCTCCCTGATATGAGGAAGTGGTGATGCAACATGGAGGCTTAAGTGGGTAGAAGAAGAATAAATGAAACAAGATGGGATTGGGAGGGAGACAAACCATAAGTGACTCTTAATCTCACAAAACAAACTGAGGTTGCCGGGGGGAGGGGGTTTGGGAGAAGGGGGTGGGATTATGGACATTGGGGAGGGTATGTGATTTGGTGAGTGCTGTGAAGTGTGTAAACCTGGTGATTCACAGACCTGTACCCCTGGGGATAAAAATATATGTTTATAAAAAATAAAAAATTAAAAAAAAATAATTAAAAAAAAAGAAGTGCTATACTTTGAAAACCACAAGTATTGTTGAAATAAATTAAAGAAGATCTATATAAATGGAAAATATCTAATGACCATGAATTAGAACTTAATATTGTCAAGATGGCAATAACTCCTCAAGCTGATTTAGAGATTAATGCATTCCGTATCAGAATACTAGTTGGCTTCTTTGTCAAAATTTACATACTGAATTTAAAACTCATATGGAATTGTAAGAACCCAGAACGACCAAACAATCTGGAAAGAAAAAAGAATAAAATTATAGAACTCCAACTTCCAGTTTCAAAACTTAGCACAAAGCTATAATGATCAAGACAGTGTGGTCCAGTGCAGGAAGGGTCTGGCTCCCGGCAAGCAGCAGAACAACGGAGCACAAAATCAGGACTTTTTAGAAATCTGCTCCACTGAGGGACATCGCTCCAGAGACTAAACTGGGGTGAAGCCCACGCGGGGTCAGCGTGGCCCCAGGTCCCGCAGGGTCACAGAAGGATTGGGGGTATCTGAGTGTCACAGAGCTCACAGGTATTAGAGCAGGGAAGCTGGCTACAGAGACGGAGCTGAGGAGTGAGCTCTCAGCTCAGGGTTACCTTGAACAAGTCACAGGCTAGTTGAGCTTGGAGTGCAGCCGGAGGCCAGGGAGATGGGAATGACTGGGCACTTTTCTCTGAGGGCCCACTGAGGAGTGGGTCCCTGAGCTCTCAGCTCCTCTGGGCCAGAGATTGGGAGGCCGCCATTTTCATTCCCATCCTCTGGAACTCTACAGAAAGAGTTCAGGAAACAAAAGCTACAGAAGCAAACCTGAGCAGATTACTTAGCCTTGCCCCTGGTAAGGGCGGTGCAATTCTGCCTTGGACGAAGACACTTGAGAATCACTACAACAGGCCCCTCTCCCAGAAGATCAACAAGAAATCCCACTTATCAAAGAGAGCAGTGGAATTCTAGAGGAGGAGAAAGCAAAGCATGAAACTGATGGCTTTCTCCCCATGATTCTTTAGTCTTGCAGTTAATTTAATTTTTTTTTAATTTAATTTTTTTCTTCTGCTAAATTTTTTTAAACTTTTACCCTTTCCTTTTTTAATGTTTTTAAACTAGTTTATCTTAACGATACCTTTCAAAAAATAATAATAATAACCTTTTTTGAAACTTCATTATTATAGTCATATTTTATCCTTCATTGTATTTAACTTTATTTTTTGTATACACATTGGGTTTCTTCTTCTAAAAAATTTGGGGTACAACTTCTTCTAATAGACCCAAATATACCCTAAATCTAGCTCCAGGCTTGTTCTAGTCTCCAGCCTGAGCAAATTCTCTCCACTTTCTTTTTCGTTATTCTCCCAACCAACTTACTTTATCAACTCCTTTTATAGAAATTTAAAAAAATTTTTTTTCATCTTTATACGCATATCCCATCCCTTCATTGTGTTTACCCTCCCTTATATACGTTTTTCATTTTTTTAAAGTTTCTTTTCAGTGTAACAGTATTCATTGTTTTTGCACCACACCCAGTGCTCCATGCAATCCGTGCCCTCTCCAATACCCACCACCTGGTTCCCCCAACCTCCCATCCCTCACCCCTTCAAAACCCTCAGGTTTTTTTTCAGAGGTAGTTTCTTCTAAGAGACCATAATACTCCCAAAATTAAGTGGGTGACCCTGTTCTAGTCACCAGTCTAATATATGTATGTTTTTTTTATATTTTTTCTTTATTTGTTTTCTTTTCTAATTTTTTTTCTGAACCTCCTTTTATCCCCTTTGTCCCCGCCCTCAATATTTAGGGTCTCTTCTGATTTGGTTAAAGCGCATTTTCCTGGGATCTTTGCCACCCTTTTAGTATTTTATTTGCTCCTTCATATATTCTTATCTTGACAAAATGACAAGACGGAAAAACTCACTACAAAAAAAAGAACAAGAGGCAGTACTGAAGGCTAGGGACCTAATCAATACAAACATTGGTAATATGTCAGATCTAGAGTTCAGAATGACAATTCTCAAGGTTCTAGCCAGGCTTGAAAAAGGCATTAGAGAAACCCTCTCTGGAGATATAAAAGCCCTTTCTGGAGAAATAAAAGAACTAAAATCTAATCAAGTTGAAATATAAAAAGCCATTAATGAGGTGCAATAAAAAATGGAGGCTCTTCTATCACCCTGCAATTGCACTATGGGGGATTTACACCAAAGACACAGATGTAGTGAAAAGAAGGGCCATCTATACCCCAATGTTTATAGCAGCAATGGCCACGGTAACCAAACTGTGGAAAGAATGAAGATGCCCTTCAATGGACGAATAGATAAGGAAGATGTGGTCTATATACACTATGGAGTATTATACCTCCATCCAAATGGACGAATACCCAACTTTTGTAGCAACATGGATGGAACTGGAAGAGATTATGCTGAGTGAAACAAGTCAAGCAGAGAGAGTCAATTATCATATGGTTTCACTTATTTGGGGAGCATAACAAATAGCATGGAGGACATGGGGAGTTAGAGAGGAGAAGGGAGTTGGGGGAAATTGGAAGGGGAGGTGAACCATGAGAGACTATAAACTCTGAAAAACAATCTGAGAGTTTTGAAGGGGTGTGGGGTGGTAGGTTGGGGGAACCAGGTGGTGGGTATTAAGGAAGGCATGGATTGCATGGCGCACTGGGTGTGGTGCAAAAACAATGAATACTGTTATGCTGAAAAGAAAAAATTTTAATGGAGGCTCTTACTGCTAGGATAAATGAGGCAGAAGAAAGAATTAATGATATAGAAGACCAAAGGACAGAGAATAAAGAAGCTGAGAAAAAGAGAGACAAACAGCTACTGGACCACAAGGGGAGAATTCAAGAGATAAGTGACACCATAAGACAAAACAGCATTAGAATAATTGGGATTCCAGAAGAAGAAGAGAGAGAGAGGGGAGCAGAAGTTATATTATTATAGAGAATTTCCCTAATATGGCAAAAAGAACAAGCATCAAAATCCAGGAGGTGCAGAGAACCCCCCTCAAAATCAACAAAAATAGGTCCACACCCCATCACCTAATAGGAACATTTACAAGTCTTAGTGAAAAAGAGAAAACCCTGAAAGCAGCCTGGGAAAAGATGTCTGTAACATACAACAGTAAAAAATATTAGATTGGCATCAGACTTATCCACAGAGATCTAGCAGGCCAGAAAGAACTGGCATGATATATTCAGAGCACTAAAAGAAAAACATGCAGTCAAGAATACTATATCCAGCTAGGCTATCATTGAAAATAGAAGGAAAGATAAAAAGCTTCCGGACAAACAAAAACAAAGAATTTGCAAACACCAAACCAGCTCTACAGGAAATATTGGAAGGGGTCCTCTAAGCAAAGAGAGACCCTAAAAGTAGTAGATCATAAAGGAACAGAGACAATATACAGTAACAATCACCTTACAGGCAATACAATGGCACTAAATTCATATCTCTGAATAGTTACCCTGAATGTTAATGGGCTAAATGCCCCAATCAAAAGACACAGGGTATCAGAATGGATAAAAATACAAAACCCATCAATATGCTGCCTACAAGAAACTCATTTTAGACCCAAAGACACCTCCAGATTTAAAGTGAGGGGATGGAAAACAATTTACCATGCTAATGGACATCAGAAGAAAGCTGGGGTGGCAATCCTTATATCAGATCAATTAGATTTTAAGCCAAAGACTATAATAAGAGATGAGGAAGGACACTGTATCATATTCAAAGGGTCTGTCCAACAAGAATATCTAACAGTTTTAAATATCTATGCCCCTAACATGGGAGCAGACAACTACATAAACCAATTAATAACAAAATCAAAGAAACACATTGACAATAATACAATAGTAGTAGGGGACTATAACACTCCCCTCACAGAAATGGATAGATCATCCAAGCAAAAGATCAACAAGGAAATAAAGGTCTTAAATGACACACTGGACCAGATGGACATCACAGATATATTCAGAACATTCCATTCCAAAGCAACAGAATACACATTCTTCTCTAGTGCACAGGGAACATTCTCCAGAATAGATCACATCCTAAGTCATAAATCAGGTCTCCACTGGTATCAAAAGATTGGGATCATTCCCTGCATATTTTCAGACCACAATGTTCTAAAGCTAGAACTCAATCACAAGAGGAAATTTGGAAAGAAGCCAAATACATGGAAACTAAACAGCACCCTTCTAAATGGATCAACCAGGAAATTAAAGAAGAATTGAAAAAAGTCATGGAAACAAATGATAATGAAAACACAACAGTTCAAAATCTGTGAAACACAGCAAAGGCAGTCCTGTGAGGAAAATATATAGCAGTACAAGCCTTTCTCAAGAAACAAGAAAGGTCTCAAATACACAACCTAACCCTACACCTAAATGAGTGGAGAAAGAACAACAAAGAAAGCCTAAATACACCAGGAGAAGAGAAATCATAAAGATTAGAGCAGAAATCAATGAAATAGAAACAAAAAAAATAGAACAAATCAACAAAACTAGGAGTTGGTTCTTTGAAAGAATTAATAAGATTGATAAACCCCTGCCAAGACTTATCAAAAAGAAAAGAAAAATGACCCAAATAAATAAAATCATGAATGAAAGAGGAGAGATCACAACTAACACCAAGGAAATGAAAACAATTTTAAGAACATACTATGAGCAACTCTATGCCAACAAATTTGACAATCTGGAAGAAATGGATGCATTCCTAGAGACACATAAACTACCACACTGAACCAAGAAGAAATAGAAAACATGAACAGACCCATAACCAGTAAGGAGATTGAAACAGTCATCAAAAATCTCCAAACAGGGACGCCTGGGTGGCTCAGTTGGTTAAGCAGCTGCCTTCGGCTCAGGTCATGATCCCAGAGTGCTGGGATCGAGTCCCACATCGGGCTCCTTGCTTGGCGGGGAGCCTGCTTCTCCCTCTGCCTCTGCCTGTCATTCTGTCTGCCTGTGCGC
>NC_081567.1:6583311-6584364 GCF_022355385.1 Mustela nigripes | reverse complement strand
TCGGGCTCCTTGCTTGGCGGGGAGCCTGCTTCTCCCTCTGCCTCTGCCTGTCATTCTGTCTGCCTGTGCTCGCTCTCTCCCACTCTCTCTCTCTGATAAATAAATAAAATCTTAAAAAAAAAAAAAATCTCCAAACAAACAAAAGCCCAGGACCAGACGGCTTCCCCGGGGAATTCTACCAGACATTTAAAGAAGAATTAATTCCTATTCTCCTGAAACTGTTCCAAAAAACAGAGATGGAAGGAAAACTTCCAAACTCATTTTATGAGGCCAGCATCACCTTGATCCCCAAACCAGACAAGAATCCCATCAAAAAAGAGAATTATGGACCAATATCCTTGATGAACACAAATGCGAAAATTCTTACCAAAATACTAGCCAATAGGATCCAACAGTACATTAAAAGGATTATTCACCACGAGCAAGTGGGATTTATTCCAGGGCTGCAAGGTTGGTTCAACATCCGCAAATCAATCAATGTGATAAACACATTAATAAAAGAAAAAGAACCATATGATACTCTCAATAGATGCTGAAAAAGCATTTGACAAAGTACAGCATCCCTTCCTGATCAAAACTCTTCAAAGTGTAGAAATAGAGGGCACGTACCTCAATATTATCAAAGCCATCTATGAAAAACCCACCTCAAATATCATTCTCAGTGGAGAAAAACTGAAAGCTTTTCTGCTAAGGACAGGAACACGGCAGGGATATTCATTATCACCACTGCTATTCAACATAGTACTAGAAGTCCTAGCCTCAGTAATCAGACAACAAAAAGAAATTAAAGGCATCCAAATCGGCAAAGAAGAAGTCAAACTATCACTCTTTGCAGATGATATGATACTATATGTGGAAAAACCGAAAGACTCCACTCCAAAACTGCTAGAACTTGTACAGGAATTTAGTAAAGTGTCAGGATATAAAATCAATGCACAGAAATCAGTTGTATTTTTCTACACCAACCACAAGACAGAAGAAAGAGAAATTAAGGAGTCAATCCCATTTACAATTGCACCCAAAACCATAAGATACCTAGGAATAAACCTAACT
>NC_081567.1:6578858-6583211 GCF_022355385.1 Mustela nigripes | reverse complement strand
GATATAAAATCAATGCACAGAAATCAGTTGTATTTTTCTACACCAACCACAAGACAGAAGAAAGAGAAATTAAGGAGTCAATCCCATTTACAATTGCACCCAAAACCATAAGATACCTAGGAATAAACCTAACCAAAGAGGCTAAGAATCTATACTCAGAAAACTATAAAATACTCATGAAAGAAATTGAGGAAGACCCCCAAAATGGAAAAATATTCCATGCTCCTGGATTGGAAGAACAAATATTGTGAAAATGTCTATGCTACCTAAAGCTATCTATACATTTAATGCAATCCCTATCAAAACCCCACCCATTTTTTTTCAAAGAAATGGAACAAATAATCCTAAAATTTATATGGAACCAGAAAAGACCTTGAATAGCCAAAGGTATATTGAAAGAGAAAGCCAAAGTTGGTGGCATCACAATTCCAGACTTCAAGATCTATTCCAAAGCTGTCATCATCAAGACAGCATGGTACTGGCACAAAAACAGACACATAGATCAATGGAACAGAATACAGAGCCCAGAAATAGACCCTCAACTCTACAGTCAACTAATCTTCGACAAAGCAGGAAAGAATGTCCAATGGAAAAAAGACAGCCTCTTCAATAAATGGTGTTGGGAAAATTGGACAGCCACATGCAGAAAAATGAAATTGGACCATTTCCTTACACCATACATGAAAATAGACTCCAAATGGATGAAGGACCTCAATGTGAGACAGGAATCCATCAAAATCCTTGAGGAGAACACAGGCAGCAACCTCTTTGACCTCAGATGCAGCAACATCTTCCTAGGAACATCACCAAAAGCAAGAGAAGCAAGGACAAAAATGAACTACTGGGATTTCATCAAGATCAAAGGAAACAGTTAACAAAACCAAAAGACAACTGACAGAATGGGAGAAGATATTTGCAAATGACATATCAGATAAAGGGCTAGTGTCCAAAATCTATAAAGAATTTATCAATCTCAACACCCAAAGAACAAATAATCCAATCAAGAAATGGGCAGAGGACATGAACAGACATTTCTGCAAAGAAGACATCCAGATGGCCAACAGACACATGAAAAAGTGCTCCACATCACTTGGAATCAGGGAAATACAAATCAAAACCACAATGAGATACCACCTCACACCAGTCAGAATGGCCAAAATTAACAAGGCAGGAAATGACAGATGCTGGCCAGGATGCAAAGAAAGGGGAACCCTCCTACACACTTGGTGGGAATGCAAGCTGGTGCAACCACTCTGGAAAACAGCATGGAGGCTTCTCAAAAAGTGGAAAATATAACTACCCTATGACCCAGCAATTGCACTACTGGGTATTTACCCTAAAGATACAAACATAATGATCCGAAGAGGCACATGCACCCAAATGTTTATAGCAGCAATGTCCCATCTTGTTTCATAGCCAAACTATGGAAAGAACCTAGATGTCCATCAACAGATGAATGGATAAAGAAGGTGTGGTATATATACACAATGGAATACTATGCATCCATCAAAAGAAATGAAATCTTGCCATTTGCGATGACGTGGATGGAACTAGAGGGTAACATGCTTAGTGAAATAAGTCAAGCAGAGATAGACAACTTTCATATGATCTCCCTGATATGAGGAAGTGGAGATGCAATGTGGTGGGGCTGGGGGGTAGGAAAAGAATAAATGAAACAAGATGGGATTGGAGGGAGACTAACCATAAATGACTCTTAATCTCACAAAACAAACTGATGGTTGCTTGGGGGAGGGGAGTCGGGAGAGGGGGGTGTGGTTATGGACATTGGGGAGGGTAAGTGGTATGGTGAGTGCTGTGAAGTGTGTAAACCTGGCGATTCACAGACCTGTATCCTTGGGTATAAAAATACATTATATGCTTATAAAAAAATTTTTAAAAAGACAGTGTGGTCCACATTCTCTTATGCCATACACAAAGATAAACTCAAAATGGATGAAAGACCTCAATATGAGGTCTTTATGAGACAGGAATCCATCAAAATCCTAGAGAAGAACATAGGCAGTAACCTTTTTGACAATGGCCACAGCAACTTCTTTCAAGACACATCCCAAAGGCAAAGGAAACAAAGGTGAAAATGAACTTTTGGGACTTCATCAAGATCAAAAGCTTCTGCACAGCAAAGGAAACAGTCAACAAAACAAAGAGGCAACCCATGGGATAGGAGGGGATATTCGCAAATGACACTGCAAACAAAGGGCTGATCCAAGGTCTATAAAGAACTTCTCAAAATCAACATCCATAAAAACAGATAATCATGTCAAAAATGGACAGAAGACATGAACAGACACTTCTCCAATGAAGACATCCAAATGCCTAATAGAATGTGGAAAAATGTTCATTAGCCATTAGGGAAATTCAAATCAAAACTAAATTGAGATACCACCTTACACCAGTTAGAATGGCCAAAATTGACAAGGCAGGAAACAATAATGTTGGCGAGGGGAACCCTCTTACACTGTTGGTGGGATGTAAGCTGACACAGCCACTTTGGAAAACAGTATGGAGTTTCCTCAAGACATTTAAATAGATAAAATAAAATAAAATGAATCAAGTTGGATTAAACATGCACTCTTAAAAAAATAGAGCTCTCTACAACCCAACAATTTCACTCCTAGTTATTTACCCCCAAAATACAGGTGTACTGATAAGAAGGGCCACAGGCACCCCAATGTTCATACCAGCAATATTCACAATAGCCAAACTGTGGAAGGAGCCAAGATGCCCTTCCACAGATGAATGGATAAAGAAGATGTAGTACAGATACACAATGGAATATTATTCAGCCATCAGAAAGAATGAATACCCACCATTTGCATTGATGTGGATGGAACTGGAGGGGATTATGTTAAGTGAAATAAGTCAAACAGAGAAAGACAATTATCATATGGTCTCACTCATATGTGGAACATAAGCAATGGCACAGAGGACTATAGGGGAAGGGAGGGAAATCCAAAAGGGGATAAATTAAAGAGGGAGATGAACCATGAGAAACTATGGACTCCAAGAAACAATCTAGGGGTTTCAAAGGGGAGACAGGTGTGGGGGAGGGGTTAATAGGGTGATTGGTATTGAGGAGGACACATGCTATGATGGCTACTGGGTGTTTATACTTAACATGAATCACTGAACCCTGAAAAAAAAGTTATTTGTATCAACATGGATGGGACTGGAGGAGACTATGCTGAGTGAAATAAGTCAAGCAGAGAAAGTCAATTATCATATGGTTTCACTGTGGAACATAAGGAATAACATGGAGGACATTAGGAGAGGAAAAAAAGGGTGAACTGGGGGAAATAGGAGAGGGAGAAGAACCATGAGAAACTGCAGACTGAGAAACCAACTGAGGGTTTTGGAGGGGAGAGGGGTGGGGAATTAGGTGAGCCTGGTGGTGGGTACTAAGGAGGGCACATATTGCATGGAACACTGGGTGTGGTGCATAAAGTGGTGTAAAAATGAATCTTGGAACACTGAAAAAATAAGATAAATTAAAAATATATATATACCTTTAATATACTAATGAATAAACTCTGCCAAAAGTAAAAAAAAAAATAAAAATTAAGTTATTTATACTTTAAAAATAACTGTGTGGTCCCAGCACAAGGAGAGATACATAGATCAATGAAATTAAATTTGGAGTCCAAAACTTTACCCATGTATTTATGATCAACTGAATTTTGAGAAGGTTTCCAATACCATTCAATGGAATTAAAACAATCTGAGGGTTTTGAAGGGGTGGGGGGTGGGAGGTTGGGGGAGCCAGGTGGTGGGTATTATGAAGGGCACATATTGCATGGAGCACTGGGTGTGATGCATAAACAATGAATTCTGTTACACTGAAAAGAAATAAATTTTAAAAAAGAAGATAAAAGAAATCCTAAAAATAAATAAATAAATAAATTGTCTTTTCGATAAATGGTGCAGGGACAAGTCACAGGACCTCAGATCTTATAAGAAATTCTTAAATATGACCTAAAATCACAGAAAATAAAAGGAAAAATAAATGCATTATACATTGTCAAAAATAAAAACTGTACTACAAAAAACACAGTGTTATATGCAAACAATGCATCATGAAACACTACACCAAAAACTCATGATGTACTCTATGGTAACTAACATAACATAATAAAATTGAAAAACATAAAGTGAAAAGACACCTACAGAATGGGAGAGAAAATTTGCAAGTCATCTATCTGATAAGGGGCTTTTATCTAGAAGATACAGAGAACTCTTACAAACAGATGAATGACAAAACTATAAGTCGTTTGCAAATATCTTCTCCCATTCTGTCAGTTGTCTTTTGATTTTGTGAACTGTTTCCTTTGCTGTGCA
>NC_081567.1:6563637-6578458 GCF_022355385.1 Mustela nigripes | reverse complement strand
GTACTATGTTGAATAGCAGTGGTGATAATGGACATCCCTGCCGTGTTCAAAACTATAAATGGGCAAGAATTTGAACAAACATTTATCTAAAGAAGTTATGAAGTAAGCAACAAGCATATAAAAAGGTGCTCAACCCCACTAGCCATTAGAGAAATGCAAAACAAAACCATAATAAGATACCCTTCACACCATTAATGTGGCAATCACCCAAAAGGTAGACAGGTGTAGACCAAATGCACCAAGGATGGACAGAAACCAGAACCTTCTTACTTTCTGGTGGGAATGTAAAATTGTATTTCTATTGTAGAGAAAAGTTTGGCACTTCCTTATTAAGTTAACCACACTATATCTTAGCAATATAGCAAGTTACAATACAAAGCATTGTACAAACATAGCAAATTTACTTCACAATTCCACCTCTGAGTATATACCCAAAAGAATTGAAAAGAGGTATTTTTTTTATTATTGTGTTCTGTTACTCACCATGCAGTACATCATTAGTTTTTGATGTAGTGTTCTATGATACACTGTTTGTATATAAAACCCAGTGCTCCGTGCCCTCCTTAATACCCATCATCGGACTTACCATCCTCCATCCCCCTCCCTCCTAAAACCCTCAGTTCGTATCCCAGAGCCCATAGTCTTTCATGGCTCGTCTTCCACTCTGATTTCTCCCCCATCGTTTTTCCAATCTCCTAATGGTCCTCCATGTTATTCCTTATGTTCCACAAATAAGTGAAACCATATAATTGACTTTCTCTGTTTGATTTATTTCACTTAGCATTAAGAGGTATTCTAACAAAAAATCGTGCATGAATGTGGATAGTAGCACTATTCATGATAGCCAAGAGTTGGAAACAGTCCAAACATCCATCAAATGATGGAAGGATAAACAAAAGACAATATGTCTACACGATGGAATATTAACTGGCCATAAAATGAAAGTTCTGATGGATGGTGCCACCTGGATAAACCTTGAAAACATTACACTAGTGAAGGAAGGCATCCACAAAGATCACATGTTACATGATTCTATCTGTATGAAGAGTCCAGAAGAGGCAAATCTATTAAGAGAGAAGAGGATTAGTGGTTGCTTAGGGCTAAGGAAAGTGGGAAGTTATGGTAAAAAAAAAAAAAAGTACAGGAATTCTGTGTTGACAACAATATTCCAACCACTGACTGCAGTAAAAGTTGCATGTTATCTTTGAATGCACTAAGCAGAGTTTTCAGCTTCCTTGAGTTATAACAGACATACAGTACTGTATATGATAAGGCACACTATATATACTTGACACACATATATAAAAAATGATTAGCACAATAAGATTGGTTAACATCCATCATCTCATATGGTTATAAAACCAAATTTTCTATTATGATGAGAACTTCTACAATCTACTCTTAGCAACTTACAAAACATCATACAGCAGTGTCAACTACAGTCACCGTGTTGTGTTTACAGTCCAATACTCATCCATCTTGTGCCTGAAAGTGTGTACCTTTGGTCACCTTCATCCAAGTACCGCCCCACAACCCCTGCCTCTTACAACCACAAATCTAATCTCCTTTTCATAGGACTTGGTTTCTTGTACTGTTTTTTTTATTCCACATGTAATTGAGGTCATATAGTATTTGCCTTTCCCTGTTGGACTCATTTCACTTGTCATCATGCCCTTGGGATCCAACCATACTGTCCAAATAGAGAATGTCATTCCATTTTTATGGCTGAATAAGATTTCATGGTATATACATACCACATTTTCATTATCCATTCCTTGGACGATGAACACTCAGACTGTAAAAATTGAATCATACATTTTAAAAGGGGGACATATATGTTAGATGAAGTTCTATCTCAGTAAAATTGGTGTAGAAAGGTAGGAAGGGAAAAAGTGAGAGAGGAAAGAAAGAAGGGAAACGGGGGGAGGAAGGAAAAAGGAAAACTAGTATTGTACGTACATAACGAGAAGAAAAATGGATCAAGGAAATCAAATTTTAAGAGCTTCTTAATATTTTCCACAAAGGGATCCTCTGGGTTGTTGAGGGAATCAATGTTCACTCCAAACGATGTGCTGGTAATCACATCCATGCTGTAGGCTCCAAAGATGCTGTGAGAGAAAGAAAAACATATGTAATTAAAATCACCACCTCTTTACTGTCCTTATCCAACACATGCATCAAAAGGGCTTGTAGATTCCGATGTCCAGACAAGACAAATGTCACACATTCAGAACCAGCTGCTGCATCATCTGAAGAGTCTAGGTGCCATCACACTCACTCATGAGGTGCTTGTGAGGTGCCAATGATGTAGCTGGCTTTGTGCGAGGGATGATGGGACACTGTGACACGTTAGACACACCTATGAGCTCAAGGAGCTCAGTCATGAAGGCATAGAGACCCAAAGTTGGACAAATTACAGTAGTGTGTTTTGAATATGGGCAGCAGGAGGTGGTTAAGCACTGTCTGAGCAGGACAAATGGTGGGATAATTAACTCTTCCTCATGGTGTCATGAACCATGAAACTGATCTGGATCTTCTCTCACCACAGTATCTGTGCTCAGAGCTGATTTCTCTTCAGCACATCACAGAACACCAACACCCTGTTCCGTGCTGCCAGGAACACCATCCCTTCTTCTCTACACCTCTGCTAAGTCTCCTGAAAGACCCACTCTGTCCCATCTTCATTGATCTGAGATTGCCCTGAGGATGTACTCATTTCTGGAAAAAAGAAGAACTAAGAATGTTCATCCTTTAAGTATATATGTTAAATCACACCAAAATTGATTTAGGAGATTCCATAGATAAGTGATTATATGCCACTATTTTTCCTAGGACAGACCCTATGTACATCAGTTCATCCTGCATAATTAAAATATACCCCAGATTAGCCAATATATAGATGATGGATAGATAGATAGATGATAGATTGATAGATAGATGATGATAGATAGATAGATAGATAGATAGATAGATAGATAGATAGTCACACTCCCATCCCATGAACAGGGACTTCTTTCTTTTGAGATTGAAAGAAGGATAGCTGGGGCTGAAGTTGTTCCATGTTCCACATGTTAATGTTCCTGCCCCACCCCAGTGCCCACCAATATGTACCAAGTGCCTTCCCCTCCCACCATACCATACCCTCCTCACTCAAAGATTTGGTACAATCATGTTTCTTTTTCTCAGGCATGTAGTGGTGTCTTCCAGAATAAGCAAGGTGACAGTTAAGCATATAAATTAATCCTGATTCATGTACACTAAAAGAGACCACTTCTCTCCTGACTGCCCTGCCTTTTTAAGTAAGCTACCTCTTCCTGGCTGGCCCACTGGAGTTGTAACACCACATGCATACTTCAGCTGCTTCACTGGAGTGACTCAACAGTGGCAGTTGGCTCTGTGGCAGCAGCTGGAAAATGTCATGACAGAGCAGGAATCCCAGCAGCTGCACTCCTACTTACTCTTTCAAGTTGATAGGCTTGCCTTTCTTGGCCTCCTTCCTCACGTTCTTCACCAACACATCTCCATATTGGTCAATGATGGAGAACATCTACACAGAAAATACAACACCACCTGAAGTTAAATCTGAGAATCAAGTCCTAGAATGATGTGGCTCTCACAAGCATAGAGCAGTGATTTGTAATAACAAATCTTATCATGTCTCTTATAGGACATAAAAAGACCATTTTTATCAAGCCCAAATTCCACAGACTTCCCCTTAGAGATGGACTATGATTGTATTTCCTACCTGCTCCCAGATGTATTCCTTACTTTCCAATTGAACGTCTTCTTTTCTTACCTCCTTGAGCTTTCCGCTAGTGAAAGTAGGGGACAACAATGTTCGCATCCTCTTCCATTCTTCATCCTCAGACAAAGAGATTGCACTTTTCATAAATCCCGCTGGACCAAAAGACTAGAGTCAAAGAAAAACACAATTTGCCCTACATAAGTTTTGGAGGTCTCAAAGGTTGTGGAAAATTTGTTAAACAGGCAGAAATTATTCAACAAATATTTTGTGATTATCAAATTCATTGTAGGCCCAATGTAGGTGATCAACAGATTCTTATCCCAAAGGCCTATCCTTTTGCAAGGCTGGGGACACATCCAGCCACCTGCTGTGCTTTCCAGTCTTTATATTCCACCTTCATTTCAGTGCAAATATCGTATGAGGGAATTTGGAAGGGAAACAACTCCTCCAGTGGAGTACACAGGATTAACACCTAATACAGTCTCCTAAGCTGAGCAGAGTAGAATTGGATTGGTGGAAGGTAGTCAGTTGCCCTGGCAAACTGTATGTTGCCTCAGACCAGTTCTACCTTTTACATATATCCACAGCATGAGAAACTTGAAAACTGGATGTCTTGAAATGGTGATTTGAAAAAAAAAATTGTAGTTAACAGTAAAAAGATTAGGAATCTCTTTGCTCTTGTGACAAAATGGTACAATAACATGGAAATTTCTTCCCTGTTTTTCCCCAAAAGAACATAAGGGAAAATGAGAGAAATAACTCTATTCTTCATCTAGCAAGCCAACCAATTTGAATATTTCTTCCATTTTCCCAAATATATTTTGTTTTAACATGGATATCTCCATGGCTAAAGTTAACAACTCAGGGAACAACAGTTGTTGGCAAGGATGCTAAGAAAGGGAACCCTCTTCCGTTGTTGGTGGAAATGCAAACTGATGTAGCCAGTTTGGAAACAGTATGGAGATATTTCAAAAAACTTAAAAATAGAGCAACCCTACAACCCAGCTATTGGACTACTAGGCATTTATCAGAAGGATACAAACATAGTGATTTGAATCCCAATGTTTATAGCACTCCAATATTTATAGCAACAATGTCCACAATTGCCAAAATATAGAAAGAGCCCAGGTGTCCATGACAGATGAATGGAAAACAAAGACCTGGTGTGTATATATATAGAGATATGTGTCTGCATATATACACACATACATACATACATATATACATGCACATACACACACAATGGAATATTACTTAGCCATCAAAAGAATGAAATCTTGCCATTTGCAATGACGTGGATAGAACTGGAGGGTATGATACTAAGAGAAATAATTCAGTGAGAGAAAGACAAATGCCATAAGATCTCACTAATATGTGGAATTTAAAAAATATAACAGGGGTGTATTGTGACTCAGGTCATGATCCTAGGGTCATGGGATTTAATCCCACATCGAGCTCCCTGCTCAGTGGGGAGGCTGCTTCTCCCACTCCCTCTGTTTCTCTTCCCTGCTTGTGCTCTCTTACTCTTTCTCTGTCAAAAAAAAAGATGAAAATATCAGAAGGGAAGGAAAAATAAAACAAGAGGGAAACAGAGATGGAGGAAAACCATAAGATACTCTTAACTAAAGGGAACTATAGGGAACAAACTAAAAGTTGCTTGTGGGGAGGGCAGTGGGGGATGGGGTGACAGGATGATGGGCATTAAGGAGAGCACTTGATATAATGAGCACAGGATATTGTATGCAACTGATGAATCACTGAATTCTACCTCTGAAACTAATAATATAGTACATGTTACTTAAATTAAATTTAAATTTTAAAAAATTTTAAAGATTTATCTATTTTTCAGAGAGAGAGAAAGACAGCACAAGTAAGGGGAGCAGCAGTCAGAGGGAAAATCAGGCTCCCCACTGAGCAAGAATCCTGAGGCAGAATTAGATCCCAGGACCCCAGGATCACGACATGAGCTAAAATCAGATGCTCAACCAACAGAGCCACCCAGACATTCACCCCTCCAAAATTTTTAATTACAATAAAATAAAAATAAAAAATGAAATGGATACCTTCAACGCCATTTCACAATAAAAACTCACAAATTAAGAAGAGACAGAAAGTTCCTCAACTTAATAACAAGCATCTAAAAACCTTACACCTAACATCACATCACCCCAGTGAGGAAAGACTGATATTATATCCCTAAGACGATGAAACAGGACACTTTAGCCTCTAACACCTCACAAACAACAACAATCAGACAGCTATCCACAAAGCAAAAATAGGCTCAAGGGCTTAGGAGTCCATTTAAGAAGCTTCAACAACACAGTGGAGCAAAACTCCTGAGAATAATTGTACAAGAAAAGTAGGGAGAAGAGCTTTATTTTGCCTGCATCACCCCCATGACCCAGGTCAGCACTGCTCAGCACCAAGAGGACCCCCTCTGACCTGAGATAGTTCTCCTTCCTGGGGAACAACAGAAGGGTAAGCGACCATTAGCCCCAGCCCTTCAGGGCATGGCACAAATTACCTGTCTTGGTTTCAAACCTCCCAAAGACTGGCATAGCTGACACAGGTGGTCACAGCTAGGAACAAAGAAGGACAGGACTACCAGTATCAGTCAAGTGGAAGGAGTGACCATGCTTCTCTGTGTCCTGCTCTGCAGAAGTCTCCAGCAGGCTTTGCTGCTGAGGCAAACAGCCGGCCCAGCACTGTGTACCCTCTAAGATTTTGCTGCTGATAGTCCCAGAGGTTTTCACACTTGTAGACTCAAGGTGCCAGAGTCCTGCTGTGTCCCATCTGCACTCACACGAGTTGCCTCAGCCAGTGCCACCACCAATACTGTGAGCTCCAAATCTACACCTCTATGGCCTCTATGACTGGGCATATGGACAACACCAGCCCAAGCCCCAGCAGTTTCTGGGCCTGAGGCCAGGCCTGAATCCTGTCTCTGGACTGCACTGACACATGAGACCACAGCTAAACCCTGAAGATGCACACCTACACACTGCCAGCCTGACCTCTAGTTACGAGCCCCACTGCTGGGCATGCCATACTGGCTAGCCCTGAAGCCATGTGAGTGCACACAGATAGCTCAGGAACTCAAAGCTACCTGTGTGCCCACAGTTGGTACAGCCCCCACCACTGGCCTAGCTCTTTGGGGCATGAGCCTGCTTTCAGCCCTCCAGATGAGTGTGTGCATAGCACCAACTCTGGCCATTATTGTCCTTCTCCAGTCTCCTGTCACTGGATCTGGCGGTTCTGCTGAAGACCCCAACAGCTACCACAGCCACAAAGAACCCTCCTCTGCTCTTGTTGCCAAGGATCATGCAGTTGCTCAAGGTGTGGCCCCCAAATGCATGAACTAACCATGCCCTCCTGGATTATTTTAAATTATCCAGTCAAAGTGGGGAACAAAAATGAAAAGAATTGGGGGGAAAGCCTACAGACTTACAGGACACCATCAAATGAAACAACATTCACATTATGGGAGTCCCAGCAGGTGAGGAGAGAAGTGGGCAGAAACCTTACTGAAAGAAACAATGGCTGAAAACTTCTCAAACATAGAGAAATGTATGGAAATCTTGGGTCATGAGGATTAAAGTCCCCAATAAGATTGAATCTGAAAAGGACTTCTCCAAGAGACATTATAATAAAACTGTCAAAAATGAAACCCCCCCAAAATCTTGAAAGCAGCAAGAGAAAAGGAGTTCATCACATCCAAGGGAACACCATGCGACTACCAGTGGAATCCTCAGTGGAAATCATGAAAGACAGAAGACAGTAGGTGATTTATTTGAAATGCTATTAAAAATACCAACGAAGAATACCTTACCCAGAAAAACAAGGCTTTCAGAAATGAGAGAGAAAAAGACATTTCCAGACCAAAAAAGTGTGGACAGAATTCATTACCACTAAGCCTGCCTTACAAGAAATATTAAGGAGTTCTTCAAGCTGAAAAAAAAAAAAAGGGGCTGTTACTACTAACATGAAATCACATGAAATTATAAATCTCGCTGGTAAATACAAATGTCTAAATTCAGAACATAGTGATATTGTACTGGTGATGTAAAAATTACTTATGTCTCTAGTAAAAGCTTAAAACACAAATAATTTTAAAAACTACAACTAACTTCTTATAGATCTTGGATACCAGCCATTTATCTGTAATGTCATTTGCAAATATTTTCTCCCATTCTGTGGGTGCCTCTAACTAACATAACATAATTTTAAAAAATGGAAAAAAAAACCAGGATGGCAAATATGAGTGCATATAAAACTGTTGAAATCTAAGTTCTGTGATTAGAACCAATGTCCAATTCAGCCTGGACACTGTACTATGGTTATGCAGGATATTACCATAAAGGAAATGGCCTGAAGGTTTCATGACATGGGACCTCCTGTGACAACTTCCTGTGAATCTATTCTTATTTTAAAATAAAAGTTTTATATTTAACTATGCAAATTTAAAATACATCCATGCCTACCCGCCGGTTTGTGAAGACAGAATAACATTCTTTCACTAGTACTGTCTTGATCATGTCCGTATCTGTGATAGCCAGCACAGGCTGTCGCCCATCATAAAACCTGTGTGGGGAAAACAGACCTGATTATACTTAACCTGACAGTTTCTAGAGTGCAGTCATGCCTGGAAGTAGACTTCTTTTTTTTCAATATAAAGAGCTCTACTTTTATTTATTTATTTATTTATTTATTTTTCGTTGTCCTTTTTTTTTTTATTCAGCATAACAGAATTCATTGTTTTTGTGCCACACCCAGTGCTCCATGCAATATGTGCCCTCCTTAATACCCACCACCTGGCTCCCCCAACCTCCCACCACCCGCCCCTTCAAAACCCTCAGATTGGTTTTCAGAATCCATAGTCTCTCATGGTTCACCTCCCCTTCCAATTTCCCTCAACTCCCATCTCCTCTCCATCTCCCTATGTCCTCCATGTTATTTCTTATGCTCCACAAATAAGTGAAACCATATGATAATTGACTCTCTCTGCTTGACTGATTTCACTCAGCATAATCTCTTCCAGTCCCGTCCATGTCCCTACAAAAGTTGGGTATTCATCCTTTCTGATGGAGGCATAATACTCCATAGTGTATATGGACCACCTCTTCCTTATCCAGTCATCTGTTGAAGGGTATCTTGGTTCTTTCCACAGTTTGGCGACCATGGCCATTGCTGCTATAAACATTGGGGTACAGATGGCCCTTCCTTTCACTACATCTGTATCTTTGGGGTAAATACCCAGGAGTGCAATTTCAGGGTCATAGGGAAGCTCTATTTTTAATTTCTTGAGGAATCTCCACACTGTTCTCCAAAGTGGCTGCACCAACTTGCATTCCCACCAACAGTGGAAGAGGGTTCCCCTTTTTCCACATCCTCTCCAACACATGTTGTTTCCTGTCTTGCTAATTTTGGCCATTCTAACTGGTGTAAGGTGGTATCTCAATGTGCTTTTAATTTGAATCTCCCTGATGGCTAGTGATGATGAACCTTTTTTCATGTGTCTGATAGTCATCTGTATATCTTCATTGGAAGCAGACATTTATCCTGATCATACCTAATCCTTTCTCTGAGATCATGATTAGAAAAAAACATTAGAACAATTATTAAGTTTAGGTTTGTACATGGATATTTCCAGGACCATTCTCCATAACTTTTTGTATGTTCATAGCAGCAATGTATACAATAGCCAAACTGTAGAAAGAGCAGAGATGCCCTTTAACAGACTCGTGGATAAAGAACATGTGGTTCATTTGTGACGATGTGGATGGAACTAGAGTGTATTATGCTTAGTGAAATAAGTCAAGCAGAGATAGGCAGCTCTCATATGATCTCCCTGATATGAGGAAGTGGAGATGCAATGTGGGGGGGGTTAGGGGTAGTAAAAGAATAAATGGAACAAGATGGGATTGGGAGAGAGACAAACCATAAGAGACTCTTAATCTCACAAAACAAACTGAGGGTTGCTGGGGGAGAGGGGTAGGAAGAGGGTGGTGGGATTATGGACATTGGGGAAGGTATGTGCTAGGATGAGTGCTGTTAAGTGTGTAAAACTGGCGATTCACAGACCTGTACCCCTGGGGCTAATAATACATTGTATGTTAATAAAAAAATAACATGTAGTTCATATATACAATGGAATATTCTCAGCCATCAGAAAGGATGAATACCCAACTTTTGCATCAACATGGATGGGACGGGAGGAGATTATGCTAAGTGAAATAAGTCAAGCAGAGAAAGTCCATTATCATATGGTTTCACTTATTTGTGGAACACAAGGAATAGGATGGAGGACATTAGAAGAAGGAAGGGGAAAATGAAGGGTGGAAATTGGAGGGGGAGACAAACCATGAGAGACTATGGACTCCAGGAAACAAACTAAGGAATTGAGAAGGGAGGGAGTAGGGAAATGGTTGAGCCCGGCAATGGGTATTAAGGAAGGCACGGATTGCATGGAGCACTAGCTGTTATACTCAAACAATGATTCACAGAACACTACATCAGAAACTAATGATGTACTGTATGGTGACTAACATAACAAAAAAAGAGTAAGGTTTACACTTAGTTGAGACTTAGAGAACATCACATTGTATGTTTGTCATGTTAAAATAGCTACCAATAAAAATAAAATATTTTGTTTATTTGAAAAAAAATTTTTTAACTTCACCAAAAAAGACATACAAATGGCTGACAGACACAAGAAAAACTGTTCAACATCATTAACAATCATGGACATTCAAATCAAAACCACATTGAGATACCACCTCACACCAGTTAGAATGGCAAAAATTAACAAGGAAAGAAACAATAAATGCTGGAGAGGGTGTAGAGAAAGGGGAACCCTCTTACACTGTTGGTGGGAATGCAATTGGTGCAGTCACTTTGGAAAACAGTGTGGAGGTTCCCCAAAAAATTAAATATAGAGCTACCTATGACCCAGCAATTGCACTCCTGGGTATTTACCCCAAAGATACAGTAGTGAAAAGAAGGGCCATATGCAACCCAACGTTCATAACAACAATGTACACAATAGTCAAATGGTGCAAGGAGCAGAGATGCCCTTCAACAGACAAATGGATAAAGAAGATGTGGTCCATATATCCAATGGAATATTACTCAGCCATCAGATAGGATGAATACCCAGCTTTTGCATCAACATGGATGGGACTGGAGGAGATTATGCTGAATGAAATAAGTCAAACAGAGAAAGGCAATTATCATACGGTTTCACTTACTTGTGGAACATAAGGAATAACATGGAGGACATTAGGAGAAGAGAGGGAAAAATGAAGGGAGGAAATTGGAGGGGGAGATGAACCATGAGAGTCTGTGGACTCCGAGAAACAAACAGGATTTTAGAAAGGGGAGGAGATAAATTGGCCTGGTGATGGATATTAAGGGGGGCAAGTATTGCATGGGCACCGGGTGTTATACACAAACAATGAATCATGGAGCACTACATCAACAACTAATGACATATTGTATGGTGACTAACAATAAAAATAAAAATAAATTATTGTAAACATTTTAGAAGTATGTCAAGCATTTAAAATAATTTATCTAATTTAATTTAACAATTTAACAAAAAGGAAATGAGGGTGGTAAATAACTGAAGGTAAGTAAATGATCTAGGAACCAAAAAAATGGAGAATCCATCACCCAGTAACTAAACATTCTAATTTTGAAGCTATTTCAAACATGAAAGACATTAGAGAGAATATTAAATGAAAATTGTACATACGCTGACCACATATATGGAAGATGGGTCTGCAAATGAAAAGACTTGGAATGCTCAAGAAGTGATGGTTAAATTAGGAATTATTTCTTTGTCCTATTTACTAAAATATGCTTCCCAGTTACATTCAAAAGGAAGTATTATTTTTAATATGGAGAGAGATCCTTGACAGCATTAAGTCATAAATTTTTCAAACAAAAGAAAAGAGGAAAAATAAATACAGAAAAATATAACTCTTTTTGAATATATTTCCTTTTATTACTTATATTTATTCTTATATGTGAGTCCCAGGTGTGAATTCCTTGGGCTTCATGTGACATCCTTAAGCAGCAGGCCATGCCCACTTTTTTTTTTTAATAGAATTTTTTATTTTTTATAAACATATATTTTTATCCCCAGGGGTACAGGTCTGTTTGCACATGTTTCACACAAAGCTAACTCTTTATATGTGATCCATCCTTATTTTTAAAAAACATAACATATAACATTTAATGTATTATTTGCTTCAGGTGAATCATCAGTCTTACACAATTCACAACTCTCACCACAGCACATGCCCTCCCCAATGTCCATAACCCAGCCACCCTATCCCTCCCGCCCCCACCCCTCAGCAACCCTGATTGTTTCTTGAGATTAAGAGTCTCTTATACTTTGTCTCCCTCCTTGGTCCCATTTTGTTTCATTTTTTCCCTCCCTTCCCCTCACAACGCCAACCCCACCCTGCCTCTCAAATTCCTCGTACCAGAGAGATCATATGATAATTGTCTTTCTCTGGTTGACTTATTTCACTTAGCATAATACCCTTTAGTTCCATCCATGTCATTGTAAACAGCAAGATTTGGGTGTGTGTGTGTATGTGTGTGTGTCTTAATTTTTTTTTTTTACTTCTTTTCAGCGTAACAGTATTCATTGTTTTTACACCACACCCAGTGCTCCTTGCAATCTGTGCCCTCTCTAATACCCACCACCTGATTCCCCCAACTTCCCACCCCCACCCCGCCCCTTCAAAGCCCTCAGATTGTTTTTTCAGAGTCCATAGTCTCTCATAGTTCACCTCCCCTTCCAATTTCCCCCAACTCCCTTCTCCTCTCCATCTCCCCTTGTCCTCCATGCTATTTGTTACACTCCACAAACAAGTGAAACCATATGATAATTGACTCTCTCTGCTTGACTTATTTCACTCAGCATAATCTCTTCCAGTCCCGTCCATGTTGCTACAAAAGCTGGGTATTCTTGATGGCTGCAGAGTATTCCATTGCATATATATATACCACATCTTCTTATCCAGCCTGACTTGATTGTCAGCATGGCCTGTTAATGGGAATCTGTCACCAGCATGAGGTTTACTTTAAGCTTAATTATACCATAAATAAGTAAAATTTATTTTGTTTCCACTATTTATTAGAACAAACTGCATTTGCATTTACTAGAACAAACTGAAAGATTTTCCGCAAGTCCCCTATTCTTTCCTTGACGTCATAGAGGATTTTCAAATGGTTTCGTGATCACATCTAAAAATGGATGAGACCACTACACTAACCACTACACCATCTCCAAAAAGTATTCTAAAACTCAGAAGGTTGTAGTGGAGGTTGGGTATATTTAGTGTTAAAGCATTGATAGCAGTTACTGAGGTGGCACTCAGGTCTTCTCTCCCAGCAGCCTGATCATATTTCTTGGATGATTCCCCTTGTCCCATCATGTTTCTTCAGAAACATGTGGGTGGACAAGGGACAGTGCTTTTGGGTAACCTTTTTTTTTATGAGATGTCTTTCACCATAGCTTTTTTTTTTTAATCCAATTAGCCAACATATAGTACATCATTAGTTTTTGGTATAACGTTCAATGATACATTAGTTGCATATAACACCCAGTGCTCATCACATCGTTTGCCCTCCTTAATGCCCATCATCCAGTTACCCCATCCCCCCAACCACCTCCCTTTCCACAGCCTTCAGATTGTTTCCCGGAGTCAACAGTCTCATGGTTTGGTTCGCTCTCTGATTTCTTCCCATCAGTTTTTCCTTCCCTCCCTCATGGATGATATGTGCTAACGCTTTATATTTATGGTCTCACCCAGTCCTAACATTGCTTCCACTACTAATTAAATTCAGATTCTTGGGACAGACCCCATATCCTCCAGATTCAGCATTCTGGGGGATGGAAACAAAGAATCTGCCTTTTTAACAAGCTCTCCCAGGTGGTTCTTATCTACAGTCAACCATAAGAACCATGTACTTTTGGCTGAACTAAGGTCCATGATATAAGACTGGCTCCATCCAGAGCTGACCAGGACTGAATGTGAGAACGGGCAGTGGAGCTGAACCACTGGTTATCCAGAAATCTGGGTTCTTTCTATGCCATCATATTGCTTATGTGCTGAAGCAACTCATCAGAGTCCTCTGGTTTCTGAGGACATGAACACAGAAGATAAGGAGGTACAGAGGGGTACAACACTGGCTGTGAGTGGCCCAGCACCCCCATATACCTCTCCAGGTCCAATTCATACTTAGACCTGCACACCTGGTGACAAATGGGATCCCAGGAATCAGAGGTTCCAGAAGCTTTACTACAGCAGGCTTTATCCCAAAGGGCTCTCAATAGAGACTGTTCACAACATGAGGGCTTCATCATAATAAGCCTATCCAATGGAAGTTTCCAGAATACTCACCCCCACATTCTTCCATACTTTCTAAAACATGTCTCGTCAAAAACAGAAAAACCCTGCAAGAAGAAACAAAACATATTACTAATCTAAATGTACTGAGTCCTACCTCCAACATGGACAAAAATGACCCAGACCACATGAAATGCAGCTTACTACCTCTCTCTGGCAGTGAGAGGGAAGCTCTTATTCACAGATGTCTTACTGGAAAGGAGAGAAAACAAGAGGATATTGAAATGGAGAAATTCAAGTCCCTCTTGAATCCCCTCCAAGTATGGCAGATACTGAACAATTCACCCTGTCTGTCAAGGCTACAGAACCTCTGTATTTCTGGCATGTTTGGCTTGTGCATGTGTTGTCGCTAAATCTCAGAACCCTCTGAATTATTACCTCAGAGCCACATGGGAAAAACAAGAGCTGAGGGAAAGTCGGTGTGGCCTGCACACAATGAACCCCCAGTCAGCAACCTGTTCATTGATCTCAAAAGCCCAACTAAAATTCCAATGGATTTAGGAAATTAAGACACCAGTGACCTCTTTTCATCTAGCAAATTTACATAACTCTAAACATGTTTGTTTTTTTTTTTTCTTTTTTTTTTTTAAATTTTTTATTTTTGATAAACATATATTTTTATCCCCAGGGGTACAGGTCTGTTGATTCACAG
>NC_081567.1:6549176-6563537 GCF_022355385.1 Mustela nigripes | reverse complement strand
TGGGGAAATTGGAAGGGGAGGTGAACCATGAGAGACTATGGACTCTGAAAAACAATCTGAGGGGATTGAAGTAGTGGGGGGGTGGGAGGTTGGGGTACTAGGTGGTGGGTGTTATAGAGGGCACGGATTGCATGGTGCACTGGGTGTGGTGCAAAAATAATGAATACTGTTATGCTGAAAATCAATAAATTTAATTTAAAAAAAAAGAAAAAAATGTTAAAACACGAAGTCAATAGACAAGCACCATCTCCCCTCAGCAAAACTTCCTCTCTGCTCAACTCACCCAAAAGGTACCAACAAAGAAGGTAGAGAAGTAAAGCAGAAAGCTCTGGGTCAACTGCTCAAATCCCCAGAGATGTCACCATTAGCAATGGGTGAGTTAGAGTTTAGAAATAACTGCAGGGGTTGGCAATTCTTTTTTTTTTAATTTTTTATTTTTTATAAACATGTATTTTTATTTCCAGGGGTACAGGTGCTTAGTGAATAAGTCAAGCAGAGAAAGACAACTATCATATGATCTCCCTGATATGAGGAAGTGGTGATGCAACATGGGGGCTTAAGTGGGTAGGAGAAGAATCAGGGGTTGGCAATTCTTGAGATGGTTCAAGTGTGTGCACATCCCCAAAGGTGAATTTGGGCTGCCCAATAAAACGAAGTTCCAGAGCTATTCAGCAAGACAAAATGTTGCCCAGAGCTTGTATGATGAACAGAAAAGTCTGACTCTAGCATACACAGCTTAATGGACCACTAGCATGGACCCTCTTCATACTTTTCTCTTCATACCAAGTATGGTGGTGCCTTCCAGGGAATCTGCACCTGCCAGAAATAAAAGCTTCTTCTCAATGCTCACAAGCTAGAACAGTAAGTCCTTGGATGAAGCAGCCAGAGAGCTGGACTACCCACTGAGGCAAACTCTGAGGCTCCAAACAGCAGAGAATAGGGCCATATGCTAGGTGGTGCCTGTGACACCACTTCTGGGAAGTCTGAAACCTATGTACTTCTCCTAAGGAGGAGAGTATTCACTATGGAGTTAAGCTAGGATTAGCAAATATAAGATGCAAAAGAGGGAGCTCAAACAACACTCACCTTACGGTAGGCAAGAGCAGTTCCCACAAAAGGCAGAGGTTTTGGCCCAGGAATTCCCAGCTTCTTAAAAAGTCCATGTGTGGAGGTCCCATATCTATGAAGTGAAAGAGAAAGCCAGGTCACAGGAATGGTGGAATAAGTGCTGAGGCTGGCCAGTCACTAACACAGAGCTGGGCAGGCAAGGGAGGGAGGTAACATATAGGCAAGAATAAGAGCAATTCCAAGGGCAATAAATATATTGATTCATCATCTCCTTTCCCACCTCCACTGTAAGCCCTACAAAACATAATGATGATTGGGTAAGAGCAGCTGAAATCTTCACAGTCCCAATCCTAAAGTGAAGACTTGATAAGTGTTTCCACACTTGAGTGCTCCTTCAAGGCTCGTGCTGATTTCTTCCAGAAAATTCACTCATGCCTATTTAGTAAATGACTCTTCCATAACTTTCTCTATGGAGAAGAAAAATTTCTTTCTGTTCCGATAATGAGATTTTGTTTAATTATATCCACTCAATAATAGAGGGTCTGTGAGAACCTACCATGAAAGTATGTTGCAGTTTGCTCAGAAACTTTTGTGTTTTCCCTTCCTTGCAGGACCTATAACCATGTGAGATCTGGTCCTTCTTAAATCTATCTTCATTGAGACACCTTGAACAAGTTTTCTCATTTCTATACAATGTTTCCAAGGCTCCACTGGGCTCATTGAAAAGTGAGATGCTTTCAGCTCCACCCAAGTCTCTGTTGTCAGGCACTCTGGTTCTCTTGAGCTGCAGAGAAGAGGACTGACCTATAGGTGCCCTAATAATACCATATAAAAGAATCAGCAAGGAAATAATATGTTTCCAAACCATTCTTCCCCTTATGGCATCTTGTCCTTCAACCAGTGTATCAACAGATATACTATTTTTTTTTTCAAGATGGTCACTTGCAAAGCAGTTCATTTACTGACTCTGTGCATCAGCTGTTTCAGAAACTCACTATGGATTGTACACCCTACAGCAGGCTTGTCTACAATCATCTTTCATGGGTCATGTGTGGAATCCCACAATTAGTGTTCTGGATCCTTGCAAGACTTACACTTACGTATTGCTGAGAGATGGCAGAGTGGAGGAAGAAGACAGGTTGAGGGAAGAAGCTTCCAGAAACCATTTTAATCATAACTTGCTAGGCCTACAAAGCTAAACTCATAGAGGCAAATTTGGAAAGTGTGCTACAAAATAATGTTAGGAATAAATGGCTCAACAAGCCCTGTAGGTGTTTAAGCTGACTGATAAGGGACCTTCCAAAGTCCAGATACCTCTAGTCAACAGCACAATCGTGTTATGCAACATAAAATGAGTAATAATACCATATTCCAAGATTAGAATTAAGACCTTTCCTCCTCTTCTCTGGAGGCTAGCCTTAAAGGCACTACAGGTTCCAGATACTCTGTACAAATCCAGCAAATCTTATATAATCAAATAATTCCCCAAAATTGCATGAGAGGAGCTGGGTTTGAGGAACCAGCAGAGACACCTCAGCCAGGAACAGATGGGTGTTTGGATCCTTCCTCCAGAACAATTGGATGCAGGAACACCAACTGCCAGAACCTGGAGTGGCCTCATCCCACCTTCATTCCTTCCTTGCATCACCACCACCAATTATCAATTCCTGTTTCTGAACATTTGACATGCTCCATGAACTCCCAAGTGAGGCCAAGCAAGTGAGTGATGTGACCCAAGGAATGATGTGGTCTAGTGTCTAAACTCACATGGCTCCATACGAAGGAGCAGAGGGTGGGCTGGGTAAATTTTTCTGATGGTTTCCAGTCTCCCTCTTCTTGGTAAAGTCATGTTGCTTTTGGTACAAATGAGGGAGTTAAAATAAAGCCACTCATGTTTCTTGCCTTTACATTACACTGACATGTGGAAGGTATTGTCTATAGGCAGTAACACCTGGCATACCAGTGTCTTCTAAGTCTATATGATTGTTTGCCTGGTGGTGACAGTATCCAGGGACAGATCCACTTCCAGTAAGACCTCACATAGTGTGATATATATATATAGTGGTCCTCTCTCTTGGCCTCTAGCAGATGCTAATCCTGTGATCCCGCGACAATCTTCTGTAGGACAGGATCAAGGAGTATCTCTCAGAGGTCTGCTCTGAAAGAGGAATATTCTCCTACTCCATCCCAGAGTCCTACCTGGATGCTTCTCACATCAGTACTGGCTCACAGTCTCACTACTCACCTGTTCAGAGAGGTTTAAATAATATGCTGGGTCAATGTATTTAAAAAATATACAATCTAGGCCATAGAAGTACTTATGGGTACACCAAATTCATAATGCCAACATTACTCTAGAAGGCTGAGGTTAGATATGTACCTTTATAGTCACAAAAGCTGAACCAACAACCCTGTTGTGTTGTTCAGAAAGAACATGCTGTAAATAGTCTTCTCTCAGTAGAAAACCTATTATTAAATAGAATGAAATTCAACTATATCAATTAATCTTTTGTATGTCTGGATTCTATATCATTGATCTCTGTGCTAATCTTAATTATTTCCCTCTTTGAGCATGGGTCAGGCTGAATTTGTTGTTGATTCACCAGTTATTTAATATGTAAAGATAGATCTTGTATTTGGGATTTTTCTGGGGTTTTTTGAGTGAGGATTGAGTATCTATATATTCCCCCCTTAGGACTGCCTTTGCTGTATCCCATAGGTTTTGTCCTGGAGTGTTTTCATTCCCATTGGTTTTCATGAATTGTTTAAGTTCTTCTTTGATTTCCTGGTTGACCCAAACATTCTTGAGCAGGACGGTCTTTAGCTTCCCAGTGTTTTAATTTTTTCTAAACTTGTTCTTGTGATGCAGTTCCAGTTTCAAAGTACTGTGGTCTGAAAATATGCAGGGGAAAATCTCAGTCTTTTGGTATCAGTTGAGACCTGATTTGTGACCCAGTATATGATCTATTCTGGAGAAAGTTCCATGTGCACTCGAGAAGAGTAAGTATTCTGTTGTTTCAGAGTGGAATGCTCTGTATATATCTGTGAGGTCCATCTGGTCCCGTGTGTCATTCAAAGCTCTTGTTTCTTTGTTGATTTTCTGCTTAGATGATCTGTCTCTTGCTGAGATGGAGTATTGAGATCTCCTACTATTAACATATTATTGTCAATATATCTCTTTATCTTGGTTAACAATTGGCTTATGTAGTTGGCTGCTCCCAAGTTGCAGGCACAGATATTTACAGCTGTTAGATCTCCTGATTGGATAGACCCCTTAAGAATAATATAGTGTCGGGCACCTGGTGGCTCAGTGGGTTAAGCTGCTGCCTTCGGCTCAGGTCATGATCTCAGGGTCCTGGGATCGAGTCCCACATCGGGCTCTCTGCTCAGCAGGGAGCCTGCTTCTCTTCCTCTCTCTCTGCCTGCCTCTCTGCCTACTTGTGATCTCTCTCTGTCAAATAAATAAATAAAATCTTTTTTTAAAAAAAGAATAATATAGTGTCCTTCTGTATCTCTAACCACAGTCTTTAGCTTAAAATATAATTTGTCTGATATGAGAATTGCTACCCCAGTTTTTTTTTGAGGTCTGTTGGAATGAAAGATGGTTCTTCATCCCTTCACCTTCAGTCTGGAAGTATTTATAGGTTCTTTAGAATCTTTTGTAGAGTCTTTCTTTTGTAGAGACTTTTTTAGCGTCTTTCGTAGACAGCATATGGATGGGTCCTGTCTTATTATCCAATCTGCAACCCTGTGCCATTTTATGGGAGCATTAGTCCATTCATGATTGAATGATTATTGAAAGACATGATTTTATTGTCATCATGTTGCCTGTGAAGTTCTTATTTCTATAGATTGTCTCCATAAATTTCTCTTTTTATATCACTCTTGGGGTCTTTCTCCTTTTGTAGAACCCCTCTGAATATTTCTTGCAGGGATGGCTCAGTGGCCACATATTCTTTCAGTTTTTGCTGTTCTTGGAAACTCTTTAGCTTTCCATCATTCGAAATAACAGCCTAGCCAGAAAAAGTATTCTTGGCTCCATGTTCTTCTCATTTAGTATGCTGAATGTGTCTTGTCATCCATTTCTGGCTTGCCAGGTCTCTGTGGACAAGTCTCACATTATTCTGATGTTCCTCGCTCTGTATGAAAGGAATCTCTTCCTCCTTGATCTTGGGGGTTCCTCTCTTCCTCCAGGACACGAATGCTTGTTTCATTCCCCAGAACAGGGAAATTCTCAGCTATGATTTGCTCAAATATATCTTGTAGTCTTCTCTCTCTCCCTCCACCCCACCAAATGTTATCACACAGAATATGTGTTGCCACAATACCTGGCATTCCTAACCTTTCTCTCAGGAAATGAAAATGAGGTTTCCATATTATATGTTCATATCCTCATGATTTCCTACACTTAAAGAATGTGAAATTGAGATGGAGGTCAAATGTGACATCAACGGTCTGTCTCTACCCCCACTGTGAAACTATGCCCTTTTGCAACCTGTTCCATGATGCTGGAAAACCCACGACTGAAAGGAAGTCCTCTGATAGATGGTTTGATTCTTCCTACTGTACTATACCATAAAGGTAAAAACAATTTAAAATCCATTAGGTTTTAAAGGTAAAAACAATTTAAAATTGGCTTTCAGGGCTCGGTCATTGTGTCCACTGACAGATTTCATATCATGAGTAAAGAAATCTCTATACCGATGCAAACCCTCCCAGAGACTGGAAAGAAAAGGTGAGATGAATAAAATGTTAAGAAATATGCCATGTCTTCTCAACTCTAAAGATGCTCATTTAGGGATATAGTATGTATATATTATATATTACGTATATTATGGGGGGAGGAGGCTCTGGCCAGGAGAAGGGCAGGAAAGAAGGAAGAGCCCAGTTGTGAGAGGAAGGTGAGGCATTTTCAGCCGCCCTGTAAGTCTGGTTGCAACAGGTGCCTTGTGTACATCGTGCTTGGCAGTGGAGGGAGGGGAGCAGGAATCACCTAAATGACACAGGCCCTGTCCTTCTACATGCTCTCCATAGTGAACAGAGAGGAGAAGGTGAAAATAATGAGACAAAGACTCCAGCCACTCCCTCAGCCTCCAGAATCCCCACAGTTTGGGAAGGGCTTGAGGACCCCAGAGCACCAGACCTGGTGATTTTACTCTGCCTCTGCCGAATTATGATTGATTAGTCTAGGTCCCAGCTGCTAGTCAATCAGAAGCTCATCCCTAGATGCAAATAATGTCACTCTAACTCCTGGCTATAGCAATTGGAGTTGGGGTGAGGGGGCCACTCCTCCTTCAGATATGGTGAGGTCAATAATAACCCCTTACCTGTTCCTAACATGTTTGAGGTGCCCAACACTTAAGCAACTTCCCCTTTGTTAAGTCTTTTGATCCTCAAAGCAGAAAAGGAAAATGGGGTAGATGCGATTAGCAGCCCAGGTTCAGGTTTCCAGAGGCAGTGAGCCTGGATAGTTACTCACAGATAGAGGAGGACCAGGCTGGTAGCCAGGAGAAGCCAGGTTTCCATGGAAAAGCTTGGGATCAGGTCCATGGCCACTTTTCCTCTGTGAATTCTCTCTGCTTCCGTTCAGCAGTGTGTGTTAGTCCTTGCTGGCTTGTGGGTGCGGAGCTTCCCCTCTCACCAGCGGTGATTCAGTGAGGCTGGAATGTATATACTGAAAAGGGGGCGGGGCTGGAGCAACAGCCAGTAGCGTGGCCACCCGAGCTCCACCCACAGGTTCTCCCCAGCCATGAGTGCTGACAAAGCATCCTGGACACTCCAAGTCTGACCTTCTGAGAGTTCATACCTTGTGAGAAATCAATAAACAACTCAGTGTTATCAGTTATCTCAAAGGTTACAGAAACATTAAAGTCACTGTCCTTGGGGGCGCCTGGGTAGCTCAGTGGGTTAAGGCCTCTGCCTTTGGCCCAGGTCATGATCCCAGGGTCCTGGAATCGAGCCCCGCATGGGGCTCTCTGTTCAGCAGGGAGCCTGCTTCCTCCTCTCTCTGACTGCCTCTCTGCCTGCTTGTGATCTCTGTCTGTCAAACAAATAAATTTTTAAAAAAGTCACTGTCCTTAGATTTCTAACCTGTCCTTGTCAGCATGGCTCCTTGAACCTCTAAATACTTGAAACCCTTCAAACAAGAATGGATAGATCTACACCTCTTTACTGATGTAGTACTCTGTGCCTAGAAATGCCCCTTACACCCTCCACAAGGATCCTCCTCATCCTTTAAACCTATCTCCATAGAATCCCCTCTGTTAGAGTCTTTCCTCCTCAGCATCTTTGAACAGATATAACCACTTCAACCTCTGGGAAATTTCTGTCCCCCAGTCCCACTTCTATTATTACCTTTTCTACCTTCCAGGCCCTGGACATCTATTAGCCTTACAGAGAGCTCCTCAAGGGCACAGTCTGTGTACTCATCAACATTATGAACCTACTTCCCCTCGAAGCACTATAAGCTCAAGGGACAACCAGAAAGGTTGGTGGAGTTGAGTTGGTAGAGGTGAAATTATTGGGCTCCCTGTGTCCTTGCCTGTGGGTCTTTGGTGACCAGGCGACATTCCTAATGGGAAAGATCTGAGAACATAGTCTGGAAATTATACCAGCTCATTATCATAAGTGTGACCCATGTTCTTTGTCTACAAGGCCTGAGAAACTGTGGATTATGTGGTATACCTATGGAATCCAGGGGACAATGGAGCCCTACAAATAGATAGTTAATGGCTCTTAGTGACTTGGCTGGATAAACATCTGCCTTTGGCTCAGGTTGTGGTCCTGGGGTCCTGGAATTTAACCCCACATCAGGTTCCCTGCTTGACAGGGAGTCTGCTTCTCTCTCTCCCTCTGTCTGCTGCTCTATCTACCCATTCTAGTGCTCTCTCTCTCTCTCTCAAGTAAATAAGATCTTTTAAAAAAATTAAGAAATAACTGAGAGAAATTTTGAATAGCAACAAAGGACAGATATAGAAAGCTGGAAGATGATCCCCAGATATAGTAAGAGAGAGAGTCCCAGGAATTCTGAAATATTTCTGCCCCCTTTTGGTACCTTCACTGGGCACCATTCCATGAGGTCATGCTATTATCCCTGTTTACAGATACAGAAACTGAGACTTACTGACTGCATTGGGTTTCCAACAGCCACTGATAACAAGAACATAGTGTAAATAATTAAACTCGAAGAGAAACTGAAATGTCTGTGCTCTGAAATATCAGTATTCAGTGCTTTCCTTTCCCCAATAAGGGTCACTCCAGGAAATAGCGTGACCTAGGCTGCACCTAGATCCCTAACCTCGTGGTGACCCACAGGCAGCTTCCCTGGGGGTCTTTCAGAACAGTTCTTACTCCATCTCATCTTAGCAGGGAAGACACAAGCTATTCAGGATTGCAGTAAGGGTATTCTTGGGTGGGATCTCCCTCCCTATCCTCCCCAGCAGAGAGGTACACAGAACACACAAACTAGGGAGATTCCTGTCATCTGATAATCTAGACATGTTACTTCTCTCATCTAAACACAAAGCCTTTCTATTTTTTTAAGACTTTATTTATTTGAGAGATAGAAAATGAGAGAGAGAGTATGAGAGGAGAGAGGTCAGCAGAAGAAGCAGACTCCCTGCTGAGCATGGAGCCCCATGTGGGACTCAATCGCAGGACTCCAAGATCATGATCTGAGCTGAAAGCAGTCACTTAACCATCTGAGCCACTCAGGCGAGCAACACCAAGCCTTTCTTATTTTACTTGAAAATCAGGCAACTGTGGAAACTAATGTGGTTTCATCCTTCTCCAAAATTCATACTCAGTTATGATGATTGCATAACTAAGTCTAATCTGAGCATCCATCTGCCTTTGTCACCTCACCACCTGCCCAACACTGGATGGATCTATCCCAACAGTGATAGGCTAGTTTTTGCTGGGGGCTGATATGCAACCAGCACGAACCCAGTGCAAATGGCCTTGTCTGCAAGGGGATAGCAGAGGCTTGATCTTTGCACCCCACCTTTCCCAAGAAGGGAACGCCTGACATGAGGAAACTTGCATCCTCAGAGTTGTACAGAAGGTGTAAAGGAAGACACCATGTGTCAGAAGAACACCCCAAACACCCCATGGCTCTCATCTACTCTGTCCTGCACTATACTCATCATGTACTTTCCATTCTCTGCTCTAATGTGTGGGGTAGAAATATAACTAAGACTCAGACATGATTCCAGATGAAAATAGAAGAATATAATAGATAGCTATGTACAGCCAAAGAAAAGGAACTATGCATCCTCCTCAACAGTGGAAGATTCATCTGCTTTCTCAGTCTTCCTAGATATTGGTCAAAATTGAATCTCAACTACCATTCAGGGAAGATGTAGGCTCAGATATCAGTGTAGATGGACAGGTTGTCAGAATGTCAGTGATGCAATGAGTCCTGGCTGTCTAATAGTCCCATCTCTTTGTATCGTGAGCCCATATGGCACCTCTTCTCAGAAGCTGGGCCTGATTTCTACTAGCCAAGAGAACTGCTCATAGTAGAGGAACCAGTGTTGTTCTGGAATGATTTGTGCATTACATTCAAATTTCACAGGTCACAATCTCAAGTATACAAAAATGAAAGCAAGATTATGTGTCTGTTCCTAAGCAATCAAGCTCCCATTCTTTTCAGTAAGGCCAAACTTGATCTTGCCGTTTCTGGATAACCAGATGGTATCTAAGTGTTGTTGGCTGGGCCTTGACACTGGTGTGGCAGTGGTGAGGTAAGTGACAGGTCCGTGGACATTCCTGCCATTGGAGGAGGTGTGCTCCTCTCCCACGGTCATTCAGGATTGCTTGGGTTCTATACCTGCTGCGTTCAGTCCATGGGCCAAGCACTAAATATTAAAAAGTCAAAATCCTTGCCTTATGAACTTGACACTCTAAAGAGATGAGAGACACTAAACAAATAACCACACAACTATCAAGTTATAAATCAAAACCTGCCGTAACGTAATGGTATTTGGTTTATCTGTTGACTTTGCCCAGCCAGATACCTGACCCACACAGGCCCCTTAGAAAGATTCACTGAATCCGAACTCAGAAACCGTTCAACTGGTGGCTGAGACAGGACACGAGTTATAGAGTAACCCCAAATGATGCAATGCCATTTCTTTTAGTAGGAGGAGAAGACATGAGTTCAAGTTTTAAATGAAACATAACAAAAAGGTGAGAGTTCACTGGATGTGGACTATTGACCTTTTTCCTTATCGATTATGTGTAAATGGCTTTTTTTTTTCCACGTGAGGATGAGGATCCACTGAGGACATAAATGTTTAGAAACTTCATTTCCCTGATTCTAATTGGAGCCTGCAGTGTCTGTCTAGCTGTGTAAACACAGGACAAAGAGCAAGCCAACCACACCTCACTTTTCCCCACCTCTGTAGGATCTAAAGAAACTCTAGGATGAGAACCCATTTGTCCTCCTTTCCTAGTGGGCAGACTTTTTCTCTAAACAGATCCATAAGCATAAGGCCTTGTGGGTCAAGCAAACTTAAACTACAAAAGCACCAAACAGTAGGAGTAAGGACAACTCATTCTCTCTTTACCAACACAGTGTTTGAGAAAATTCCGTTGGACTCCCAGGCAGGACTAGGACCAGAGAAGAGAGTGACATTTTCCATTTAAGGGTAAAATTGCCAAATTATCAGTAATTATACAAATAACACACTTGATTTGAACACATTGTTTTAAAAAATAAATATTAATGCAAAGAAATCAAGGAGGGAAATGTAAGATTCCATCCTTTTGGTGTGTGGTTGTGTATCTATACCACTTCTTCTTTATCCATTCATCTATTGATGGACATCTGAGTTTGCATGGAACTAGAGGGTGTTATGCTAAGCAAAATAAGTCCATCAGAGAAGGGATTATCATACAGTTTCATTCATATGTGGACTTTAAGAAACAAAACAGAGTATTATAGGGAAAGGGAGGGAAAAATAAAATAAGACAAAATTAAGAGGAGACAAACGCTTAGAGACTCTTAACCATAGGAAAACAACTGAGGGTTGCTGGAGGGGAGGTGGGTCAGGGATGGGGTCACTGGGTGGTAAGTATTAAGGAAGGTACTTGATGTAATCAGTAATGGGTATTATATGCAACTGACAAATAACTGACCTATTTATCTGGAACTAAAAAGAATAAATAAATAAGTGAATCAAAGTAGTTTTTTTTTTTTATTTCTAAGATCCATTTATTGGATGAATATTTAAAAAGCCATTACCATATGTCAAGCACAATGTTAGGTGTTGAGTATACATTCGTAAATAAGAGACACAGTCCTGCCCTTACAGAGCCTGTATTATTATTGGGATACAGGCCTTAGACAAGCAAACAAATACATGCAGTGATGGAGGATATATGTATATGTATGTGCAAAACAAAATATTCAGTTCTGGGAAAGAAATAAGTAGGGTCTTAAGTGGTTTTTTTAAAAGATTTTATTTATTTATTTGACAGACAGAGATCACAAGTAAGCAGAGAGGCAGGCAGAGAGAAAGAGAAGCAGGCTCCCTGCTGAGCAGAGAGCCCGATGCAGGGCTCAATCCCAGGACCTTGGGATCATGGCCTTTAACCCATTGAGCCACCCAGGTGCCCCAATCAGTGTGGTTTTAATTTGAATCTCCCTGATGGCCAGTGATGATGAACATTTTTTCATGTGTCTGATAGCCATTTGTATGTCTTCATTAGAAAAGTGTCTGTTCGTATCTTCTGCCCATTTTTTGACATGATTGTCTGTTCTGTGTGTGTTGAGTTTGAGGAGTTCATTATAGATCCTGGATATCAACCTTTTGTCTGTACTGTCATTTGCAAATATCTTCTCCCATTCCGTGGGTTGCCTCTTTGTTTTCTTGACTGTTTCCTCTGCTGTGCAGAAGCTTTTGATCTTGATGAAGTCCCAAAAGTTGATCTTCGCTTTTGTTTCCTTTGCCTTTGGAGACATATCCTGAAAGAAGTTGCTGTGGCTGGTATCGAAGAGGTTACTGCCTATGTTCTCCTCTAGGATTCTGATGGATCCCTGTCTCACGTTGAGGTCTTTTATCCATTTTGACTTTATCTTTGTGTACAGTGTAAGAGAATGGTCCAGTTTCATTCTTCTACATGTAGCTGTCCAGTTTTCCCAGCACCATTTATTGAAGAGACTGTTTTTTTTCCACTGTAAATTTTTTCCTGTTTTGTCGAAGATTATTTGCCCATAGAGTTGAGGGTCCGTATCTGGGCTTTCTACTCTGCTCCACTGGTCCATGTGTCTGTTTTTATGTCAGTACCATGCTGTCTTGGTGATCACAGCTTTGTAATAAAGCTTGAAATCAGGTAACGTGATGCCTTAGTGATTCGGGGGTCTCTTCTGATTCCATACAAATTTTAGGATTATTTGCTCCAGCTCTTTGAAAAATACTGGTGGAATTTTTATTGGAATGGCATTAAAAGTTAGATTGCTCTAGGCAGTATAGACATTTTAACAAAAAATAAAAATAAGTCAATCAGAAAAACAGAGCAAAACTTTAAATAAAGATATGTTGGTGGGAATGCAAGTTGGTGCAGCCTCTTTGGAGAACAGTGTGGACATTCCTCAAGAAATTAAAAATAGAACTTCCCTATGATCCTGCAATTGCACTCCTGGGTATTTACCCCAAAGATACAGATGTCGTGAAAAGAAGGACCATCTGTACCCCAATGTTTATAGCAGCAATGGCCATGGTGGCCCAACTGTGGAAAGAACCAAGATGCCCTTCAATGGACGACTGGATAAGGAAGATGTGGTCCAGATACACTATGGAGTATTATGCCTCCATCAGAAAGGACGAATACCCAACTTTTGTAGCAACATGGATGGGACTGGAAGAGATTATGCTCAGTGAAATAAGTCAAGCAGAGAGAGTCAATTATCATATGGTGTCACTTATTTGTGGAGCATAACAAAAAGCATGGAGGACAAGGGGTGTTAGAGAGGAGAAGGGAGTTGGGGTAAATTGGAAGGGGAGGTGAATCATGAGAGACTGTGGACTCTGAAAAACAATCTGAGGGGTTTGAAGTGGCAGGGGGGTGGGAGGTTGGGGTACCAGGTGGTGAGTAGTATAGAGGGCACAGATTGCATGGAGCACTGGGTGTGGTGAAAAAATAATGAATACTGTTTTTCTGAAAATAAATTAATTAATTTAATTAAAAAAAAAACATACAACATAAATTTTTTTAAAAAGGCATGTTTAGTAGGTTAATTTTATGTGAGTAATTCACTCCAAAAAAAAAAGATAGGGGAAAGGTAGGAAAACTAGAGAATAATTAAAGGAGTCCCATTATCTGACCATAGGAGTTTCTGAACAATAAAAGGACAAAATGAAAGATATAATTCAAGAAAATTTCCCAAGATTGAGGAACAAGTCTCCAGAATGAAAGGCCAATCCACTGTGTTGTCCAATACACAGCCCCCAGACACATGTGGCATGTTACATTTAGACTTAGATTTACTAAAAATAGATAAAATCAGAAATACAGTTCCTCATCCACACCAGCCACATTTCAAGGGCACAGTAGCTTCATGTGGCCAGAGGCAACCATGTTGGACAATGCAGATACAGAACATTTACCTCATTGCTGAAAGGCTTCTTGGACACCTCTGCCTAGCATAATGGATGACAGCAGATCCATGAAGGCACACTGTAATCAACTTTCAGAACACCAGGGACAAAAAGAAGATCCCAAATGCTTGCAAAGAGAGTGAGGGGAGCAAGACGTAGGTCCCATACAAAGAATCAGAAACCAGAAGGGTACTAATCTTCTCAACAATGATACTAGAGACAAGTCTCTATGTCTTCAACTTCACAGAGAAAGTTCTAGACCACCTGGAAGTCTATGCTCAAATCATCCATCAAGCAAGAGGATAGAGCAGAGATATTTTCAGACAGACACATTCTTAAGAAAAATTTATTCCTCTGTGTCATTCTTCTGAGAGTTACAAGGGGATGATCTCTGCCAAGATGAGGAAGAAAACTAAGAAAGAGATCAGGTGGTGCAAAGGTGTCACTACCTTTGTTAGAACCACTATAGTACTGGTTCAACTTTCTAAAGCATGCACATCTATACATTTATTCTTTTTTTAATTTTTTTTTAATTTTTTATTTTTTATAAACATATATTTTTATCCCCAGGGGTACAGGTCTGTGAATCACCAGGTTTACACACTTCACAGCACTCACCAAAGCACATACCCTCCCTAATGTCCATAACCCCACCACCCTTCTCCTAACCCCCCTCCTCCCAGCAACCCTC
>NC_081567.1:6537140-6546176 GCF_022355385.1 Mustela nigripes | reverse complement strand
AGCCTCAGCAATCAGACAACAAAAGGAAATTAAAGGCATCCAAATCAGCAAAGAAGAAGTCAAATTATCACTCTTCGCAGATGATATGATACTATATGTTAATTTATTTTTTTAATTAAATTTATTTATTTTCAGCATAACAGTATTCACTATTTTTTTACCACACCCAGTGCTCCATGCAATCCGTGCCCTCTATAATACCCACCACCTGGTACCCCAACCTCCCACCCCCCACCACCACTTCAAACCCTCAGATTGTTTTTTCAGAGTCCATAGTCTCATAATTTTTTTTAGTTTTTTTCAGCATAACAGTATTCATTATTTTTGCACCACACCCAGTGCTCCATGCAATCCATGCCTTCTCTAATACCCACCACCTGGTACCCCAACCTCCCCCCCCCCCCCCCCACTTCCAACCCCCCAGATTGTTTTTCAGAGTCCATAGTCTCTCATGGTTCACCTCCCCTTCCAATTTCCCCCAAACTCCCTTCTCCTCTCTAACTCCCCATTATCCTCCATGCTATTTGTTATACTCCACAAATAAGTGAAACCATAAGATAATTGACTCTCTCTGCTTGACTGATTTCACTCGGCGTAATCTCTCCAGTCCCGTCCATGTTGCTACAAAAGTTGGGTATTCATCCTTTTTGATGGAGGCATAATGAATTTTGATCGGAAAGGCATTAAAAGTATAGATTGCTCTAGGCAGTAGAGACATTTTAACAATGTTTATTCTTCTGACCCAAAAGCATAGAATGGTCTTCCATCTTTTTGTGTCTTCTTCAATTTCTTTCATGAGTGTTCTGTAGTTCCTCGAGTACAGATTCCTATCTCTTGCTAAGGTTTATTCCCAGGTATCTTATGGTTCTTGGTACTATAGTAAATGGAATCGATTCTCTAATTTCCCTTTCTGTATTTTCATTGTTAGTGTATAAGAAAGCCACTGATTTCTGTACATTGACTTGACAGGGATGGAGCCCAAATGTCCAAATGAACGTGGTCTCTAGAGGACTGAGGCTAATACAGCTACAAAAGTAAAGGCCAACATTGATTATGAGCTCGCTGCATGCTCCATGGTATGTGTTCCAAAGAGCTCATACACATCATCTGGTTTCATCATCATGTCAGATAGGCACTGGTATTCTGCCCCTATTTTACACAATCTGAGGTACTAAGTACCAAGGCAGGAAGGTGTTAATTAACTCCAGGTGACCCATAAAAGTGTCTATAGAGGAGGAGGGTACCAGAATCCAGTCCCTGGGCAACATACTCATCCCCAGTTGCTGGCAGTATTCACTTTTATGAGCTCAAACTGCCCCTTTCTCTGGAGAATTGCCCTTGGCCAAACTGAATCCACTTCACCAAGGAGTTCTTGGCTTCTGGGGGCAGGAGGGCAGTCTATGACCCACTGATGGGGTACAATATACCAGTGACTGCTTCACAGTGATATCAACTCTGTAATATAATTTTGACTTCAGAGCTCTCCATGCCCTGCCCTACCCAGCTCCCCTCAATCCTTTCTCCTGAGAGTACTGCCTTAGGAGACCATTTGTTCTAGGCTCTACTTTTAGGGACCTGACCTGAGATAATGACAAAGCCCAGGCTAACTTGTATATAGTGGCACTCAGCTAAGGGGCACACAGGTGCTGAAATGTGGCCCAAACCTTGTGGGCCCAGCTATGCAAAGGGGGTACCTTTTCTTCATTTACCCAAGGCCACTGATTGGTCTAGACTCAGCCCTGGACTGAGCTGGGATTCAAACCCCAGGAGCTCCAGCCTCAGAGTTCCCCATCTCATCTCTCAATCACTGTGTGTATTAAGTAATACAAGTCAGAAAACGACAAAGAACGGAGAGAGATGTGTAGTCTCAAGCTGTTTTGGTGACCCTCTCTTCCTGAAAACAATCACAGCCTTCCAGAAGAGTCTCTTCCAAGAACTATGTTCCTGATACATCTCAGAGTAATTGCTGACATGGTATTTCATAATCCCCTGTAATCTATGAAAGTCAGGAATAGGAAGCTGACAATTTTGCAAATAACAGTCAGATCTTTCAATTTCCCTAACAGCCCCATAATGCCCTTCATAGCAGGACACTGCTCACACACTGAAGTTACATATCACCCCTCTTTAGTCTCTTTTGTTCAGTCTGGAATATTTCCTTACTTTGTCTCTGGTTTTTGTGGGGAAAAAAAAATCCAGCAAGCAAGTTGAACATCTAATCGGCTTTGTTAAGCAATTCATGCACCGACACCATGCCACCTGCCAACTCGACAGATGCTCCCAGGATGTGTACAAATGCAGGGCTTTCTAGGGAGGAGAGTGGGGCAGGAAGAGAACAAAGGGAAAAGGAAGCATTGCTTCAGGACAGGACACCTTCATCTGCAGGGTTTCTATCCTGCAGATGACTCACTAGTACACATCAGGAAATTTCAGACAGACTCTTGAAAGCTCCCTTTCCTGTGATAGGTTGATCCACAGTTGTTTGTTGTGAGGTGGAGTTGGGGGCCAGTGACTCCAATCCTGGCTTGTGCTTTCTTTTTTATTGCTTTTTTATTGCTTTCAGGGCCATTACATTGTAGAAGATTACACACCAGTTACAAATTAGGGGTAGATATTCCTTTATTCAGGTCTGTCTCACAATTTGGGGGATTTCTTTTCAGGTTTGCCTCCTTGGCAAGTATATCCAAGAGGGGACGCTGGGTTCCTCTCACAGCAACCTCTCCGGTGATGCTCCATCCCTTCCTCCTGTTCCTGAAGATGCTCACTGGTCTGCTGGGTCTCTGCTCTGTGGGCCGCTCTTTCTTCAGGAACTCATGGGTGTCTGAGCTGTATACTTTGAAACTGGGTGTGTCCTCATCGACTGTAATCTGTTCCTACATTTCTGTCCACCTGTGTGTACTCAAGAGTCCAGTTTTATTCAATGGGCTATAATCTCTTCCTATCGTTAGTTATCATGATGCCCAAATCATGCCTGAGGGGTGGATGAGACCCTGCATGTTTGCTCTGTGTCCTATGGACATGTCCCCATCATTGTGGAGCACAAGATGCTCCTGACTCATCATGTTCTCTCCCAGTCTGGAATCAGCCATTTCTCTGAAAAGCCCTAGTTCCCTTCAGTGGAAAATGACATTTGTGAGCCATGATCTGGGCAGTAGGTAAGCTCTTTGCCCTTACCACGTGACTGTTTCTAATAACTGCCCATGGAGAGAGGTAGGGGATATGTGTTCTGGCACACACACAGACACACACACACATTTCTATTTCTCTACCAATCTATCATCTATCCATAGGAAAGCACAACATTACATTGACACACTCACTTCCCGTCTCTGAATACACTTCATTTGGCTTCATTTGGCTTTCTCCCTTTCCAAATCAGTGTCTCCCTTCTCCAACAGTGAGAAAGTCCTGACACCATTTAATGGTAATATATTTACTTATTTGATCAATCCCCCATTATGTAACTAACCCTCACTCTATCCCTTAACACTCATGTATCACTCCCACCATGCTACTTGGGTTCTCCATACTGTACTTGGGCTCCAAGGTCTCCTTCAGACCAACCCTTTGTGTAGGCACCCCTCTCATCTAGCTTGGGCTCCCGCACCCATGCCAGCTTCCTTTTCCAAGTGTACACCCTCCCCACCCCACTCAGTCACTAACTTAGAGTCACTGTGACTCTATTCTTTGCCTTTGACCCCCAGTGTGGGTCTGCCCACCTGGATTTGCCCCACCAATGGCATTAGGACTGAATTATCCATAAAGGAAAGGCAAAGGAAGAGGCCAGGAAAGGACATAGAAGGGACTGGAGGGGAGGGGAGAAATAGGAAGAATTCTATGCAGCAACTCATACAAACTGAAATGGACAAATGCTTTTAGCCTTCCTGCCAAGTCAACCGGCCAATCAACCACATCTGATTCAACGTTCATTCTGTCAGGACAGTTGTGAGCTGAGGCTAGAACACAAAGAGAAAGCATGTCCTCTGCCTACCAGAACATCATAGCAGATGAGATGAAAACTAATCATATAATACTAAGTGCCTCAATCAAGAGTTAGAAAAAACATGTGCTCCAAAACCTGTAGAATTCAATTGCGAATAGACTTTCTGACCAATGGGCAAAGTCACAATGGATTTACTCTCACTTATCTTAATATACCACATTGGAGTTATGAATGAGCTCCACCCACCCAGCGACTATAATGATCAAAACATTCAGTCACTGGCTCTCACTCATCGTTCTATGGATCCCCCTTTAATGTGCACAAATCTATCAGTTCAGAGTTTTGAAAGTGATGTTGATTGACTTGCTCAATGTGATATTTAATGTAGCATGTTCAAAATAAGACATGTGATAGAAATATTACTACCATAGTGTGACAATAAGTCTTATTTTCATTAAAGTAGGCTGATAAAATTATTGAGAAAGTTTTATTCTTGATCACTTTCATTCTTGATCAAAATAAGACATGTGATAGAAATATTACTACCATAGTCATGACAATAAGTCTTATTTTCATTAAAGTAGGCTGATAAAATTATTGAGAAAGTTTTATTCTTGATCAGAACAGATGGTACTAACTGGAAGTAGTCTTTGTGAACCAGACAGGCTGAGTCTATATCTCTGGCACTTACTGGTCACCTCCTTCCCTCTCCACAATACAGAATGCTCTACACAGACACCAAAAAGGCTAAATGAAGGTATGGAAGCCCTAGTCATCTGTCACAGGCTGTAGATGCAGGCCATCTTCATTTCTGGGTTTTACTCACAAAGGAAATTGAGGTCTCTGGTGATCTGGGATACAGCTTCTTGAAGAACAAAGGGGAGGTCCATAGGGAAAGTCAGGCTCCACTCACACTGCCATCTCTTGGCTCAACCTTGAGAACAATGGGTTTTTCTGGTTGAATTAACCCTTGAACACTTAATTTCATGGGGATCTGCAACAGTTAAACAAGCATATGAGAACCAACAAATGAAATCCCACGAACAGAAGCAAAGAAGGCAAGATACATGAAGGACAATAATGCATTACAAACATATAAATACTATTATTAGATTTATCTATCTCTGATTCTTTAAAAGTTCTCTGTAAGCTGTCAAGACTGGAGCATGAAAGCATTCATCCATCACTCATTCAACAGATGATCTATTGTTACTCTGTACCAGGCTGGAGACAGATTCATGTTGGCTGGTGTTCTTCTTTTATTTTAATTTTAAGGAAAGAGGATGAGTCTTTTAAAATTAAAACACATTCTTAGCCATTATGGCAAACAATTTTGAAAAGTGTCAGAGTTAATTTTTTATATGTTGACTCCTGAGTGTTTATTCCACATTTTTTTGTATGGACATATACACTGCTAAACACGTTCTCTCATTGAAACATCCATTCATGATGACCGATTGGGATGGGAAAGAAGCACAGCCTGGCTGAGCCAGGCTTGAAGAAGGTGGACCCACGTACACAGGATAGCCTGGACCCTGGGAGTCCTTCTCATCAGGCAGACATGCTTCACATCAGATTCTCAACCTTGCTTACCCTTGAGAATCACGAGGGTACCTTTAAAGCCACACTCTGGGTGAATTAGATTAGAGTTTCTGAAATGACCTGGGCATCAGGATTTTTCACAAACTCACTGGTTCCCACATACAATGAGGGTTTGAGAACCTTGGTCACCAGAGTGTCTATAAGTTGTGTCTATAAGTCTATAGGTGTCTATAAGTCTGTAAGTTGTGGTGGAGAAGAGCATTGTTCAAAAGTCACATCGTGGTTGTCACTGCAAGTCATGGCTGTGCACAACTTGGTTCCTTCCCTTCAGTGAACTTAAAAGAAATTTAAAATATTGCTCAAGGTCATCAGTCTGTGTATAATGATGTCACATGAACTGTACTGACCATGTGACCCTTATGGTTGGGTGGTCATGAACAACAGATATGGCACTCAGGAACGGAAGGGCCCTTGAACATCACAGAAGTCTTCAAATAGATTCTCTGGCTGATAGAACAAATTACTAGGCATGAATGAGTACACACACACACAGCTCTATTCCATATCCCTTAGTTTAAAAAAAAATACAATAAAACATTCTTTTTACAGAAAGTGCTCTCTCTGACCTGTGTTTCTTTACAAGGTTTGAAGGAGAAGTTCTGCAGGACTCTGACAAGGGCAAGTTTCATGTTCATGATCGCAAACCTCATCCCAATGCAGTTTCGGGGTCCAGTTCCAAAAGGAAGATATGTATAAGGATTTATGCTGTCCTTTTTCTTCTTGCTGAACCTGGTTCCACAATACAAGTTGGAAACAGGTTAGGAAACATAAAAACCACAAGAGCTATATATTTGGAGTTCTCAACCAGGGGTACATAGGAAATTTGATGGGCTGGTTATAGAAGTCCTGCTACACTACTCTGTGACAATTATAAGCTACAGGCTGTTCTATACCCCTTCCTCTATGGGGGCATTCAGTCTTGTTGAAGAGATGGAAGGAATGCTTTTGAAAAGATTTATCTTAAACACTAGAATTATATTCAGGGTAGTGAGATGTTCACCAGCTGAAAGGCAAGCAAGAAATGAACCTGATTGAAAGAAATGTAGGATCTTGCCTCCACTGACTGATGTTGGTCATATATCCATGGAAAAAGGAAGCAGGACAAATGCCTCCCATGGTTTACATTGTTGTTTTTTCCCTTTACCTCCTTACCCTCCTGCTAGGACCACCCAACCAATATTCAGATGATTTACCTAGGCATGTGATATGACTCCACTATAATCATATTCACAGTTATGAATAATCACTCTAATTACTGAATTTTGGTCTATCTGTCCCACAAAGCTATAAATGCCTTAAAGGTTAGACCTACAATTTATTCAAAATTTTTTCCTCCATATTTATATCAATGAAAAGTGATAATGGCATTGTGGTGAGGTACTATTTAAAACTCACTATATTATAGAGAAGATACTAGAATATTAAACGATGATATGCCTTTAATGTAATATGGAAAACAGATAAGGAATTATAACAGTGCATGGATGGGGAAGCTGACATGGGTTAGTGTTTGTTGGGCAGGTGATGGGCACATATAGATTCATGTAAAGTATTTCATAGACTTGTGTCTATACAATATGCTTGTGCATATATCAAAATTCTCCACAATAGGGGCACCTGGGTTGGTCAGTTGGTTAAGCATCTGCCTTCAGCCCAGGTCATAATCCCAGGGTCCTGGGATCAAGCCCTATGTTGGGCTCCCTGCTCAGTGGGGAGCCTGCTTCTCCCTCTCCCTCTGCCCCTTCCCCCACTTGTGCTCGTTCTCCCTCTCTCTCACGCAAATAAATAAAATCTTAAAAAAGATTTTACTGAATTCCTGTATAAGTTCTAGCAGTTTTGGAGTGGAGTCTTTTGGGTTTTCCACATATAGTATCATATCATCTGCGAAGAGTGATAATTTGACTTCTTCTTTGCCGATTTGGATGCCTTTAAGAATAAATGAAACAAGATGGGATTGGGAGGGAGACAAACCATAAGTGACTCTTAATCTCACAAAACAAACTGAGGGTTGCCGGGGGGAGGGGGTTTGGGAGAAGGGGGTGGTATTATGGACATTGGGGAGGGTATGTGATTTGGTGAGTGCTGTGAAGTGTGTAAACCTGGTGATTCACAGACCTGTACCCCTGGGGATAAAAATATATGTTTATAAAAAATAAAAAATTTAAAAACTCAAAAAAAAAAAGATTTTAAATCTTTTTTTAAATCTTTTTTTTTAAAAGATTTTATTTATTTATTGGACTGAGAAAGAGGCACAGTGAGGAAGGGAACACAAGCAGGGGGAATGAGAGAGGGAGAAGCAGGCTTCTCACTGAGCAAGGAGTCCAATCTGAGGCTCGATCCCAGGACCCTAAGATCATGACCCAAGCTGAAGGCAGCTCTTAATGACTGAGCCACCCAGGTGCCCATCAAATAAATAAAATCTTTAACAAAATTATCCATAATAGGCATTTTTAATACATGGATTGCATACTGCCTGGTCCAGTCCCTGACACACACAGATAAGCATTTCCTCTTGTGACTGAATGAATCACAGACAAGTATCAGGAGTCCTCCCTGGTTTCCATTAGAGAAGCTACAGGAGAGGGAACTGCTGAGCTTCTGGGAACCAGCAGGTCTCCTGGTACAGAAAACAGATGACTTGGTCATTTTGAGATCTTTCAGCAAGTACTATGTGTGGATGCACTGCTAGCACTAGGGACGCCATGCAACAGGACAGGGGCTCTGCCATCGGGGAGCTTAGAGGCCAGAGCTTAACATCTAAATCCCTAAAACGTTCATCCAAATTTTGCTCACCAATACAAAAAACAGGATAGCATGGACTGTAGCAGAATTCAAGGTGGATATTATAGAGGGCACGGATTGCATGAAGCACTGGGTGTGGTGCAAAAAATAATGAATACTGTTATGCTGAAAATAAATTTAAAATAAATTTTTTAAAAAAAGAATTCAAGCTGCACCCAAACCGGGACTCTGTTCTGAATCATTAGAAGAGAAAGCTCAAGACCCCTCCAAGGAGGATGGCTCAGAAAGCTAGAGAGCAGATGAGCTTGCTCTGGATGAACCCCAGATGCTGAGAGAGGTGGAAGTTGGCACAGGACCACAGCCATTGGCACAGGCCTGTGTGTCTATGTGCTCCTGAGGATGTTCCTCCTGTCAGAGACATGAACTCTCAGTTCCACAGCTGCTGCTCTCCAACTACAGCTAGCAAAACGGTGGCCCAGGGTTGCAAAGATGGAATGTGAGACGGTGAGGAGTAAACTCAGACAGCTAGAGAAAGCAGAAAAACTTAAAGGAAAAAAAGCCCCATTGTATTAAAAAGGATAATTATAAATACTAGCCAATAGGATTCAACAGTACATTAAAAAGATTATTCACCACGACCAAGTGGGATTTATTCCAGGGCTACAAGTTTGGTTCAACATCCGCAAATCAGTCAATGTGATACAACACATCAATAAAAGAAAGAACAAGAACCATATGATACTCTCAAT
>NC_081567.1:6421352-6534140 GCF_022355385.1 Mustela nigripes | reverse complement strand
AAGGGGGTGGGGTTATGGACATTAGGGAGGGTATGTGCTTTGGTGAGTGCTGTGAAGTGTGTAAACCTGGTGATTCACAGACCTGTACCCCTGGGGATAAAAATATATGTTTATAAAAAATAAAAAATTAATTAAAAATTAAAAAAAAATAAACAAAGTGAAAAAAAAGGATAATGATAATATATACTATGATATAAGCATAATCACAAACACAAATACAGTATGTTGTTTAAAGCTTACTGTTACATTAAGTAGTTAAAAAATATAATATCATTGTATACAGGGACCATATCTTTTTTTAATCAATTAATTTATTTATTTTCCGTGTCACAGAATTCATTGTTTATGCACCACACCCAGTGCTCCATGCAATACGTGCCCTCCATAATACCCACGACATGACGCCCCCAACCTCCCAACCCCCGCCCCTTCAAAACCTTCAGGTTGTTTTCCAGAGCCCATAGTCTCTCATGGTTCATCTCCCCTTCCATTTTCCCTCAACTCCCTTCTCCTCTCCATCTCCACATGTCCTCCATGTTGTTTGTTATGCTCCACAAATAAGTGAAACCATATGATAATTGACTCTCTCTGCTTGACTTATTTCACTCAGCATAATCTCTTCCAGTCCTGTCCATGTTGCTACAAAAGTTGGGTATCCATACTTTCTGATGAGGCATAATATTCCATAGTGTATATGGACCACATCTTCCTTATCCATTCGTCCATTGAAGGGCACCTTGGTTCTTTCCACAGTTGGGCAACCGTGGCCATTGCAGCTATAAACATTGGGGTACAGATGGCCCTTCTTTTCACAACATCTGTATCTTTGGGGTAAATCCCCAGGAGTGAAATTGCAGGGTCATAGGGAAGCTCTATTTTTAATTTCTTGAGGAATCTCCACACTGTTCTCCAAAGTAGCTGCACCAACTTGCATTCCCACCAACAGTGGGAAAATGGTTCCCCTTTCTCCACATCCCCTCCAATACATGTTTGTTTCCTGTCTTGCTAATTTTGGCCATTCCAACTGGTGTAAGGTGGTATCTCAATGTGGTTTTAATATGCATCTCCCTGATGGCTAGTGATGATGAACATTTTTTCATGTGTCTGATAGCCATTTGTATGTCTGCATTGGAGAAGTGTCTGTTCATATCTTCTGCCCATTTTTTGATATGATTGTCTGTTTTGTGTGTGTTGAATTTCAGGAGTTCTTTATAGATCCTGGATATCAACCTTTTGTCTATACTGTCATTTGCAAATATCTTCTCCCATTCCGTGGGTTGCCTCTTTGTTTTTTTGACTGTTTCCTTTGCTGTGCAGAAGCTTTTGATCTTGATGAAGTCCCAAAAGTTCATCTTTGCTTTTGTTTCCTTTGCCTTTGGATACATATTTTGAAAGAAGTTGCTGTGGCTGATATCGAAGAGGTTACTTCCTATGTTCTCCTCTAGGATTCTGATGGATTCCTGTCTCACGCTGAGATCTTTTATCCATTTTGAGTTTATCTTTGTGTACGGTGTAAGAGAATGGTCGAGTTTCATTCTTCTACATATAGCTAGGGACCATATCTTCATAAAATCTTCTACATACAATGGAATATTATGCCCCCATCAGAAAGGATGAATACCCAACTTTTGTATCAACATGGACAGGACTGTTGGAGATTATGCTGAGTGAAATAAGTCAAGCAGAGAAAGTCAATTATATGGTTTTGCTTACTTGTAGAGCACAAGGAATAGGATGGAGGACATTAGGAAAAGGCAAGGAAAAGTGAATTGGGAAAATATGAGGGGGATATGAACCATGGGAGACTGTGAACTCTAAGAAACAAACTGAGAGTTTTGGAGGGGACGTAGGTGGGGGGTTAAGTGAGCCTGGTGGTGGGTATCAAGGAGGACACATATTGCATATAGCACTGGTGTGGTGCATAAACAGTAAATCTTGGAACACTAAAAAAAATCTAAATTTTTATTAATCTATATGCATAGAAAAATATCCACAAGGACATATGTCATATGATTAATAATGATGTATGTGACTGGTGATGACATTAATCTTCTTTTTTCCCAACTAGGCTTTGCAAAATTTTTACAATGATCATCTCATAATAAAAAATACTTCTAAAAACAAAAAGATGTATAAATAAATAATTGTCAGCCACATGTTTCTCATCTATACGAAGGAAATATCAGAATATCCTCCAAAATGAGGGGGGGGGTTCCCCAATCCAGGGCTCCCTGTACCTTTCAGGACGGAACTCCTCAGGCTCTGGCCAGAGATCCTGGTCTCGGTGAAGAGTAAAGACTGGCACCATCACCACTGTCCCTTTGGGAATGAACACACCACTGATCTCCACATCTTTCTTACAGACCCTCTCAATTCTACCACCAATTGGGTATAATCTCAGAGTTTCATTCAACACCATGTCCAGATACTCCATCTGTACAAGGTCATCGTAAGTAGGTGGTGCCTGGAAGGAAAGAAACAGATTTTGATACATTGAGATGTGGAATCATCATTCAACTCACTTTATACACTACTACTAAAGTTAGGAACATCTAAGAATCATGAATTTTGATAAAGGGCATTTATGGGCGTTTTCATATCTACCATGTCCTTTGACCTGCTCAGTGGCCCGCTGACATGTGAGCAATAGTAATGACGAGGGGAGACGGCTGGGACAATCCCCTAATCAGGGTCTGAAATCCTTCCTAGGTAGTGATTTTTCTTCCTCATGTGAACAAAAGAGACTAGACTGTGACAGTTAATGGGTTTTTTTTTAGTTATTTATTTAAGTTCAATTTAGTTAACATATAGTGTATTATGAGTTCCAGGTGTAGAATTTAATAATTCATTACTTGCATATAACACCCAGTGCTCATTACATCAGGTGCCCTCCTTAATGCCGATCACCCACTTACCCCATCCTCTCATCCACTCCCCTCCAGAAACCCCCAGTTTGTTTCCTATACTTAAGAGTTATAGTTTGTCTCCCTCCCTATCTTTATCTTATTTTATTTCGCCTTCCCTCTGATCCTTAGTCATCAGTGAAGTATGTTGAAGTCACCATCTCCTTTCAAAACAGAGGTCACACACCCACACCATAGAAGAAGAATGGGTAACAGAAAATATCTCCTCTTCCACATAAACTCTTCTAGTGGAAATATCCTGCTTTATATCTTTTCAATTATATTTACAATATTTCGAGAGAAACACTGTATTACATAAAAACTATAACTGAGGGAGACACTAGTTCCTTTCAACACAAATAGGGGAAGAGAGGGATAGGACTGGATGCCACCAACTAAGGGAACACAATTTCAGTTCTAGAGAATATTGTGAAGGGAATCAGATCTTAGCCCCAACCTCTGTTGCTGGAAAGGTCTCCTCATTATTGGTCTGGGGGTTCACTCTTTGCCCAATAAGGTACTCCAGCCCCCGAGGCCAGGTCTGTTCATAAGCTGGGAGTTTAGTTCCTTGTTCCCCAGCCAACAATTAGTTTCCAAGTTCCAGATAATACAGGTATAAGAAAGTGGAACCTCTCTCCCCAGTTCCACCAAATAACTACATGAAGCAAAGTCTCACCCCCATGATGGACATGCAAATGAGTGTTATAAGTAAACCTTTTTATGAAAACACCGGATTTGAGAGCTAATCTGTTACTGATATATAATCAAGCCTATTCTGACTCCTTCCTCAGTAATACCCACTCACCTTCTTGGGGAAAGTTGCATCAATCTCCTCCTGCAGTTTCTGTTGGACATCAGGGTGAGTGGCCAATTCATACACAAGGAAAGAAAGAGAAGTACTAGTGGACTCATAGCCAGCAAAAATAAAGATAATAGATTGGGCCACAAGTTCCAGATCAGACAGAGCTAAAAGGAGAAGAAAGACATTTGAACTAAAACAGATGAATATAAAATACCACATTTTAGATGATGAGAAATCTATTTGAAACACACAGTTCCCTTGGGGGAAAATTTAAAAACAATCCAGAGTCAAACTCACAGTGGTTTGCACTCTGATGTCTATTTTACAGAGCCAGAAAACCCAGAAGTTGTCTTGACTTGGTTATTCCCATGGCGTATACTATTATTATTGTTTTTTTTATTTCTTTTCAGCATAACAGTACTCATTGTTTTTGCACCACACCCAGTGCTCCATGCAATACGTGTCCTCCTTAATACCCACCATCTGGCTCCCCCAACCTCCCACCACCCGCCCCTTCAAAACCTTCAGGTTGTTTTCCAGAGCCCATAGTCTCTCATGGTTCACCTCCCCTTCCAATTTCCCTCAACTCCTTTCTCCTCTCCATCTCCACATGTCCTCCATGTTGTTTGTTATGATCCACAAATAAGTGAAACCGTATGATAATTAACTCTCTCTGCTTGATTTATTTCACTCAGCATAATCTCTTCCAGTCCCGTCCATGTTGCTACAAAAGTTGGGTATTCGTCCTTTCTGATGGAGGCATAATACTCCATAGTGTATATGGACCACATCTTCCTTATCCATTCGTCCGTTGAAGGGCATCTTGGTTCTTTCCACAGTTTGGCGACCGTGGCCATTGCTGATATAAACATTGGGGTACAGATGGCCCTTCTTTTCACTACATCTGTATCTTTGGGGTAAATCCCCAGGAGTGCAATTGCAGGGTCATAGGGCAGCTCTATTTTTAATTTCTTGAGGAATCTCCACACTGTTCTCCAAAGTGGCTGCACCGACTTGCATTTCCACCAACAGTGTAAGAGGGTTCCCCTTTCTCCACATCCTCTCCAACACATTTTGTTTCCTGTCTTGCTAATTTTGGCCATTCTAACTGGTGTAAGATAGTATCTAAATGTGGTGGTTTTTTTTAATATAATTTTTTATTTTTTATAAACATATATTTTTATCCCCAGGGGTACAGGTCTGTGAATCACCAGGTTTACACACTTCACAGCACTCACCAAAGCACCTTCTAAATGTGGTTTTAATTTGAATCTCCCTAATGGTTAGTCTTCGACAAAGCAGAAAAAAATATACAGTGGAAAAAGCACAGTTTCTCCAATAAATGGTGTTTGGAAAATTAGACAGCTATATGTAGAAGAATGAATCTTGACCATTCTCTTACACCATACACAAAGATAAACTCGAAATGAATAAAAGACCTCAACATGAGACAGGAATCCATCAGAATCCTAGAGGAGAACATAGGCAGTAACCTCTTCGATATCAGCCACAGCAACTTCTTTCAAGATATGTCTCCAAAGGCAAAGGAAACAAAAGCGAAGATCAACTTTTGGGACTTCATCAAGATCAAAAGCTTCTGCACAGCAAAGGAAACAGTCAAGAAAACAAAGAGGCAACCCACGGAATGGGAGAAGATATTTGCAAAGGACAGTACAGACAAAAGGTTGATATCCAGGATCTATAATGAACTCCTCAAACTCAACACACACAAAACAGACAATCATATCAAAAAATGGGCAAAAGATATGGACAGACACTTCTCCATAGAAGACATACAAATGGCTATCAGACACATGAAAAAATGTCCATCATCACTAGCCATCAGGGATATTCAAATTAAAAGCACATTGAGATATCACCTGACATCAGGTAGAATGGCCAAAATTAGCAAGACAGGAAATAACATGTGTTGGAGAGGATGTGGAGAAAGGGGAACCCTCTTACACTGTTGGTGGGAATGCAAGTTGGTGCAGCTACTTTGGAGAACAGTGTGGAGATTCCTCAAGAAATTAAAAATAGAACTTCCCTATGACCCTGCCATTGCACTCCTGGGTATTTACCCCAAAGATACAGATGTAGTGAAAAGAAGGGCCATCTGTACCCCAATGTTTATAGCAGCAATGGCCACGGTCGCCAAACTGTGGAAAGAACCAAGATGCCCTTCAACGGACGAATGGATAGGAAGTTGTGGTCCATATACACTATGGAGTATTATGCCTCCATCAGAAAGGACAAATACCCAACTTTTGTAGCAACATGGATGGGACTAGAAGAGATTATGCTGAGTGAAATAAGTCAAGCAGAGAGAGTTAATTATCATACGGTTTCATTTATTTGTGGAGCATAACAAAAAGCATGGAGGACATAGGCAGTTAGAGAGAAGGGGTTTGGGGTAAATTGGAAGGGGAGGTGAATCATGAGAGACTATGGACTCTGAAAAACAATCTTAGGGGTTTGAAGTGGCGGGAGGGCGGGAGGTCGAGGTACCAGGTGGTGGGTATTTTCGAGGGCACGGATTGCATGGAGTACTGGGTGTGGTGAAAAAAATAATGATACTGTTATGCTGAAAATAAATAAATTTTTTAAAAAGTTTATTGCAGCACAGAAGAAATGCTTAAATCACAAGAGTAATACTGAATTTTAAATAAATTATAAGCAAAGAAAAAAAATTAAAGTCTAGGGCTGCCTGATGACTCAGTTGGTTAAGCAACTGCCTTTGGCTCAGGTCATGATCCCAGAGTCCTGGGATCAAGTCCCACATCGGGCTCCCAGCTCCATGGGGAGTCTGCTTCTCCTTTTGACCATCTCTCCTCTTATTCTCTCTCTCTCTCTCTCTCTCTAATAAATAAATAAAATCTTTTTAAAAAATACATAATGTCTATTGGGATGCCTGTGTGGCTCAGTCAGTTAAGTGTCTGTCTTCAGCTCAGGTCATGATCCCAGAGTCCTGGGATAAAGTCCTGTTGGTCTCCTTGTTCAGTAGGAAGACTGCTTCTCTTTCTGTCTGCCTCTCCCTCTCCTGTGTTAGCTCTCTCACTAACAAATAAACTAAATCTTTTAAAATAAATAAAGTCTACTGAAAACATAAAAAAAAGAAGTTGAAAGGAAAAAAAGAACACAGGAACCCAAATGAAAGGACTTACAGAGACAAAGCTGATAAAATTAACAATCTAAATTAAAAAATCATATAAGAGATTAAGTAAGTAATTAATATATGAGATCATACTGCCATTTATAAATAGACAAATTCAGAATACTGGATATTATACACAACTAGCCAATTGTTGAACACTGCATAAAAACTCATGATATTAAGAGTCACTTATGGTTTGTCTCCCTCCCAATCCCATCTTGTTTCACTGATTCTTCTCCTACCAAAACAAACTGAGGGTTGCCGGGGGGAGGGGGTTGGGGAGAAGGGGGTGGGATTATGGACATTGGGGAGGGTATGTGATTTGGTGAGTGCTGTGAAGTGTGTAAACCTGGTGATTCACAGACCTGTACCCCTGGGGATAAAAATATATGTATATAAAAAATAAAAAATTTAAAAAAAAAACTCATGATATACTCTATGCTGGCTAACTAGATATAATAAAAAAATAAAAATAAAAATAAAAAATAAATAAATACAATAATGGTGATGAATGGAAAGTTCACCCTAACAATGGACTATCACTCCAAATGTAGAAGAAAGTCATCATTTGCAACCATCATAGTAATAATTGTTTTTGTCAAATACCATCTTTGACTATCATTGCCCTTTGAGCTTTGAACAAACTGTGGCTGTGTTCTTGAAAATGCTCTGGCTACCGTTTGATCTGAACATGTGTCTTCCTTTGATTTTCTGATATTCCATCTACTAAAAATCTTCCTCTGTATCTCAGAACCATCTCCCGTCTCTGAGATACCCCATCAAGTGCCCTTTGAAGCTCTCCTGGCTTACCTTTATGGGTGTCCATTTCTTTGGAATTCTGAGAGTTAATCATCAGCTGAAGAAAATCCACTCGGTGCTGGACACAGAAAGAGACATTTCAGTGACAAAAAGTCACTTGTGAAGTCAGAAATAAACAGGGGTGCAGAACCTAACTTTCTCCTGAGATTATGGCTCCTTTACACCCAGGGTCCACAGAAGCTTCTGTGTCAGCATCTTCCAATGCCCCACCCTCTCAGAACTCTGCAAAATCTACAGAGAGATCCTGGGGTACCAGTCCTATCTCCCTGTCCTATAGAGACCCTAGTGCCTGCCACCAGGCCTAAGAACAGCTAACCCTACTTGGCCAGCTTGCAGCCTCAGTGCCCAAAGAAGACACCTGCTCATTCCAGACTATGACAGCCTCAAATTTAACATAACCAGGCACCTGAGGGGACCATCTACCAGAGAACGTGTAAGAAAAGACATGTGGAGGGCGCCTGGGTGGCTCAGTGTGTTAAGCCGCTGCCTTCAGCTCAGGTCATGATCTCAGGGTCCTGGGATCGAGTCCCGCATCAGGCTCTCTGCTCAGCAGGGAGTCTGCTTCCTCCTCTTTCCCTCTGCCTGCCTCTCTGCCTACTTGTGATCTCTCTCTGTCAAATAAATAAATAAAATCTTAAAAAAAAAAAAAAAGAAAGAAAAGACACGTGGAATTGAAGGGATCCTTTGCCAGTGTATGGCAAAATTATACTACCAGGAAAATGATTTTACACAGTAATTTTTATGCTTTGACCATTTGTTGAAGGGAAGTGATAGCTTTTCTCTCACCAAAGTTTATGCACTGACATACTCATTGGCAAACTTATTCTTAAATTTTAAACACTCTCTGACTCATCTTCTTATCTCCTCTCCTGACCTCCACCTTTTCGTTGTCTCTAAAAACATTAGAAGTCTCTTGCCCTAAACTCTAGAGTTCTCTGTTTACCATAAAAACATACTTAGTAGTGTACACATCAGATGCATACAGCTCAATAAAAGATCAAAAGTTAACATGCACATGGAACCACCACTGTATTTACCTTTTGTTTATCTTTGAGGCGACTTTCCTTCATCCGTTCTACAGATTTCTTGAAAAAATCAGTAACTCTTTTTGGAAATATCCAGATATTTAACATTTCAAAAACTGGGGTAAGGAATGGAAACAGTACTATAAGAAAAAAAAATGGAAATATCAATGAAAATGCAAAATTTTCCTAGAGCAATTATAATTTGGTCTACCAACCTGAGGATTAAAAGACACCAACATTCATGGTTATTCCCTCTATGTCATTTATTCAAAATTTCAAGCTAATGGCTAAGCCACAGCAAGTCACACACACAGGCCACCATTAGAGCAGTCAGATCAGTGTCTCCTGCCACATCTATGGGGTGACCAAAGGAAGAGGATTATATTCTTGGATCTCTTAGCCTTTTATTTTGGACTAGAGCCTCTTTGGAAACACAAGACCATAATATGCTACTTTAATATATCACACCATTTAAGAAATTGTGTCAGGATGGAATAATACATAGTATGCCCTTCAACAATAATGGAGTAAAACTAGAAAACAAAAACACAAACAACATGGAAAACCCATGAATCTGTGAAAATTACACAATACATTCTTATACAGCCAGTCAGCAAAGAAGAAACATAAAGGGCATTTTAGAATTACTTGGAGAATATATGCATGAAGAAACCACACACCAAAACTTATGCAATGTATCAAAAGCAATGACCAGAAAGAAATTTATCATTATATATGCCTACATTATATATGCCTATCTAAAAATAGAACCAAGATCCAAATCAATGACCCAGCTTTCTGTCAAAAACATGCCGAAAATACAAGAGCACACTAAACTAAAAGCAAGCAGAAGGAAGCATATAATGTAGACAAGAGCAGAAACTTAGGAATTAGAGACTAAAAAACAAGAGAAAATTCAAAGAAATCAAAGCTGATTCTTTCAAAAGACCTTTAGCTAGACAACCAAGGAAAAAGGAGAAGACATTGTAATTACTGTCATCAGAAGTGAAAGATGAGATTACTGCTGACATTACAAAAATAAAAAGGACTACAGAGGTGGGGCGGTTGGGTGGCTCAGTGGGTTAAAGCCTCTGCCTTTGATCAGGTCATGCCCCCAGGGTCCTGGGATCCTGTATCCCAACCCCACATTGGTCTCTCTGCTCAGCAAGGAGCCTGCTTCCTCCTCTCTCTCTGCCTGCCTCTCTGTCTACATGTGATCTCTGTCTGTCAAATAAATAAATAAATAATCTTTTTTTTTTTTTAAAGGACTACAGGGAATACTATGAAACTGAATGCCAATAAATTAGACAAAATGGGAAAATCCCTAGAAAAAGATAAACTAGAATAAAATGACACACACACAGGCAATCTGAAAGACAAATAAAAAGACAGAGTTAGTAGTGAAGAAACTACTGACAAAAAGAAGCTCAGCTCCAGATGGTTTCTTAGGTGAGTTCTTGCAAATATTTAAAATGCAGTCAACACTAATTTTGCACAAATTCCTCAAAAAATAGAAGAGGTAGGAAGATTTTCAGTACTGGCATAAAAACAGACACATAGACCAGTGAAACAGAATAGAGAGCCCAGATATGGACCCTCAACTCTATGGTCAATTAATCTTCGACAAAACAGGAAAAAATATCCAGTGGAAAAAAGACAGTTTCTGGGGCACCTGGGTGGCTCAGTGGGTTAAAGCCTCTGCCTTCAGCTCAGGTCATGATCTCAGGGTCCTGGGATTGAGCCCCGCATTGGGCTCTCTGCTCAGTAGGGAGCCTGCTTCCCTCCTTCTCTCTGCCTGTCTCTCTGCCTACTTGAGATCTCTCTCTCTCTGTCAAATAAATAAATAAAATCTTTAAAAAAAAAAAAAAGACAGTCTCTTCAATAAATGGTGCTGGGAAAACCGGACAGCTATATGTAGAAGAATGAATTTCAACCATTCTCTTACACCGTACATAAAGATAAATTCAAAATGGATAAAAGACCTCAACATGAGACAGGAATCCATCAGAATCCTAGAGGAGAACATAGGCAGTAACCTCTTCAATATCAGCCACAGCAACTTCTTTCAAGATATGTCTCCAAAGGCAAAGGAAACAAAAGCAAAAATAAACTTTTGGGACTTCATCAAGATCAAAAGCTTCTGCACAGCAAAGGAAACAGTCAAGAAAACAAAGAGGCAACCCACGGAATGGGAGAAGATATTTGCAAAGGACAGTACAGACAAAAGGTTGATATCCAGGATCTATAATGAACTCCTCAAACTCAACACACACAAAACAGGCAATCATAGCAAAAAATGGGCAGAAGATATGAACAGACACTTCTCCATAGAAGACATACAAATGGCTATCAGACACATGAAAAAATGTTCATCATCACTAGCCATCAGGGATATTCAAATTAAAACCACATTGAGATATCACCTTACACCAGTTAGAATGGCCAAAATTAGCAAGACAGGAAACAACATGTGTTGGAGAGGATGTGGAGAAAGGGGAACCCTCTTCCACTGTTGGTGGGAATGCAAGCTGGTGCAGCCTCTTTGGAGAACAGTGTGGAGATTCCTCAAGAAATTAAAAATAGAACTTCCCTATGACCCTGCCATTGCACTCCTGGGTATTTACCCCAAAGATAAAGATTTAGTGAAAAGAAGGGCCATCTGTACCCCCCCCCCAATGTTCATAGCAGCAATGTCCACAACATCCAAACTGTGGAAAGAGCTGAGATGCCCTTCAACAGACGAATGGATAAAGAACATATGGGATACACACACACACACACACACACACACACACACACACATACATATAATGCATACATACATGCACACATACACACAATGGAATGTTATTCAGCCATCAAAAAGGATCAATACCCACCATTTGCATCAACATGGATGGAACTGGAGGGGATTATGCTGAATGAAATAAGTGAAGCAGAGAAAGACAATTATCGTATGGTTTCACTCATATGTAGAACATAAGGAATAGTGTGGAAGATTACAGAAAAAGGGAGGGAAAATTGAATGTGAAGAAATCAGAGAGGGAGACAAACCATGAGAGACTCTGGACTTGGGGAATCAAATTGAGAGTTTTAGAGGGGAGGGGTTTGGGGGGATGGGTGAGGCTGGATGGGTATTAAGGAGGGCACAATTGCATGAAGCACTGGCTGTTATACCCAACAATGAATTGTGGAACACTGCATCAGGAACTTATGATGTACTGTATGGTGACTATAAAAAATATTTTTAAAAAGGATGGGTAGAGATTGGAACCTTCACATTTTACGGGTGGGAATGTAAAATGGTGTCGTTATTGTGGAAAACAGTTTGGCAGTTACTTATTAAATTAAAAACACTAGACTTTAGCAACACAGCAAGTTATAAAGCAAAGCATTGTACAAACTTAGCAAAGTTACTTTTACAAGTCTACCTCCAAATACACACCCAAAAGAGTTGAAAACAGGTATTCAAGCAAAAACCTGTGCATGAATGTGGATAGCACCCCTGTTCACAATAGCCAAGAATTGGAAACAACCCAAATGTCCATCAAATGATAAAAGGACAAACAAAATGCAGCATGTCCATACAATGAAATATTGTTCTGTCATAAAAAGAAAGTTCTGATGGATGGTGCAACATGGATGAAACTTGAAAACATTATGCTAATGAAGGAAGGCAGCCAGAAAGATCACACGTTATATGATTCTATCTGTATGAAGAGTCCAGAAGAGGTTAATCTGTCAAGACAGAAAGTAGATTAGTGGTTGCTTAGGGCTAAGAGACGTGGGTAGTGATAGTCAAACAATAAAGTACAGAATTTCTGTGTTGACAACAATATTCCAACCATTGACTGCAGCAAATTGCTCATATCTTTGAAGGCACTAAGCAGAATTTTCAGATTCCTTGAATCATAACAGACATACAGCACTGTTTCTGATAAGGTGTACTGCATACACTTGACATACATATATAAAAATGATCACAATAAGATTAGTTAACATCCATCATCTCATATAGTTATAAAAAACAAATTTTTCTGCCATTATGATGAGAACTTCTACAGTCTATTCTCTTGGCAATCTACAAACACATCAGACAGCAGAGCTAACTATAGTCCCCACATTGTGTTTACAGTCCAGTACTCATCTATCTTATAACTGAAAGTGTGCAACTTTGGTCACCTTCATTCAAGTACCACCCCCAACCCCTGCCTCTGATAACCACAAATCTGATCTCCTTTTTGTAGGACTTGGTTTCTTGTACTATTTTTTTATTCCACATGTAATTGAGGTCATACAGTATTTGTCTTTCTCTGATTCATTTCATTTATTGTAATGCCCTTGGGATCCATCCATGTGGTCCAAATACAGAATGTCTTTCCATTTTTATGGCTAAATAAGACTTCATGGTATATACATACCACATTTTCATTACCCATTCCTTGGATGATGAACACTCAGGCTGTAAAACTGAACTGTACATTTTAAAAGGGGGAACATATATGTTAGATGAAGTTATATCTCAGTAAAATTGGTGTAGAAAGGTAGGAAGAGAAGTGAGGGAGGAAGGAAGAAAGGGAAAAAGAGGAAGGAAGGAAAAAAAGAAAACTAGTACTGAACGTACTTATTGAGAATAATAATGGATCAAGGAAATCAAATTTTAAGAGCTTCTTAGTATTTTCCACGAAGGGATCCTTTGGGTTGTTGAGGGAATCAATGTTCACTCCAAATGATGTGCTGGTAATCACATCCATGCTGTAGGCCCCAAAGATGCTGTGAGAGAAAGAAAAAACATGTGTAATTAAAATCACCACCTCTTTACTATCTTAATCCAACACATGCAGCAAAAAGTGCACGTAGATTCCAATGTCCAGTCAAGAGAAAACCCACACATTCAAAACCATCTTCTGCATCATCTGAAGAGTCTAGATGCCATCACACTCACTCATGAGGTGCTTGTGAGGTGCCAATGATGCAGCTGGTCTTGTGCTAGGAGTGATGGGGACACTGTGACATGTTAGACACACTTCTGAGCTCAAGGAGCTAAGTCACGGAGGGATAGAGACCCAAAGTTGGACAAATTACAGTAGCATGCTTTGAGTATGGGCAGCAGAAGGTGGATAAGCACTGTGTCTGAGCAGGACAAATGGTAGGATAATTAACTCTTCCTCATGAAGTCAAGAACCGTGAAATTGATCTGGATCTTCTCTCACCACAGTATCTGTGCTCAGAGCTGATTCCTCTTCAGCACATTATAGAACACCAACACCCTGTTCTGTGCTGCAAGGACCACAATCCCTTCTTCTCTACACCCTGGCTAAGTGTCCTGAAAGACCCACTCTGTCTCATCTTCATCAATCTGAGATTGTCCTGAGGACTCATTCATTTTTGGAAAATGTAAGAACTAAGAATGTTTATACTTTAAAGATATATATTAAGTCACACCAAAATTGATTTAGGGGATTCCATAGTTAAGTGACCACATGCCAATAGTTTTCCTAGGACAATCCCAATGTACATCTGTTCATCCTGCATAATTTAAAATATCCCAAGTTGGGGGACGCCTGGGTGGCTCAGTGGGTTAAGCCCCTGCCTTTGGCTCAGGTCATGATCTCAGGGTCCTGGGATCAAGCCCCGCATCAGACTCTCTGCTCAGCAGGGAGCCTGCTTCCTCTCTCTCACTCTCTGCCTGCCTCTCTGCCTGCTTGTGATCTCTCTGTGTCAAATAAATAAATAAAATCTTTTTAAAAAATTATATAATTAAAAAAAATCCCAAGTTGGGAAAAAATAAATAAATATTTTTTATTTTATGTATATTATACATGTATGCATGTGTGTACACACACACACACTTATATATATATACACATACACACATATAGTGTCACCATCCCATTACATGAGCAGGGCCTTCTCTTTTTTGAGACTGAAAGAAGGACAGCTGGTCATGAGAATTAATATCTAGTGTTTTGCTAATATCCTCAACAAAATCAAGAAGGGTCTTAAGTTGTTCCAAGTTCCACATATTAATGTTCTTACTCCACCCAGTGCCCATCAATATGTACCAAGTACCTTCCCCTCCCACCATACATACCCTCTACACTCAAATATTTGGTACATTTTTTTTTCCAATCATGTATTGTGGTCTTCCAGAATATCCAAGGTGACAGTTAAGCAGATAAATTAATCCTACCTCATATACACTAAAGAAGACCCTTTCTCTTCTGACTGTCCTGCTTTTTAGGTAAGCTACCTCTTCTTGACTGGCCCACTGGAGTTGTAACACCACATGCATACTTCAGCTGCTTCACTGGAGTGACTCAACAGTGGCAGTTGGCTCTGTGGCAGCAGCTGGAAAATGTCATGACAGAGCTGGAATCCCAGCAGCTGCACTCCTACTTACTCTTTCAAGTTGACAGGTTTGCCTTTCTCGGCCTCCTTCCTCACGTTCTTCACCAACACATCTCCATACTGGCTAATGATGGAGAACATCTACACACAAAATACAACACCACCTGAAGTTAAATCTGAGAATCAAGTCCTAGAATGATGTGGCTCTCACAAGCATGGAGCAGTGATTTGTAATAACAAATCTTATCATGTCTGTTATAGGACATTAAAAAGGCCATTTTTATGAAGCCCAAATTCTGCAGACTTCCCCTTTGAGATGGACTATGATTGTATTTCCTACCTGCTCCCAGATGTATTCCTTACTTTCTAATTGAACGTCTTCTTTTCTTACCTCCTTGAGCTTTCCACTAGTGAAAGTAGGGGACAACAATGTTCGCATCCTCTTCCATTCTTCATCCTCAGACAAAGAGATTGAACTTTTCATAAATCCAACTGGACCAAGAGCCTAGAGTCAAAGAAAAACACAATTTGCCCTACATAAGTCTTGGAGGTCTCAAAGGTTGTGGAAAATTTGTTAAACAGGCAGAAATTATTCAACAAATATTTTGTGATCATCAACTTCGTTGTAGGCCCTATGGTAGGTGATCAACAGAGACTTATCCCAAATGCCTAGCTTTTTGCAAGGCTGAGGACACATCCAGCCACCTGCTGTGCTTTCCAGCCTTTATATTCCATCTTCATTTCAGTGTATATGTCGTATGAGAGAATTTGTCAGGGAAACTACTCCTCCAGGGGAATACACAGGATTACCACCTAGTACATTCTCTTAAACTGTGCAGAATAGATTGGATTGGTGGAAGGCAGCCAAATAGCCTGGCAAACTGTATGTTGCCTCAGACCAGTTCTACCTTTTTCATATATCCACAGCATATGAAACTCAAAAATTGGATGTCTTGATATGGTGATTTAAAAAAAAAAAAAAGCATTGTAGTTAACACTAAAAAGATTAGGAATCTGTTTGATTTTGTGAAGAAATGGATACAGTAACATGGAAATCTCTTCCCCCTGTATTTTTCCCAAACAAACATAAGGAAAAAGAGAGAAATGGCTCTATTTCTCATCTTGGGATTGATCTAGCAAGCCAATCAGTTTGAATATTTCTTCTATTTTATAAAACTATATTTTGTTTTAAAATAGATATCTCCATGGCTAAAGTTAACAACTCAGGGAACAACAAGTGTTGGCAAGGATACAGAGAAAGAGAACACTCTTACACTATTGGTAAAAATGCAGACTGGTGCACCACTCTGGAAAACAGTATGGAGATTCCTCAAAAACTTAAAAATAGAGCTATCCTATGACCCTGCAACTGGACTACTAGGTATTTATCAGAAGGATACAAACATAGATCAAACATAGATTTGAAGGAACACATGCACCCCAATGATTATAGCAACAATGTGCACAATTGCCAAAATACAGAAAGAGCCCAGATGTCCATTGACAGTGGAGTGGATAATGAGACATGGTGTGTGTGTGTGTGTGTGTGTGTGTGTGTGTGTGTGTCTATATCGTATACATGGAATATTATTTAGCCATCAAAATGAATAATATTGTGCCATTTGCAACAACATAGATGGAACTAGAGGGCATTATGCTAAGGAAAATAAGTTAATCAGAGAAAGCCAATAATATGATTTCACTCATATGTGGAATTTAAGAAACAAAACAGATGAACATAGAAGGGAAGGAAAAATACAATAAGATAAAAACAGAGGAGGCAAACCATAAGACACTCTTTAACTATAGGGAACAGACGAAGTTGCTAGTGGGGAGGGGGTTTAGGGGATGGGGTAACTACATGATGGGCATTAAGTAATGAAGTAAAGAGCACTGGGTGTTGTATGCAACTGATGAATTACTGAATTCTACCTCTGAAACTAATAATACAGTATATGTTAATTAATTGAACCTTAATTTTAAATTTTTTTAATGAAAATACAATAAAAATAAAATGGATACTTCTAACACCATTTCATGATAAAAATTCACCAACTAAGAAAAAACAGAAAGTTCCTCAACTTAATAACAAGCATCTAAAAACCTTACGGCTAACATCACCTCAGTGAGGACAAACTGATGTTATATCACTAAGATGATGAAACAGGACACTTCAGCCTCTGTCATCCCACAAATAACAACAATAAGACAGCTATCCAGAAAAAAAATGGGCTCCAGGGCATAGGAGTCCATTCAAAAAGCTTCAACAACACAGTGGAGCAAAACTCCTAAGAATAACTGTACAAGAAAAGTAGGGAGAAGAGCTTTATTTTGCCTGCATCACCCCATGACCCAGGTCAGCACTGCTCAGCACTAAGAGGACCCTCTCTGACCTGAGATAGTTCCCCTTCCTGGGGAACAGCAGAAAGGTGAGCAACCATTAGCCCCAGCCCTTCAGGGCATGACACAAATGACCTGTTTTGGTTTCAAACCTCCCAGAGACTGGCATGGCTGACACAGCTAGATATAGCTAGGAACAAAGAAGGCAGGACTACCAGTATCCATTAAGTGGAAGGAGTGACCATACTTCTCTGTGTCCTGCTCTGCAGAAGTCTCCAGAACGCTTTGTTGCTGAGATGAACAGTTGGCCCAGCACTATGTACCCTCTAAGATTTTGCTGCTGATAGTCCCAGAGGTTTTCACACTTGCATACTCAAGGTTCCAGAGTCCTGCTGTGTCCCATCTGCACTCACACGAGTTGCCTCAGCCAGTGCCACCACCAACACTGTGAGCTCCAAATCTACACCACCAGCCAGTCTTCGCCTTTATGATGGTGCATACGGACAACACCAGCCCAAGCCCCAGCAGTTTCTGGGCCTGAGACCAGGCCTGAATCCTGTCACTGGACTGCACTGACACTTGAGATCACAGCTAAACCCTGAAAATGCACACCTACACACTGCCAGCCTATCCTCTAGTTAAAAGCCCCACTGCTATGCATGCCATACTGGCTAGCCCTGAAGCCACGTGAGTGCACACAGACTGCTCAGGAACTCAAAGCTACCTGTGTGCCCACAGTTGGTACAGCCCCCACCACTGGCACTACTCTGTTTGGGGCATGAGCCTGCTTTCAGCCCTCCAGATGAGTGTGTGCATAGCACCAACTCTGGCCACCATTCTCCTTCTCCAGTCTCCTGGTGCTGGATCTGGGGGTGATGCTGAAGACCCCAATTGCTACCGCAGCCACAAAGAACCCTCCTCTGCTCTTGTTGCCAAGGATCATGCAGTCGTGTGGCTCCCAAATGCATGAACCAACCAATGCCCTCCTCGATTATTTTAAATTATCCAGTCAGAGTGGGAAACAAAAATGAAAAGAATTGGGGGGGAAAGCCTACAGGACTTACAGGACACCATCAAGTGAAACAACATTCATATTATGGGAGTCCCAGTAGGGATTTCCCCCAGTAGAGAAATCTTACTAAAAGAAACAATGCCTGAAAATTTCTCAAACCTAGAGAAATGTATGGAAATCTTGAGTCATGAGGCTTAAAGTCCCCAATAAGACTGAATCTGAAAAAAACTTCTACAAGAGATATTATAATAAAATTGTCAAAAATTAAACCCAAAGAAAAAGTCTTGAAAGCAGCAAGAGAAAAGAAGCTCATCACATACAAGGAAACACTATGGGGCTATCAGTGGAATCCCCAGTGGAAATCATGAAAGGCAGAAGACAGTGGATGATTTATTTGAAATGCTGAAAAACATCCCAACTAAGAATACCTTACCCAGAGAAACAAGACTTTCAGAAATGTGAGAGAGATAAAGACATTTCCAGACAAACAAAAGTGGACAGAATTCATTACCACTAAGCCTGCCTTACAAGAAATACTAAAGGGAGTCCTTCGAGCTGAAAAACAAAAGGACAGTTAGTAGTAACATGAAATCACATGAAAGTATAAATCTCTCTGGTACATATAAATGCATAAATTCAGAATACAGTGGTATTATACTGGTGATATACAAATTACTTATAACTCTAGTGAAAGTTTAAGACACAAATAATTTTTAAAACTACAGTTAAAAGAATTTGTTAAATACACAATATAAGATATGTAAATTGTGACATCAAAAACATAAAATTGGTGGGGGAGGAATAAAAGCATTGAGTTTGAAAATAAACACGTTAAATTCTTAGTCACTTAAAACAGACTACTATGTCTAGAAGATATTTTATGTAAACCTCCTGGTAACTGCAAAACAAAAACATAGAGCAGATAAAGAAAAGAAAAAGAGGGGAAAAAATTAAAGCATAGCACTGTAAAAAAATAGTGAAATTAAAAAAGAAAGATGTGTACCAGGAATAATTGATCTATGAAACACCAGGACTAACAAATGACAATAGTAAATCCTTATCAATAATTACTTTAAATGTAAAGGGAATGATGAATGGATAAAGACAATAAAATATTACTTGGCCTTAAAAAGGAAGGAAATCCTGCCATTTCCAAGCATGGATGAACCTGGACAACAGGGACAACATGCTAAGGGCACTAAACCAGATACAGAAGGACAGGATTTGCAAGATCTCAATTATAAGTGGAATCTAGAAAAATAAAGTCAAGCACAGTAACAAATAGTGGAATGGTAGTTATCAGGAGCAAAAGAAAGATAGAAATCAAATGGTACAAGCTTTTGTTAATGAGATGAAAAAGTTCTAGAGACTGAATATACTATATGGTGATTATAATTATTAATACTATACTATACATTTGCAATTTGCTTTAAAAGTAGATCTTAGTAGAATGGCCAAATTTAGCAAGACAGGAAACAACATGTGTTGGAGAGGATGTGGAGAAAGGGGAACCCTCTTACACTGTTGGTGGGAATGCAAGTTGGTACAGCCTCTTTGGAGAACAGCGTGGAGATTTCTCAAGAAATTAAAAATAGAACTTCCCTATGACCCTGCCATTGCACTCCTGGGTATTTACCCCAAAGATACAGATGTAGTGAAAAGAAGGCCATCTGTACCCCAATGTTTATAGCAGCAGTGGCTACAGTTGCCAAACTGTGGAAAGAACCAAGATGCCCTTCAACGGATGAATGGATAAGGAAGATGTGGTCCATATACACTATGGAGTATTATGCCTCCATCAGAAAGGACGAATACCCAACATTTGTAGCAACATGGACGGGACTGGAAGAGATTATGCTGAGTGAAATAAGTCAAGCAGAGAGAGTCAATTATCATATGGTTTCCCTTATTTGTGGAGCATAACAAAAACATGGAGGACATGGGCAGTTAGAGAGAAGGGGTTTGGGGTAAATTGGAAGGGGAGGTGAATCATGAGAGACTATGGACTCTGAAAAACAATCTGAGGGGTTTGAAGTGGCGGGGGGGGTGGGAGGTCGGGGTACCAGGTGGTGGGTATTATAGAGGGCACGGATTGCATGGAGCACTGAGTGTGGTGAAAAAATAATGATACTGTTATGCTGAAAATAAATAAATGAAAAAAAAAGTAGATCTTACATGTTCTTTTTTTTTGACGTTATGTTAGTCACCATACAGTACTTCATTAGTTTTTGATGTAGTGTTCTATAATTCATTGTTCTTTTTTTCTTATTTCTTTTCAGCGTAACAGTATTCATTGTTTTTTGTACCACACCCAGTGCTCCACGCATTCATTGTTCTTAACACAAACACACACACATACACAAAGAAACTCTGGGAAAGGATAGATATGTTAATTCATTTGTCATAATCACTTCACAATGTATACATAAATCAAAACATCACACTTAAATATATACAGTTTTCATTATGAAAAATGTATGTATAAATATTTAAATGGTGAAAGACTTAATGCTCGCCCCTAACATCAGGAACAAGACACCACTCTTATTTAACATCTTACTAGAAATCCTAGCTAGTGCAAAAATATAAAACAAAGAAATAAAGTTGTAAGATTGGAAAGATAAAAATAGGAGCATCCCTATTTCAGGTTCTGTAATTGTCAATGTAGAAAATCTTGAGGAACATAAAAAGAACACTTCTGCATCTAATAAATGAGCTAAGCTAGGTTACAGGAAATAAGATCACCAAAAATCAACCACATTTCTATATAATAAGAATATGTCAAAACACATTAAAAAAACCATAACAATTATAATCACACAAAGAAGGTGAAATACTTTAGATGTATATTTAACAAAACATACACGGTTTTCCAGTGCTGAAAACTAAATGTGGGTGAAAAGAATCAAAGAAAACCTAAATAAACACATATTGCTTTCATAATACTGAAAGATGTGACTTGGTAAAGATAGAGATTTTCTGCATACTGATTGATAGGTTTAAATCATGTCTTTAAAAATCCTCACAAATATTATGTAAGCATAGATAAGTTAATTCTAAATTTGTATGGAAAGGCAAAGGAGGTAAAATACCTAAAACAATTTCAACAAAAAAATAAAATGGGAGGCATCATTGTTCATGATGCTGACTTACTGTATGGTCACAGTAATCAAGATTGGCATTGATGGAGAGAGAGATACAGAGATCAATGAACAGAACAGAGAATGAGAAATACACACACACACACACACACACGCCCAACTCAATTTTGATACTGTACAAAAGCCATTCAATGGAGGAAGTACAGTATTTTCACAAATGGTGCTAGAGCAATTAGACATCCATAGGCCAAACATGAAAATTTCACTTAAACTTGAGACCTCACAATTAACACTTAAAATTAACACAAAATGGATCACAGACTTAAATGTCAAAGTTATAACTATGTAAGATGTACATTATAACTACTTAAATGTAAAACAAAAAATAACTACTCAGAGAAAATCCTTGGAATTTAGGGTTAGGTAAAGATTTTTCAAACTTGATGCCAAAGTCACAATCCATAAAAGGATAAAAGGATAACCTGGCCTTATCAAAATAAAAAAAAAAAGTTTGCTCTGCTGAACATCCTGAGACAAGGAAGAGAGTAGCTACACACCATGCCTGTAAAAGAATACTAAGGAGACTTTTTGGTAATGGAACAGCTCCATAACATCATTGGGTTGCTAGATACACAAATCTGCATAATCTACATGTAAGATAAACGTTCAGATAACAACACACACACACACACACACACACACACAAGTGCATATAAAACTGTTGAAATCTGGGGGCACCTGGGTGGCTCAGTCGTTAAGTGTCTGCCTTTGGCTCAGGTCATGGTCCCAGGGTCCTGGGATCAAGTCCTGTATTGGGCTCCCTGCTTGGTGGGAAGCCTGCTTCTCCCTCTCCCACTCCCCCTGTTTGTGTTCTGTCTCTCACTGTCTCTCTGTCAAATAAATAAATAAAAATCTTCTTTTAAAAGGTTGAAATCTAAGTTCTGTGACTAGAACCAATGTCAAACTCCGCTTGGACACTGTATTATAATTAAGCAAGATATTACCTTAGAGGAAACAGCTTGAAGGTTACATAACATGGGACCTCCTGTTACAACTTTCTGTGAATCTCTTCTTATTTAAAAAAAAATGTTTTATAAATAAATAAATATGTAAATTTAAAATAAATCCATGCTTACCCGCCGGTTTGTGAAGACAGAGTAACATTCTTTCACTAGTACTGTTTTGATCATGTCCGGATCCGTGATAGCCAACACAGGTTGTCGCCCATCATAAATCCTGTGTGGGGGAAAATAGACCTGATCACACTTAACATGACAGTTTCTACAGCTGCAGCCATGCCTGGAAGTCCAGACTTTTATCCCAATGGTACCTAATCCATTCTCTGAGATCATGGTTAGAAATACCATTACAATAGTTTTTTTTTCCACTTTTTTTTAATAAACATATATTTTTATCCCCAGGGGTACAGGTCTGTGAATCACCAGGTTTACACACTTTACAGCACTCACCAAAGCACATACCCTCCCCAATGTCCATAATCCCACCCCCTTCTCCCAAACCCCCTCCCCCCAGCAACCCTCAGTTTGTTTTGTGAGATTAAGAGTCACTTATGGTTTGTCTCCCTTCCAATCCCATCTTGTTTCATTGATTCTTCTCCTACCCACTTAAGCCCCCATGTTGCATCACTACTTCCTCATATCAGGGAGATCATATGATAGCTGTCTTTCTCTGCTTGACTTATTTCACTAAGCATGATATGCTCTAGTTCCATCCATGTTGTCGCAAATGGCAAGATTTCATTTCTTTTGATGGCTGCATAGTATTCCATTGTGTATATATACCACACCTTCTTTATCCATTCATCTGTTGATGGACATCTAGGTTCTTTCCATAGTTTGGCTATTGTGGACATTGCTGCTATAAACATTCGGGTGCACGTGCCCCTTTGGATCACTACGTTTGTATCTTTAGGGTAAATACCCAGTAGTGCAATTGCTGAGTCATAGGGCAGTTCTATTTTCAACATTTTGAGGAACCTCCATGCTGTTTTCCAGAGTGGCTGCACCAGCTTGCATTCCCACCAACAGTGTAGGAGGGTTCCCCTTTCTCCGCATCCTCGCCAGCATCTGTCATTTCCTGACTTGTTGATTTTAGCCATTCTAACTGGTGTGAGGTGATATCTCATTGTGGTTTTGATTTGTATTTCCCTGTGAATCACCAGATTTACACACTTCACCGATGCCGAGTGATATGGAGCACTTTTTCATGTGTCTGTTGGCCATCTGGATGTCTTCTTTGCAGAAATGTAATATTCAAATTGGCAAAGAAGTCAAACTCTCTCTCCTTGCAGATGTCATTATATTTTATATGAAAAACCCAAAAGACTCCACCCCCAAACTACTAGAACTCATACAGCAATTCAGTAATATGGCAGGATACAAAATCAGTGTGCAGAAACCAGTTGCCTTCTTATACACTAACAATGAAAATATAGAAAGGGAAATTAGAGAATCTATTCCATTTACTACAGCACCAAGAACCATAAGGTAACCCAGGAATAAACTTAATCAAAGAGGTAAAGGATCTGTACTTGAGGAGCTACAGAACATTCATGAAAGAAATTGAAAGTCACAAAAAGATGGAAAAGCATTCCATGCTGGTGGATCCAAAGAAAAAACTTTGTTAAAATGTCTATACTGCCTAGAGCAATCTATACTTTCAATGCCGTCCTGATCAAAATTCCACCAGCATTTTTCAAAAAGCTAGGACAAACAATCTTAAAATTTGTATGGAACAAATTGCTAAGGAAATGTTGAAAAAGAAAAACAAAACTGGGGGCATCACGTTACCTGATTTCAAGCTTTGCTACAAAGCTGTGATCACCAAGACAGCATGGTGCTGGGACAAAAACAGACACATAGACAAGTGGAAAAGAGCAGAGAGCTCAGATATGGACCCACAACTCTATGGTCAAATAATCTTTGACAAAGCAGGAAAAAATATCCAGTGGAAAAAAGACAATCTCTTTGATAAATGGTGCTGGAAAAATTGGACAGCTATGTATAGAAGAATGAAACTTGACCATTCTCTTACACCATACATAAAGATAAACTCAAAATTGATAAAAGACCTCAACATGAGACAGGAATCCATCAGAATCCTAGAGGAGAACATAGGCAGTAACCTTTTCAACATCGGCCACAGCAACTTCTTTCAAGACATGTGTCCAAAGGCAAAGGAAACAAAAGTGAAAATGAACTTTTGGGACTTCATCAAGATCAAAAGCTTCTGCACAGCAAAGGAAACAGTCAACAAAACAAAGAGGCAACCCATGGAATGGGAGAAGATATTCACAAATGACACTACAGATAAAGAGCTGTTATCCAAAATCTATAAAGAACTCAAACTCAACACACAAAAAACAGATAATCACATCAAAAAAAATGGGCAGAAGACATGAACAGACACTTCTCCAAAGACATACAAATGGCTATCAGACACGTGAAAAAATGTACATCATCATTAGCCATCAGGGAGATTCACATCAAAACCACACTGAAATACCACTTTATACCAGTTAGAATGGCCAAAATCAACAAGACAGTAAACAACAAGTGTTGGTGAGGATGTGGAGAAAGGGGAACCCTCTTACACTGTTGGTGGGAATGCAAGTTGGTGCAGCCACTTTGGAAAACAGTGTGGAGATTCCTTAAGAAATTAAAAATAGAGCTACCTTATGACCCTGCAATTGCACTACTGGGTATTTACCCCAAACATACAGGTGTAGGAAAAAGAAGGGCCACCTGTACCCCAATGTTCATAGCAGCAATGGCCACAGTCACCAAACTGGAAAGAGCCAAGATGCCCTTCAACGGACGAATGGATAAAGAAGATATGGTCCATATATACAATGGAGTATTACGCCTCCATCAGAAAAGATGAATACCCAACTTTTGTATCAAAATGGATGGAAATGGAGGAGATTATGCTGAGTGAAATAAGTCAAGCAGAGAGAGTCAATTATCATACAGTTTCACTTACTTGTGGAGCATAAGGAATAACATGGAGGACACCAGGAGATGGAGAGGAGAAGTATAGTTGGGGGAAATTGGGAGGGGGAGATGAAGCATAAGAGACTGTGGACTCTGAGAAACAAACAGGGTTTTGGAAGGGAAGAAGGTGGGGGGTTGGGTGAGCCTGATGGTGGGTAGTAAGGAGGGCACATATTGCATGGAGTACTGGGTGTGTGCATAAACAATGAATCTTGGAATACTGAAAAAAAATCATAAAATAAAATTACAAAAAAATAGGAAGTTAGGTTGGTAAATAACTGAAGGCAAGTAACTTATCTAAGAACAAAACAATAATGGAGAGTCTGCTCACCCAGTCACTACAAATTATAATTTTGAAGATATATCAAACACATGAAATGCATAGGAGAGAATATCAGATGAAAATATAGACACAATGATCAGAAATATGCAAATAAAAAGACTTGGAATTTTTAAAAAGTGATGGCAAAATTATCAATTATTTCTTTTTCCTATTTACTAAAATAAATTTCCTAGCTATACTCTAAAGGAAATATTATTTTAAATATTATAGAGGTCCTTGATAGCATTAGGTCAGAAAACTTTGAAACTAAAAAAGAGAGAGAGAATAAAGTCATACAGAGAAACATGTATAATTCATTTAGACATATTTTCTATTATATATATTTATTCTTATATGTGGGTCCCAAGTTGAGTTTCTTGGGCTTCATATAGGTGACATTCCTAGGCAGCAGAGCATGCCCACTTTTGCACATATCTCATACAAACCTGACTCCATGTGTGATCCATCCTTATCAGCCTGACCTCATGACTAGCAGTATGGCCTGTTAATGAGAATCTGTCACCAGCATGAGGTTTACTTTAAGCTTAATTACATCACCATTTGGCATCTTGTTTTCCATAATAAATCATTTGCATTTACTAGAACAAAATGAAAGATTTCCCAAAAGTCCTATTTTTTTGAATTACAAAGAAATATCAAATGATTCTGCAATCACATCTAAAAATGGATGACATGAAATGCTACCCATCTCCAGAAAGTATTCTAATATGCAAAAGCTTTCAGTGGGAGTCATGTACACTTAGCATTGAAGCAGTAATAGAAGTTAATGAGGTGGCACTCAAGTCTGCTCTTCCAGCAGCCTGATCATATTTCTTGGATGATTCCCCTTGTCCCATCCTATTTGTTCAAAAACACCAGGGTAGACAAAGGACAGTGCTTTTGTGTTACCATATATATATTCTTGATCTCACATGGCCTTAATATTGCTTCCTCTACTAGTTAGTTGAGATTCCTGGGACTCACCCCACATCCTCCAGATTCAGATTCAGTGTTCCTGGGGGATGGGGCTAAAGAATCTGCATTTTTAACAAGCTCTCCCAGGTGGTTCTTATCCACAGCCAACCATGAGAACCATGTACTAAGCACAGAACTGAAGCCCACGATATAAGACTGGCTCCCTCCAGAGCTGACCAGGACTGAATGTGAGAAGGGGCAGTGGAGCTGAACCACTGGTTATCCAGAGATCTGGGTTCTTTCCATGCCACCATATTGCTTATGGGCCAAAGCAACTCAGCAGAGTCCTGTGGCTTCTGAGGATGTGACCAGAGAAGATAAGGAGGTACGGAGGGGTACAACACTGGCTGTGAGCAGCCCAGCACCAGGTATACCTCTCCAGACCCAATTCATACTTAGACCTGCACACCTGGTGACACGTGAAATCCCAGGAATCAGAGGTTCCAGAAGTTTTACTAGAGCAGTCTTTATCCCAAAGGGCTCTTGACTGAGACTGTTAACACCATGGGGGCTTCATCATAATGAGCCTATCCAATGGAAGTTTCCAGAATACTCACCCCCACATTCTTCCATACTTTCTAAAACATTCCGTGTCAAAAACAAAAATACCCTGCAAGAAGAAATGAAACATATTACTAAACTAAATGTACTGAGTCCTAACTCTAATAGGGACAAAAATGACCCAGACCGCATGAAATGCAACTTACTACCTCTCACTGGCAGTGAGAGGGAAGCTCTTATTCACAGGTGTCTTACTGGAAAGGAGAGAAAACAAGAAGATATTGAAATGGAGAATTTAAGTCCCTCTTGAATCCCCTCCAAGTGTTGCAGACACTGAACAACTCACCCTGTCTGTCAAGGCTACAGAACCTCTATATTTCTGGCATGTTTGGCTTGTGTATGTGTTGTCTCTAAATCTCAGAACCCTCTGAATTACTACCTCAGGGCCATGTGGAAAAATAAGAGCTCAGTCCTGCACACACTGAACCCCCAGTCAGCATCCTGTTCATTGATCTCAAGAGCACAACTAAAATTCCAATGGATTTAGGAAATTAAGACACCAGTGACCTCGTGGTGAATAATCTTTTTAATGTACTGTTGAATCCTATTGGCTAGTATTTTGTTGAGTATTTTCGCATCTGTGTTCATGGACATTGGGGAGGGTATGTGCTTTGGTGAGTGCTGTGAAGTGTGTAAACCTGGTGATTCACAGACCTGTACCCCTGGGGATAAAAATATATGTTTATAAAAAATAAAAAATTAAAATATATATATATATATGTTTATAAAAAATAAAAAAAAAGACACCAGTGACCTCTTTTCATCTAGCAAATTTACATAACTCTAAACATGTTTGTTGAGTAAGAAAGTGAGAGATGAGTGAACGAATGATAAGGCAACCTCACCTTTCACTCATCCAGCTCCACACAGAAAGGGGGGACCAGGCCACCACTCCACAAGGGGGAGAACAAATTAGAACACTTGATAGGAGTTTTCAGTTTTGTCATTTAAGAAAAAACAAAACTTCCTGTCCCTACATTTCAGCTGTGATTTTGATGTTCTAATCATGCAAAACAGGGTCCCAGAAATGTGGATCTTGGGGTGCTGGTACTAAGAAGTTGATCTTGGGGTGCTGGTGCTAAGGAGTTGATCTGAGAAAAGTGTAAAGGAATTACTGCTTTTTTGGAGAGAAAAAATCCGGGAACTTATTAGATGATAATTGGGCACTGAGGGTCTCAGTTGGGAGAAGTGGGATCTGAGAAACAAGCCTCAGGTCTGGGCGAAAGGAACTCCACAGTAGAGAGCAGCCTGCACATGAGACTGCCAGCTCACCCTAAGATGTGAGCTCCTAACATTCTGTTAAGGGGCCAGGCCTTGGTCAAGGCATAGAAGCAAGATGAGCCACAATGGCTCTGTACTGTACTGTACTCAGTACAGTAATTTCTTAGAAATTTTTTCAGAGCATCTCTTTTCTAGTGATTTTGTATGAATGTTCTATGTTTGTGTGAAAACAACACATGCATACACACAACTCAATCAAATGTTAAAATCTGAAGTCAGTAGACAAGCACCATCCTCCCTCTCTGCTCAACTCACCCAGAAGGGGCCCACAATGAAGACAGAAAAGTAAAGCAGAGAGCTCTGGGTCAAACTCTCAAATCCCCAGAGATGTCACCATTGGCAATGGGTGAGTTAGAGCTTGGAAATAACTCTGGGGGGCTGGCAATTCTTGAGACAGTTCAAGTGTGTGCACATCCCCAAAGGTGAATTTGGGCTGCCCAATAAAACGAAGTTCCAGAGCTATTCAGCAAAACAAAATGCTGTCCAGAGCTTGTATGATGAACAGAAAAGTCTGACTCTAGCATACACAGCTTAATGGACCACTAGCATGGACCCCCTTGATACTTTTCTCCTCATACCAAGTATGGTCGTACCTTCCCAGGTATCTGCACCTGCAGGCAATAAAAGCTTCTTCTCAATGCTCACAAGCTAGAACAGTAAGCCTGAGTTGAAGCAGCTAGACAGCTGGGCTGCCCACTGAGGCAAACTCTGAGACTCCTAACAGCAGAAAATAGAGCCCTGGGGTAGACCTGGCCATGTGTTGAGTGGAGCCTATGACACCACTTCTGGAAAGTCTGAAACCTAAGCACTTCTCGTGGAGAGGAGCATTTTTACAATGAAATTAAGCTGGGATTTGCAACCATAAAAAGCCGAAGAGGGAGCTCAAACAACACTCACCTTACGGTAGGCCAGAGCAGTTCCCACAAAAGGCCGAGGTTTGGGCCCAGGAATTCCCAGCTTCTTAAAAAGTCCATGTGTGGAGGTCCCATATCTATAAAGTGAAAGAAAAGGCCAGGTCACAGGGATGGTGTAATAAGTGCTGGGGCTGGTCAGACACTGACACAAAATGAACAGGTAAGGGGAGAGTTAACATACAGGCAAGAAATAATAACAGCAATTCCAATGGCAATACTTATATTCACTCATCATCTGCTTTCCCACCTCCACTAGGCCTCACAAAAAGTAAGGATGATTAGCTAAGAGCAGCTGAAATCTTCACAGTTCCAACCCTAAAGTGAAGACTAGGTGTTTCCATACTTGAGAACTCCTGGAAGGTTCATGCTGATTTCTTCCAGGAAATTCACTCATGCTTATTCAGTAAATGACTCTTCCATGATCTGGGAGATTCTCATTCTAGATGGAAAGAGGATTTCCAAACAATCTGTACAAATCCAGCAAATCTTATGTTATAAAATAGTCAAACAAATCCACAAATTTCATGAATGGACATGTATTAAGGCACCAGCAGAGGGCCTTACCAAGACCCAGCTGAGTGTCTGGATCTTTACTCCAGAACAGTAGGACACATGAGTATCAACTGCCAGAACAGGAGGTGGCCTTGGCTAGCTAGTTCCACCTCCGTTCTTTCCTTGCCATCCCCACCACAACAATCAATTCCTGTTTCTAAATATTTGACAGGGTCCATGAACCCCCAAGTGAAGCCAAGCATGTGAGTGAATGTGTCAGCAACACTGGACCCAGTTTCTAAACTCACATGGCTCCATAAAAAGGCAGAGGGTGGGCTGGGTGAATTTTTCTGATTCTTTCCAGTTTCCCTCTTCTTTTTTTTTTTTTTTTTGTTATTAAAGAAATAAATATTTTTAATTAATTTATTTATTTTCAGCATAACAATATTCATTATTTTTTCACCACACCCAGTGGTAGGGATTATAGAGGGCACGGATTGCATGGAGCAGTTTCCCTCTTCTTGACAGCACCATGCTTCTGGTGGTAAAAAGGAAGGGGCTAACAATAGTGCCATTCATTTTTCTTGCCATTACATTGCATGGCATGCAGAAGGCACTGTCTACAGCTACTGACATGTGGCTACACCCGTGTCCTCTAAGTCTACTGCTTTGATTGCATGATAGTGACTATATCCAGGGACAGCCCCACTGCCAGATAGACTTCACACAGTGGGGCTTATATGGTGGTCCTGTTCCCTGACTTGCAGTCCCGTGACAACCTTCTGTAGGATCAGGATCAAGGAGTATCTCACGGAGGTCTGCTCTGAGGGAGGAATATTCTCCCACTCCACCCCAGAGTCCTGCCTGGATGCCTCTCTTATCAATACCAGCTCACAGTATTACTACTCACCTGTGCTGAAAGGTTAAAATAACCTGCTGGAAAGTAAACAGTCAATAAAACAAAGAGGCAACACATGAGAAGATATTTGCAAATGACACTACAGTCAAAGGGCTGGTATCCAAAATCTATAAAGAAGTTCTCAAACTCAACACCCAAAAAACAAATAATCAAGTCAAAAAAATGGGCAGAAGACATGAACAGACACTTCTCCAAAGAAGACATACAAATGGCTAACAGACACACGAAAAAATGTTCAACATCATTAGCCATTAGGAAAATACAAATCAAAACCACATTGAGATACCACCTTATACCAGTTAGAACAGCAAAAATTAACAAGGCAGGAAACTACAAGTGTTGGAGAGGATGTGGAGAAAAAGGAATCCTCTTAACACGGTTGGTGGGAATGTAAGTTGGTATAGCCATTTTGGAAAACAGTGTGGAGTTTCCTCAAAAAGTTAAAAATAGGGGCGCCTGGGTGACTCAGTAGGTTAGGCTGCTGCCTTCGGCTCAGGTCATGATCCCAGGGTCCTGGGATCGAGCCCCACATCAGGCTCTCTGCTCAGCAGGGAGCCTGCTTCCTCCTCTCTCTCTCTCTCTGCTTTCTCTCTGCCTACTTGTGATCTCTGACTGTCAAATAAATTTTTTTTTAAATCTTTAAAAAAAAAAAAGTTAAAAATAGAGCTACCCTTTTACCCAGCAATCGCACTACTGGGTATTTACCCCAAAGATACAGATGTGGTGAAAAGAAGGGGCACATATACCCCAATGTTCATGGCAGCAATGTCCACAATAGCCAAACTGTAGAAGGAGCCGAGATACCTTTTAACAGATAAATGGATAAAGAAGATGTGGTTCATATATACAATGGAATATTACTCAGCCATCAGAAAGGATGAATACCCCCACCATTTGCTATGACATGGATGGAACTGGAGGAGATTATGCTAAGTGAAGTAAATCAAGCACAGGAAGACAATTATCATATGGTTTCACTTATTTTGAGCATAAGGAATAGCATGGAAGACATTAGGAGAAGGAAGGGGAAATTGAAGCCGGAGAAATCGGAGGGGGAGATGAACCATGAGAGACTACAGACTCTAGGAAACAATCTGAGGGTTTCTGAGGGAAGAGGAGTGGAGGGATGGGTTAGCCTAGTGATGGGTATGAAGGAGGGCACATATTTCATGTAGCACTGGGTATTATAATATGCAAACAATGAATCATGGAACACTACATCAAAAACTAATGATGTATGGTATGGTGACTAACATACATAATAAAAAGAAGAATTTGGATATCCTCTTTTAGGAAGTGAGTTGTCTATTTTTCTGTTGGGATGTCCATTTTTTTCTTATGGATTTGTAGAAGTTGTTTCTACATTGTGGGTAGGAGTTCTATATTAGATATATGTATTACAAATACCTTCACCTGCTCTGTAGCTCATCTTCCCACTCTCCTTATGGAATCTTTTCTTTAAGATTTTATTTATTTGACAGACAGTGATCACAAGTAGGCAGAAAGGCAGGCAGAGAAAGAGGGGGAAGCAGGCTCCTGCTGAGCAGGGAGCCCCATGTGGGGCTCGATCCCAGGACCCTTGGATCATGACCTGAGCTGAAGGCAGAGGCTTTAACCCACTGAGCCACCCAGGCGCCCCTCCCTATGGAATCTTTAAATGAACAGAAGTTCTTACCAATCTTGTCCCTTTATAACTAGTTGCTTTCTGTGTTCTATCGATAAACTTTAGGTTGCCCCTAGGTAATAAAGATATTTTACTTTGCTTTCTCCCAAAAAAATTAAAAAATTAAAAATACATGTACACCTGCTGTGCACGTTTATTTATTTATTTATTTTCAATTTTTTTTAATTTATTTTTTATTTTCAGCAGAACAGTATTCATTATTTTTGCACCACAACCAGTGTTCCATGCAATCCGTGCCCTCTATAATACCCACCACCTGGTATCCCGACCTCCCACCCCCCGCCCCTTCAAAAAAAATGCACATTTAAAAACATACACAACATATATCCTAGAAGCATGCATGTGGACCGTAAATTCATATTTCCAACATTACTCTAGAAGGCTGAGGTTATTACGCACCTTTATAGTCACAACAGCTAAACCAACAGCCCTCTTCAGAAAGAATATGCTAGAAATAGGGATGCCTGGGTGGCTCAGTCAGTTAAGTGGCTGCCCTTGGCTCAGGTCATGATTCCAGGGTCCTGGGATCGAGTCCTACATTGGACTCCATGCTCAGCAGGGAGACTGCTTCTCCCTCTGCGTGCCACTTCCCCTGCTTGTGCTCTCTCCTTCTCTCTCTCTGACAAATAAGTAAAATCTTAAAAAATAAATATATATTAACTTTAAAAAAAATTTTTTAAATATGCTAGAAATAGTTTGCCTCAGCAAAAAAAAAAAAAAAAACTATTATTAAGTAGAATTAAATTAAAACACATCAGTTACTCCTAAATGTCATCACACAGAAATTGTGTTACCACAATACCCAGCATTCCTAACCTTTCTCTCAGAAAATGAAAATGAGGTGTCCATGTTCTATGTTCACATCCTCATGATTTCCTACTCTTAAAAAAGTGAAATTGAGGCACAGATCACATGTGACATGGAGAATCTATCCCTACCCACATTGTGAAACTATCCTTTCCCAACCTGCTCCATGATGCCGGTAATCTCACCACTAAAAGGAATTGCTCTGCTAGATGTTTTGATCCTCTTCCAAATGGCTAACAGACACAGGAAAAAATGTTCATCATCATTAGCCATCAGGGAAATTCAAATCAAAACCACAATGAGATACTACCTTACACCAGTTAGAATGGCCAAAATCAGGCACCTGGGTGGCTCAGTGGGTTAAGCCTCTGCCTTTGGATCAGGTCATGATCTCAGGGTCCTGAGATTGAGGCCCACATCAGGCTCTCTGCTCGGCAGGGAGCCTATTTCCCCCTCTCTCTCTGCCTGCCTCTCTGCCTACTTGTGATCTCTTTCTGTCAAATAAATAAATAAAATCTTAAAAAAAAAATAAAGAATGGACAAAATCAATAAGACAGTAAATAAGTTGGAGAGGATGTGGAGAAAGGGGAACCCTCTTACACTGTTGGTGGGAATGCAAGTTGGTGCAGCCTCTTTGGAGAACAGTGTGGAGATTCCTTAAGAAATCAAAAATAGAGCTACCTTATGACCCTGCAATTGCACTGCTGGGTATTTACCCCAAAGATACAGATGTAGTGAAAAGAAGGGCCATCTGTACCCCAATATTCATAGCTGCAATGGCCACAGTCGCCAAACTAGAAAGAGTCAAGATGCCCTTCAACAGACGAATGGATAAAGAAGATATGGTCCATATGCAATGGAGTATTACGCCTCCATCAGAAAGAATGAATACCCAACTTTTGTATTAACATAGACAGGACTAGAGGAGATATGTCCAGTGAAATAAATCAAGGAGAGAAAGTCAATTATCATATGGTTTCACTTACTTGTAGAGCATAAGGAATAACATGGAGGATATTAGAAGAAGGAAAGGAAAAGTGAATTGGGGAAATCCGGAGGGGGAGATGAAGCATGAGAGACTTGGACTCTGAGAAATAAACTGAAGATTTTGGAGGGGAGGGGGAGGGGAGGCTGGGGGAACCAGGTGGTGGGTATTAGAGAGGGCACAGATTGCATAGAGCACTGGGTGTGGTGCATAAACAATGAATCTTGGAACACTGAAAAAATAATTTTTTTTTTTAAATCAAATCGGGGAGGGGCCTGGGTGGCTCAGTCAGTTAAGCATCTGCCTTCAGCTCAGGTCATGATCCCAGGGTCCAGGGATCAAGCTTCACATCAGGCTCCCTGCTCAGTGGGGAGTCTGCTTCTCCCTCTTCTGCCACTCCTCCATTTGTGCGCTCGCTCTCTCTCTCTCTCTCTCATTCTCTCTGAGAAATAAATAAATAAAATCCTTTAAAAATTAAAAATAAAATAAAATTCAAATTGGCTTTCAGGATCTGTCTTTGTGGCTGCTGGCAGATTTCATATGGGCGGTGGGGACAGAATCTTTATACTGATGCTAAACCTCCAAGACACTGGAAAGAAAAGGTGAAATGAATAAAATTTTAAGAAATCAGCCAAGTCCATTGGGGAGGATATGTGCTTTGGTGAATGCTGTGAAGTGTGTAAACCTGGTGATTCACAGACCTGTACCCCTGGGGATAAAAATATATGTTTATAAAAATTTTAAAAAAACCCATAAGCTTAAAAAAAAGAAATCAGCCGAGTCTCCTCACCTCTAAAGATGCTCATTTAGAGTTCAAGAGCTCTGCATATTACAGGGCCAGGGGATAGTTAGGAGAAGGGCAAAGAGGAAAGAGCCTAGTCAGAAGAGAAAGTGAGGCATCTCCAGCCCCCCTCAAAGTCTGGGTGCACCAGGAGCCTTGTGTACATGATGGCTGGTGGTGGAGAGAGGAGAGCAGGACCCCCTGAGTGACAAAGGTCCAATCCTTCTACATGTTTCCTGTAGAGGAAAGAGACCAAGGAGATCAAGATAATGAGACAAAAATCTAACCCAGTCCCTCTGCCTCCAGCATTCCCACAGCTTGGGAAGGGCTTGAGGACCCCAGAGCACCAGACCTGGTGATTTTTCTACCTCTCCTGAATGTAGCTTGATTAGTCTACACCCCAGCTGGTAGTCAATCAGAAGCTCATCCCTAGGAGCAAGCAATGTCACTCTACCTCCTGGCTACAGCAATTGGAGTTGGGGTGAGGGAGACACTCCTTCTTCAGATCTGGTAAGGTCAATAATAACCCCTTACCTGTTCCTAGCATGTTTGAGGTGCCCAACACGTAAGCAACTTCCCCTTTGTTAACTCTTTTGATCCTCAAAGCAGACAAAGAAAATAGATGCTGATTAGCAACACAAGTCCGGGGTTCTAGAGGCAATGAACCTGGACAGTTACTCACAGATAGAGGAGGACCAGGCTGATAGCCAGGAGAAGCCAGGTTTCCATGGAAAAGCTTGGAATCAGGTCCATGGCCACTTTTCCTCTGTGAATTCTCTCTGCTTCCGTTCAGCAGTGTGTGTTAGTCCTTGCTGGCTTGTGGGTGCGGAGCTTCCCCTCTCACCAGCGGTGATTCAGTGAGGCTGGAATGTATATACTGAAAAGGGGGCGGGGCTGGAGCAACAGCCAGTAGCGTGGCACCCGAGCTCCACCCACAGGTGCTCCCCAGCCATGAGTGCTGACAAAGCATCCTGGACACTCCAAGTTTGACCTTCTGTGAGTTCATATTCTTTGGGAAATCAATAAACAACTCAGTGTTTCCAGTAATCTCAAAAGTTACATAAACTCATTAAAATTACTGTCCTTAAATCTCTAACCTGTCCTTGTCAGCATGGCTCCCTGCACCTCTAAATACTTGAAACTCTGCAAACAAGAAAGTGTAGATCTACATATCTTTACTGATGTAGTTTTCTCTGCCTAGAAATGCCCTTATACCCTTATACCCCCTACAAGGATCCTTACTCATCCTTCAAAATGAGCTATAACAGAATCCCCTCTGTTAGAGTCTTTCCTCCTCAATATCCTTGAACAGATATAACCACTTCATCCTCTGGGAAATTTCTGTCCCCCAGTCCCAGTTCTATTATCATCCTTTCTATCCTCCAGTCCCATAGTTGGTCTACACACCTCTTTTCCTTACATATAGAGAGCTTCTCAAGGGTGCAGTCTGAGTACTTGTCAACATTATGTCCTTAGTCCCCAGCCAAGCCCTATATGCTCAGAGGAGCATCCAGAAAGATTGGTGGAGTTAAGTTATTAAAGGTAAAATTGCAGGGCTTCCTGTGTGTCCTTTCTGGGTGGATTGTTGGTGACCAGGCCACACACCTGCTGTGAGATCTAAGAACATACCTGGAAATTACACTGCTCATTAATACCACTCTGACCCATGTTCTGTGTCTGCATGGCCTGAGAAACTGGATTATGTGGCATACCTCAGGAATCTCTGGGACAATGGAGCCCTGCAAAGAGATAATTAAGAAAGAAGTGGCTGCATTCCAATCAAAATTCCACCGGTATTTTCAAAGAGCTGAAGCAAATAATCCAAAAATTTGTATGGAATCAGAAGAGACCCTGAATTGTTAAGGAAATGTTGAAAAACAAAAATAAAACTAGGGGCATCACGTTACCTGATTTCAAGCTTTACTACGAAGCTGAGATCACCAAGACAGCATGATACTGGCATAAAAACAGACACATAGACCAGTGGAACAGAGTAGAGAGCCCAGATATGGACCTTCAACTCTATGGGCAAATAATCTTTGACAAAACAGGAAAAAATATCCAGTGGAAAAAAGACAGTCTCTTCAATAAATGGTGCTGGGACAACATAGATACACAATTTAGCTCAGATTAAAGTTGATAATTTATGTGAACTTATGTAACATATCAATTCTGACTTAATTTTTATGCAGTTTCTTGCCAAAAATAATGCAAAGACGGCAAAATAATTCTACCTCTTTATCAATTATACAACTTGTGCTTTGTGTTTTAAGAGTTATCATACTTTTAAAGGTTTTATCTATAGTTCCATACATTATAGAAATATTGACAATACTCAGAAGCAACCATTTTGAAAATGTAAGTGCAAAATTAAGGCTTACTGTATGTGTTTTATGGCCTAGATTATATTCATCATCAGTGCTCTATTTCATTGCCTAATATTTCTTATTTGTATCAGGAGCAAAAATTTTATATTATGCATAAAGGAGCTTATGAGAAAATTAATAAACAAAAAAAAAGGAAAAAAATAAATGGTGCTGGGAAAACTGGACAGCTATATGTAGAAGAATGAAACTCAACCATTCTTGTACACCGTACACAAAGATAAACTCAAAATGGATGAAAGACCTCAACGTGAGACAGGGATCCATCAGAATCCTAGAGGAGAACATAGGCAGTAACCTCTTCGATATCAGCCACAGCAACTTCTTTCAAGATATGTCTCCAAAGGCAAAGGAAACAAAAGCAAAAATGAGCTTTTGGGACTTCATCAAGATCAAAAGCTTCTGCATAGCAAAGGAAACAGTCAAGAAAACAAAGAGGCAACCCACAGAATGGGAGAAGATATTTGCAAATGACAGTACAGACAAAAGGTTGATATCCAGGATCTATAATGAACTCCTCAAACTCAACACACACAAAAAACACAATCATATAAAAAAAAATGGGCAGAAGATATGAACAGACACTTCTCCAATGAAAACATACAAATGGCCGTCAGACACATGAAAAAATGTTCATCATTAATAGCCATCAGGGAGATTCAAATTAAAACCACATTGAGATATCACCTTACACCAGTTAGAATGGCCAAAATTAACAAGACAGGAAACAACGTGTTTTGGAGAGGATGTGGAGAAAGGGGAACCCTCTTACACTGTTGGTGGGAATGCAAGTTGGTGCAGCCACTTTGGAGAACAGTGTGGAGATTCCTCAAGAAATTAAAAATAGGGGCGCCTGGGTGGCTCAGTGGGTTAAACCGCTGCCTTCGGCTCAGGTCATGATCTCAGGGTCCTGGGATCGAGTCCCACATTGGGCTCTCTGCTCAGCAGGGGGCCTTCTTCCCTTCCTCTCTCTCTGCCTGCCTCTCTGCCTACTTGTGATCTCTGTCTGTCAAATAAATAAATAAAATCTTTAAAAAAAAAGAAATTAAAAATAGAACTTGGGTATTTACCCCAAAGATACAGATGTTGTGAAAAGAAGGGCCATCTGTACCCCAATGTTTATAGCAGCAATGGCCATGGTCGCCAAACTGTGGAAAGAACCAAGATGCCCTTCAACGAACGAATGGATAAGGAAGATGTGGTCCATATACACTATGGCGTATTATGCCTCCATCAAAAAGGATGAACACCCAACTTTTGTAGCAACATAGACGGGACTGGAAGAGATTATGCTGAGTGAAATAAGTCAAGCAGAGAGAGTCAAGTATCATATGGTTTCACTTATTTGTAGAGCATAACAAATAGCATGGAGGACATGGGGAGTTAGGAGAAGGGAGTGGGGGGAAATTGGAAGGGGAGGTGAACCATGAGAGACTATGGACTCTGAAAAACATCTGAGGGGTTTGAAGTGGTGGTGGGGGGTGGGAGGTTGGGGGAACCAGGTGGTGGGTATTATAGAGGGCACGGATTGCATGGAGCACTGGGTGTGGTGCAAAAACAATGAATACTGTTACGCTGAAAAGAAATAAAAATTTTAAAAAAACAAAAGAAAGAAAGAAGTGGCTGCAATCTTGAATAGCAACAATGGACAGACATAGGAAGCTGGAAGATGATCCCCAGAGAGTCCTAGGAATTCTGAAATATTCTGAAGGCCCCCCTTTGGTGTCTTCACTGGGCACCATTCCAGAGGTGATGCTATTATCCCTGTTTACAGATACAAAGATTGAGACTCACTGACTGCATTGGGTTTCCAACAGCCACTGATAACAAGAAGAAATTGTAAATAAGTAAACATGAAGAGAGACTGAAAAGTCTGTGTTCTGAAATATTGGTATTCAGTGCTTGCCCTTCCCTGATATGGGTGGAGGTATGCACCCCGGCTGCAACAGCAAGCTGGTTAAAATTCTGTCCCAAACTCCATGGCAACCCACACAGCAACTTTTTGGGGGGTCTTCCAGAACAAAGGACTCTGCCTCATCTCAGCAGGGAAGACACATGCAAGATGGCAAGTAAGTGTATTCTTGGGTTGGATCTCCCCACCCAACCCTGTGTTCCCCAGCAGAGAACTACAGAGAGCACACAAAAACAAGGAAAGATTCCAGTCACCTGATAATCTGGACAATTAATTCTCTCACCTAAACACAAAGCCTCTTATTTTACTTTATTTTACCCACAGAGACTTGGTTTCAACCTCCAAATACCAGGCTTGGCTGGAATGACTCGTAACTGAGCCTAATTTGAGCATCCACCTGCCCTGTTCACCTCAGTGCCTGCCCCAGCTGCATGGAATCCATCCCAACAGCGATAGGCTAGTCATTGCTGGAGACTGAAATGCAGCCAGCACTGACCCAATGAAAATGGCTTTGTCTGCAAGGGTGAAATAATAGAGGCATGAGCTTTGCACCCCATCCTTCCCTAGGAGGAACACCTGACCCAAGGAGACTCACATCCTCAGAGTTGCACAGAGGGTGTGAAGGAAGACATGTGTGTTGGAAAAAACACCGCACATACCCCATGGCTCTCATCTACTCCTTCCTGCACTATGTTCATCATGTACTTTCCATACTCTGCTCCAATGCATGGGGTAGAAATATAACTAGGACCCAGACATCATTCAGTTATACCAGAGAAAACTAACAGACACTTTTAGTACAGCCAAGAAAAAATTAACCATGCATTCTTTTCAACAGGGAACAGCTTATCAGCTTTCTCTGTTTCCTTAGATATTGGTCAAGTTGAATCTCAAATAACATTCAAGGAAGATTGAGTTCAAAACCTACTCAGGTGTAATCTGAAACTGGTTCCTGTAGGCAAAAAGGCAGGAAGACATCTGAGTAATAGAATACCACCCCCAGATCAGCAGTTTTAATAAGCAAAGGGAATTTACTCACAAGTTTTGTCTTAGGCAGCTGAAGAAGTAGATCTCCACACCCAAATGCCACATCTTAATAGTTTAGAGAGCCCTTAACTTGTTTCAGTCATGTGCACTGTCCAGAACATCTTAACACCACATCACTATGTTGAAGCTGTGTCTTTGGGGCAATTTCTGGGACGGGGAAGGCAGCAAAACACACGTTCCAAGGACAGAGGAGAGGGCAAGTCGTCTCCAATTGCCTGAATCAATTCATGGGTCAACAAGCAGTTGTCTCTAATTGTTGAACTCCTAGTGTGTTTTGCTTGACCCTCGGCTGGCACACCTAATGCAGCTATGATAACACACTCTGACCAAGTTGGATTTGACTCTAGAACTTAACGAGAAAAATAGAAATATCAGTTATCACATTAACTAATTAAGAAAAGTCCTATCATCAAAATATTTTTAGAAAAAGCATTTGATAATATTCAATTCCCATTTATGACATAAAAGTCTTAAAGTACAAATAGGGAATTTTCTTAACATGATGAAAGGATCTACCGAAAAACCTAAAGGAAATATCATTCTTCATAGTATAAAAGTACTTTCCTCTTATACCACTTTAATGTTTTACCTTATGAACATATGGCCTTTTCAAAAGTAGTAACTTCTTTTATTTTTTTATTATTTTATTTCTTTTCAGTGTAACAGTATTCATTGTTTTTGCACCACACCCAGTGCTCCATGCAATCTGTGCCCTCCCTAATCCCCACCTTCTTTTAAATAATAAAATCTCTTCAATTAACTTTTTGCTGTATTTGAGAAGAACATCACTACTAGTTTTTGTCAGGAAGACAGCTTGGGGCTCCTAGGATAAAAAGTTCAAAAATCACTGAAAAAATTACATATTTTTCTACCTTGAAAAATTTCCTGGGGCACCTGGGTGGCTCAGTGGGTTGAGCCTCTGCCTTCGGCTCAGGTCATGATCTCAGGGTCCTGGAATCAAGAATCAGGCTCTCTGCTCAGCAGGGAGTCTGCTTCCCCCTCCCTCTGCCTGTCTCTCTGCCTACTTGTGAACTCTCTGTCAAACAAGTAAATAAAATCTTTTAAAACGACAACAACAAAAACTTCATGAACTGTTCAGCAAGGGACAGAGGGGAAAGGAGAAGGCCAGAGGGTTCATTTGGCCAAGATTATCTACGTTCACAAGCTGGAGTTCCTGACCTTTAGTTAGAACACAGCCTTCTTTGATAATCAGATGAAAGAAATCAATCTCCTCCTAGAAAATACACAAACACTCATCAAACATTTTTGCACAGTTCCAAGGGATTCCCAAAGAGACATGGCACAATGGCAGCTGCCAAGCCCATTGATTTTTTCCAGACAACATGCCTTGTCAACTGCGGCCTTCTTCTGAGCTCCAGCAGGAGATTCTGGTTGGTTACATGTTTATTTCCAGGACCATGGGGACCTCTCTATCCATCTGAATCAGTCTTCACTGTGCCCAGTGCTAGGACACACCCTGGAGGCAAAGTGTAAACAAGATTATGACCAAGGGAGGGGCTCCTGGTGACTGAGTCGGTGAAACATCTTTTTTTTTTTTTCATTTAGTACTTTTGTTTTATTCAAATGCCAAAACATAAGTTTCAAGATACAAACTGTAGTTATACTCGGTTTGTTTGATTTAAAAACATCAATTATGCTTTGTTAACAACTTCAAAAACCAAATGTAAGCTGTTGTGACTAAAATGTCTCCCAGTCCATTTCTGGAGGATTACCCTTATATATTTAGTAGCTACTCCAATTTTCACTCTACAAAAAGGAAAACAATGATGCTATAAAGAGAAAGATAATAAACAGTTATAATATGAAAGACTTCCTGAGAAGAACTTTAACCATTAGTAGAGACTAAGAAGGATATCTGTTTCTGTTCCATTTTATAGCAACCAGGCTTAAACACTCTGCAAAAGTGCATTTCTGGTCCTACCAGCCATAGATAACTCACATCAGTTATTACAACATAGAAAGCCCAATTCTTCATCAATAGGATTTAGAATTTGTGAACAGCTTAGTTCTTTTCCTAAGAAAAAGGGGGCAAAAGGAAAACTCAAGAATCAGCTCAGGTCTTGATCTCAGGGATGTGAGTTAAGCCCCATGATGGGTTCCAAGTTGGACGTGGCATGCACTTAAAGAAGAAAAGAAAAGACTATTAGAAAATGCACTTACATAGAGGACCTAGGTGGGGTGCTCCACTGTATGCAGACATCCCCAAAGGTATTGGGAGCTTGGGGGAAGGCAGAGAAATGTGGGATGGGGAGCCACCCTGCAGAGGGTAGGGAGAGGGTATTTACCGTAGGAGGGTGACACAGGTTGTACCATGAACAGAGGAGTATTTGACCAGAAGAAGAGAAGGAGAGAGGGCATTTGGGGCTGTGAGAATGGCCAGTTTACCATCATTATCATTGGTGAGTATGTTTATCATTTCTTGGTTGCAAAGTACTTATCTAAGTCAAGCTGATTTTTATTGCTGCTAATAAGGAAGTAATCAGATCACAGCCCCAGATAAGGATCCTCCACTTCTAGGCCAAGGCTAAAGCCTACACTGGTCAGCAGGGAACTGGAGACAGGGCAGGGCCTCTGGAAAAAGCGACTACAGTGACCTGTCTTAACACCTGCCAGGGTAATTTCTGGATTTTAAAAAAAAAGTTATTGAGGTAAAAGTCACATAACATAAAATTAACCATTTTTTTAATTTTTAATTTTATTTAAATCCAATCAATTAACATATAGTGTATAATTAGTTTCAGAGGTAGAGTTCAGTGATTTATCAGTCTTATATAACAACCAGCACTCACTACATCACATGCCCTCCTTAATGCCTGTCACCCAGTTACCCCATGCCCCCTGCACCTCCCCTAGGGCAACCCTCAGTTTGTTTTCTGTCATTAAGAGTCTCTTATGTTTGTGTATGGTGTAAGAGAATGGTCGAGTTTCATTCTTCTACTTATAGCTGTCCAGTTTCCCCAGCACCATTTATTGAAGAGACTGTCTTTTTTCCACTGAATATTTTTTCCTGTTTTGTCGAAGATTAATTGACCATAGAGTTGAGGGTCCATATCTGGGCTCTCTACTCTGTTCCACTGGTCTATGTGTCTGTTTTTATGCCAGTACCATGCTGTCTTGGTGATCACAGCTTTGTAATAAAGCTTGAAATCAGGTAACGTGATACCCCCAGCTTTATTTTTGTTTTCAACATTTCCTTAGCGATTCGGGGTCTCTTCTGATTCCATACAAATTTTAGGATTATTTGCTCCAGCTCTTTGAAGAATACTGGTGGAATTTTGATCGCAATGGCATTAAAAGTATAGATTGCTCTAGGCAATATAGACATTTTAACAATGTTTATTCTTCTGATCCAAGAGCATGGAATGGTCTTCCATCTTTTTGTGTCTTCAATTTCTTTCATGAGTGTTCTGTAGTTCCTCAAGTACAGATCCTTTGCCTCTTTGGTTAGGTTTATTCCCAGGTATCTTATGGTTCTTGGTGCTATAGTAAATGGAATCGATTCTCTAATTTCCCTTTCTGTATTTTCATTGTTAGTGTATAAGAAAGCCACTGATTTCTGCACATTGACTTTGTATCCTGCCGTGTTGCTGAATTGCTGAATGAGTTCTAGTAGTTTGGGGGTGGAGTCTTTTGGGTTTTCCATAGAAAGAATCATGTCATCTGCGAGGAGAGAGAGTTTGACTTCTTCATTGCCAATTTGAATACCTTTTATTTCTCTTTGTTGTCTGATTGCTGTTGGTAGGACTTCTAATACTCTGTTGAACAAGAGTGGTGAAAGTAGGCATCCTTGTCTTGTTCCTGATCTCAACGGGAAGGCTGCAAGCTTTTTTCCACTGAGGATGATATTTGCTGTGGGTCTTTCATAGATAGATTTGATGAGGCTCAGGAATGGATAAGGAACATGTGGTCCATATACACTATGGAGTATTATGTCTCCATCAGAAAGGATGAATACTCAACTTTTGTAGCAACATGGATGGGACTGGGAGAGATTATGCTGAGTGAAATAAGTCAAGCAGAGAGAGTCAATTACCATATGGTTTCACTTATTTGTGGAGCATAACAAATATCATGGAGGACAAGGGGTGTTAGAGAGGAGAAGGGAGTTGGGGTAAATTGGAAGGGGAGGTGAATCACGAGAGACTATGGACTCTGAAAAACAATCTGAGGGGTTTGAAGTGGCGGGGGGTGGGAGGTTGGGGTACCAGGTGGTGGGTATTATAGAGGGCACGGATTGCATGGAGCACTGGGTGTGGTGAAAAAATAATGAATACTGTTTTTCTGGAAATAAATAAATTGAAAAAAAATTTTAAAAAATAAATAAATATATAAAATTTAAAAATAAAAAAAAGAAAGGAAGGAAATGTAAAAAAAAAAAAAAAGTCTCTTACGTTTTGTCTTCCTCTCTAATTTCATCTAATTTTATATTTCCCTCCCTTCCCATATGATCCTGTCTTGTTTCTTAGATTCCACATATGAGTGAAACCATATAGCTGACTTTCTCTGATTGACTTATTTTGCTGAGAATAATATCGTCTAGTTCCATCTATGTCATTGCAAAAGACAAGATTTCATTTCTGATGGCTGTATAATATTCCATTGTACATACATTCACATCTTTATCCATTCATTTATCTATCGACATATGGGCTCTTTCCATAGTTTGACTACTGTGGACATTGCTACTATAAAAAACAACGTTTACAGCAGCAAAACTAACCATTTTAAAGTGAATGATTCAGTGTTACTTAGTACTGTTTGAGGGAAAAACCACAATCCCAAGATGGAGTCACTTATGCTAGCTAGGACAAGCCACCAAACCAGGACTTAGTACCTAATCTACTTGCCATTTCAACCTCTCCCAGAAATGTTGTCTTAACCAGTCAGTCAGGAATCTTCCAGTCAGCACCAATGAGGTAACCTGTCACATGGGCCCTTCTCCAACCTCCAGAGGGAAGAGGAGGTAATCTACCTAATAAGATCCCTGCCCTTCCCCCTAGGGAGGATGATCTTGTTGAAATAATCTTTCCTTTTGCTAATAACTTCCTTTCTCCACCCTCCTGCCTATAAAAATCTTCTTTGTACAACTCATCAAAGCATCTATCTACTAGCTAGAGAGGGTGTAGCCTGAAGATTCATGAATTGCTTCATAAAGCCAATGAGATCTTCAAATTTACTCATCTCAACTTCATTTTTTAATAATACATTCACAATGTTATACAGCCACTACCTCTTTTTGGTTCCAAAACATCTCCATTACTCCAAAATAAAATCCTGTGCCCATTAAGCAGGTTCTCCCCACTCTCTCCTTTCCCCAGCCCCTAGCAATTGCCAATCTACATTCTATCTTTAGGGATTTACCCACTCTAGATGCTTCATATAAATGGAGTCCTGGAATATGTGATCTCTAGTTTCTGGCCCCTGTTAATTTAAATTTAAATATCTAACTTGCTTTATTCAACAATTCATGAATAAGCAGCATCCCATCTAGTAAAGAGAACTATATGAAATGGAAGGATTTTACAGATAGAAGGAGGTGGGACAGGAATTTAAGAGTATATTATTTCGGGGGAGGGGGGAGAATGTATTATCCCAGGCAACATTGCCTTCCTTAAAAGGGTTTTATCTTGCAGATGTTCTCACTGCTGCTGATCAGGAAATTCCAGATTGCCTGGGAGAGGCAGAAACTGCGGTTGGGTTAGGTTCTAAGTATTGGTGGGGCTTAACATAAGTGACTCCATCTGGGGCTTTTTTCTTTTGAACACTTCCTTCACTTAGAATAACGTTTTCAAGGTTGATTCCTGCTCTGGCATGTATCAGCATTTCATTCCTTTCATGGTTGAATAGCATCCTATGATATGTACTGTCAACCTGAAAATAAAAAGCCACAATGAGAGGCAAACCAGTGTTTATTTGGGATCAAGTAACTGCAAACCAAGGGGTGGAGATTCAGGTAGAAACCCAAACATGATTCCGCTTCAGTATGAAAGCAGGGGTTTAAGAGACAAGGGGAGGAGGCAATGACATGAGTTCAAGAATAAGAAAACAAAGTTTTCCATGGAGTTTTTACAAGCTAAGCTACTCTGACTACTGGTTTTATTTTCAGAAAGTCTGAAACTACCAGTCTTATGATCCCCCCTGACTTCTCAAGCAATAGCTTAAAGCAACTGCCATTTTGCCTGGTCCAAAGGTTTTGGCCAGTTCAAACTAGGCTGGTAAGATAGTTTCTCCATAGTGCCTGCTCTAGCTCTATTTTTTTAATTTTTTTATTTTATTTAAGTTCTGTTAATTAACATGTATTATTAGTTTCAGAGGTAGGGTTCAGTGATTCATCAGTTGCATACAACAACCAGCGCTCCTTACTACCCATCACCCCAATTCCCCTTCCCTCCCCTCCAGCAACCCTGTTTGTTACCTATAGTTAAGAGTCTCTTAGGGTTTCTCTCCCTCTCTGATTTCATCTTATTTTATTTTTCCTTCCCTTCCCCTATGATCCTCTGTTTTGTTTCTTAAATTCTACATATGAGTGGAATCATATAATTCGCTTTCTCTGATTAACTTATTTCACTTAGCATAATACGTTATAGTTCCACTGACATTGTTGCAAATGGTAAAACTTCATTTTGATGGCTGAGTAATATTCCACTGTGTGTGTCTGTGTGGTGGTGTGTGTGTGTGTGTGTGTGTGTGTATCACATCTTCTTTATCCATTCATCTGTCAATGGATATCTGGGCTCTTTTCAAAGTTTGGCTATTGTGGACATTGCTGCTACAAACACTGATAGAAGGAGGTAGGACAAGAATTTAAGAGTGTATTTTTTGGGGTAAATACATAGTAATGCAAGATCTATAAAGAACTTATCAAATTCAACACCCCAAAAAACAAATAATCCAGTCAAGAAATGGGCAGAAGATGAACAGACATTTCTCCAAAGAAGATATACAAATTGCTCCAGCTCTATTTTCAACTGACTCCAGTCATGACAATTTTTTATCATATATACCACAATTGTTTATCCATTTGAGACAGGGAAACTAAAGGGACATCATGAAAATCTGCTTCTTGGCTCCTGTTCTTGCTTCTGTTCTCACTAGGACTGACACCACATCTTACATACACCTTATAGAACAGATAATGTACGTCCTTCTTGTAAAGGTCAAGGAGTTAATGATTTCTTTGAGATTTTCTAGCACAACAAACAACACCTAAAGAGTAACTGGGCGGGTCATCATGAATGTTTTCCAAGACCACTGGCTTAACACAACACCCTGGTTCCAGGGCATAAGTGACTTATAGAGAATAACTAAACATTTATTTTTGTTCCTGGATTACTGAGAAGACAGTGTGCACCAGACCATCATCCTCAGTAAAAACCCCAGGCCCCAAGCAATGATGAGACTCACTCTTCTTTCCTTTCTGAGTCTCCCAGAAACTCTGCCCATATCTACACGTTCTACATATCTTGAATAAACTTTGCACTATTTTTCTGTTGGATTGTGCTTTATTTCTATCCTGTGCAAAGCCAAGGACCCTCTTGGCTTGTCTTGTGGGATGCCCCCAGCTCCAAGTCCTTAGACTCAACCAGCCTACATCACATCCATCCATTAATTTCCATTGTTTCCACATTTTTGGCTATTGTGAATGGTGCTGCTATGGATATGCAGGTAGATGTATTTCTTTGAGAAACTTGTCAGTTTTCTTAAGTATTTAACTACAAGTGGAGCTGGTAGTTCTATGATTAACATTTTGAGGAACTGCCAAACTGTTTTCCACAGTGGCTACACCATTTTACACTGTCACCAAAAATGTATGGGGGTTCCAATTTCTCTACACCCCCCCAATACTTGCTATTTTCCTTTTTATATTTTTTATAGCTATCTGTGTGGTTATAAAGTAATAAGATTTCTGGGATTTTTAATTCTGTGCAACCAAAATAGCTAAGAATCTGAAGGACCATATCCAATATCTATAAAGAACTTTTAAAACTCAACACCTAAAAAATAATAATAATAATGCTATTAATAAATGGGCAGAAGGGATGACTGGGTGGCTCAGTCGGTTAATCACCTGCCTTCGGCTCGCGTCATGATCCCAGAGTCCTGGGATCTGGTAGGGCATCAGGCTCCTTGCTTGGTGCAGAGCCTGGTTCTCCCTATGCCTGCCACTCCCCCTGCTTGTGCTCACTCACTCTCTCTCTCTCTTTCTGACAAATAAATGAATCTTTGAAAAAAATCTTAAATAAAAAATGGACAGAAGACATGAACAGATACTTTTCCAATGAAGACCTACAGATGGCCAATAGACATGTGAAAAGATGTTGGACTCTGAAAAACAATCTGAGGGGTTTGAAGTGGCGGGGGGGGGGGAGGTTGGGGTACCAGGTGGTGTGTATTATAGAGGGCACAAATTGCATGGAGCACTGGGTGTGGTGAAAAAATAATGAATACTGTTTTTCTGAAAATAAATTAATTTTTAAAAAAAAGATGTTCAACATCATTCATCATCAGGGAAATACAAGTCAAAACTACAATGAGGTTTCACCTCACACCTGTCAGAATGGCATAATTAACAACACAAGAAACAAAGATGTTGGCCAGGATGTGAAGAAAGAGGAAACTTCTTGCAGTGTTGGTGGGAATGCAAACTGGCAGCCGCTCTGGAAAATAGTATGGAGGTTCCTCAAAAAGTTAAAAATAGAACTACCCTAGGATTTAGCAATTATACTACTAAGTATTTACCCAAAGAATACAAAAATACTGATCCAAAGGGATGCATGCATCCCTATGTTTATAGCAGCATTATTTATAATAGCTGAGTTAGGGAAAGAGCTCAAATGCCCACTGATGAATGGGTAAGGAAGGGGTGATATATATACACAATGGAATGTTACTCAGCCATAAAAAAAGAATGAATTCTTGCCATTTGCAACATGAACGAAGCTAGAGTATTGTACAAAATGAAATAAGTCAGTCAGAGAAAGACAAGTATCATGATTTCATTCATACATGGAATTTAAGAAACGAAACAAATGATCATAGGGGAAAAAGAGAGAGGCAAACCAAAAATGGACTCAACTACAGAGAAGAAACTGAATGTTACTAGAGAGAGGAGGTGGGTGGGGAAATAGATGAAATAGGTAATAGGGATTAAGGAGGGCACTTGTGATGAGTACCTGCTGGTGTATGTAAGTGCTGAATCACTAAATTGTATACCTGAAATTAATACCTCACTGTATCTTAACTAACTTGAATTTTAAAAAAAAGAATCTGAGAGAACATGACAGAGATAGAGAGGGACAAGAAAGAGTGTGACTGGAACCTGGCCCAGGTAGCCCCTGAACTTTCTGTAGAATCCAGAAATATCCATGCTCTCTATTGTATAGACAGTCAGCAAATAGTGATCTGCAGAATTGACTGATACAAAGGCCCTGTGGGAGTTAAACACCCTCAAGCCTCAGCTGCCTCGCCTGTTGACAATTAAGCCTTCCTTTCCAAAAGAAGGACCAGACGAGACCCTGGGCATGACCTGGAGGAACATGGGACCTGAATCTGCAAGTCAGGTTCATGGTGGCTTTGACTTAAGAGAACATGTGGCCAGAATGATCTCCACACAAGATTATAGATTCCAAAAAAAAACAAGGCACCTCGTAGTCAAATTGAGGAATCATAATTGTAGATACAATCTCTTGAAAGCTGCTAGGACAAAGAGGCTCCTTACTTACAGAGGAAAGCCCATCAGAATAACGTCAAACCTGTCCACAGAGACCTGGAAAGCCAGAAAGGGCTGGCAAGATATATTCAGGGCACTAAGTGAGAAGAACATGCAGCCAAGAATACTTTATCCAGCAAGACTAACATTCAAAATGGATGGAGAGATCAAGAGTTTCCAAGACCGGCAAGGCTTAAAAGACTATGCAATCACCAAGCCAACACTGCACGAAATATTAAGGGGGGGTTCTATAAAAGAGGAAAAATCCTAAGAAAAGCATTGAACATAAATATAAAGACAATCTGCAGAAAGAAAGACTTCAAAGGTAACACGATGTCAATAAAAACGTATCTATCAATAATCACTCTCATTGTGAATGGCCTAAATGCACCCATAAAATGACAAAGGGTTGCAGATTGGATAAAATGACAGGACCCATCCATATGTTGTCTACCCATTTTGAACCTAAAGATACACCCAGACAGAATATGAAGGGAAGGAAAAGCATCTTTCATGCCAACGGGCCTCAAAAGAAGGCCAGGGTAGCGATTCTCATATCAGACAAATAGGATTTTAAACTAAAGACTGTAGTCAGAGATACAGAAGGACACTACATCATTCTTAAACGGACTATCCACCAAGATGATCTAACAATTGTGGATAACTATACCCCCAATACAGGAGCATCCAATTACATAAGAAAACTGTTAATCAAGATAAAGAGTCATACTGATATGAATACATTAATAGTAGGAAATCTTAACACACCTCTCTCAGAAATAGACAGATCATCGAAGCAGAAAATCAATAAAGAAACAAGAGAATTGAATGACACATTGGACCAGATGGACCTCTTGGATATATACAGAACATTCCACCCTAAAACAACAGAATACTCATTCTTCTCAAGTGCACATGGAACCTTCTCAAGAATAGACCACTTACTGGGTCACAAATCAGGACTCAACCAATACCAAAAGGCTGAGATTATTCCCTGCATATTCTCATATCACAATGCTTTGAAACTGGAGCTCAATCACAAGGAAAAGTTCAGAAGGAACTCAAACACCTGGAAGCTAAAGACCACCTTGCTTAAGAATGCTTGCATCAACCAGGAGATCAAAGAAGAACTGAAACAATTCATGGAAACCAATGAGAATGAAGACACTTCGGTCCAAAACCTATGCGATACAGCAAAGGCAGTCCTAAGGGGAAAATACATAGCCATCCAAGCCTCCCTCAAAAAAACTGAAAAATCCAGAACACACCAGCTGTCTCTACACCTTAAAGAACTGGAGAATCAACAACAAATCAAACCAACTCCACACATAAGAAGGGAAATAATCAAGATTAGAGCAGAGATCAATGAGGTAGAAACCAGAGATACAGTACAAAATATCAATGAAACTAGAAGTTGGTTTTTGAAAGAATCAATAAGATCGATAAACCATTGGCCACACTATTCCAAAAGAAAAGAGAGAAATCCCAAATTCATAAAATTATGAATGAAAAGGGAGAGATTACAACTAACACCAAGGAAGTAGAAACAATCATCAGAAGTTATTATCAACAGTTATATGCCAATAAGCTAAGCAACCTAGATGAAATGGATGCATTCCAGAAAACTATAAACTCCCAAAATTGAACCAGGAAGAAATCGACAACCTGAATAGACTGATATCTAGTAACGAGATTGAAGCAGTGATCAAAAACCTCCCAAAAAACAAGAGGCCAGGACCTGACAGATTCCCTGGGGAATTCTACCAAACTTTCCGAGAAGAAATAACACCTATTCTCCTGAAGCTGTTTCAAAAAATTGAAGCAGAAGAAAATTTCCAGACTCTTTCTATGAAGCCAGCATTACCCTGATCCCCAAACCAGGCAAAGACCCTACCAAATAAAAATAATTTCAGACCAATATCACTGATGAATATGGATGCCAAGATTCTCAACAAGATCCTAGCAAACAGGACCCAACAGCACATTAAAAAGATTATCCACCATGACCAGGTGGGATTCATCCCTGGGCTGCAAGGATGGTTCAACATTCGCTAATCAATCAATGTGATAGAACAAATCAATAAGAGAAGAGAGAAGAACCACATGGTCCTCTCAATTGATGCAGAAAAAGCATTTGACAAAATCCAGCAACCGTTCCTCATTAAAATGCTTCAAAGTATAGGGATAGAGGGAAGATTACTGAACTTCATCAAATCTATCTATGAAAGACCCACAGCAAATATCATCCTCAATGGGAAAAAGCTTGCAGCCTTCCCTTTGAGATCAGGAACATGACAAGGATGCCCACTCTCACCACTCTTGTTCAACATAATATTAGAAGTCCTAGCAACAGCAATCAGACAACAAAGAGAGATAAAAGATATCCAAATTGGCAATGAAGAAGTCAAACTCTCTCTCCTCGCAGATGACATGATTCTTTCTATGGAAAACCCAAAAGACTCCACCCCCAAACTACTAAAATTCATACAACAATTCAGCAACGTGGTAGGATACAAAGTCAAGGTGCAGAAAGCGGCTTTCTTATACACTAACAATGAAAATACAGAAAGGGAAATTAGAGAATTGATCCCATTTACTATAGCACCAAGAACCATAAGATACCTGGGAATAAACCTAACCAAAGAGGTAAAGGATCTGTACTTAAGGAACTACGGAACACTCATGAAAGAAATTGAAGAAGACACAATGGAAGGAAGACCATTCCATGCTCTTGGATCAGAAGAATAAACATTGTTAAGATGTCTATACTGCCTAGAGCAATCTATACTTTTAATGCCATTGCGATCAAAATTCCACTGGTATTTTTCAAAGAGCTGGAGCAAATAATCCTAAAATTTGTATGGAATCAGAAGAGACCCCAAATTGCTAAGGAGATGTTGAAAAACAAAAATAAAACTGGGGGCATCATGCTACCTGATTTCAAGCTTTACTACAAAGCTGTGATCACCAAGACAGCATGGTACTGGTATAAAAACAGACACATAGACCAGTGGAACAGAGTAGAGAGCCCAGATATGGACCCTCAACTCTATGGGCAAATAATCTTCGACAAAGCAGGGAAAAATATGCAGTGGAAAAAGGACAGTCTCTTCAATAAATGGTGCTGGGAAAACTGGACAGCTATAAGTAGAAGAATGAAACTCGACCATTCTCTTACACCGTACACAAAGATAAACTCAAAACGGATGAAAGACCTCAACGTGAGACAGGGATCCATCAGAATCCTAGAGGAGAACATAGGCAGTAATCTCTTCGATATCAGCCACAGCAACTTCTTTCAAGATATGTCTCCAAAGGCAAAGGAAACAAAAGCAAAAATAAACTTTTGGGACTTCATCAAGATCAAAAGCTTCTGCACAGCAAAGGAAACAGTCAAGAAAACAAAGAGGCAACCCACGGAATGGGAGAAGATATTTGCAAATGACAGGAGAAGGGAGTTGAGGGATATTGGAAGGGGTGGTGAACCATGAGAGACTATGGACTCTGAAAAACAATCTGAGGGTTCTGAAGGGGTGGGGGTGGGAGGTTGGGGGAACTAGGTGGTGGGTATTAGAGAGGGCACTGATTGCATGGAGCACTGAGTGTGGAGCAAAAACAATGAATACTGTTATGCTGAAAATAAATTTAAAAAAAAAATACCAGAGTTCCTCCAAATGAAATACTTTGGGGAATGCCCTCATTTTCCCAAGGTCAACATGTATTGGTCATATACTCATGTCGCTAAAGTTTAAATGATCAAAGTGTTGAACTATATTTATGATTAGGTTAAGGGTCACAAACGATTTCTGTAAAGATCCAGATAGTTTATACTCTTACGCTTGACCTCTCAAATCTGCCAATGTACTACAAAAGCAGCCACAGACAATGCACAAATGACTGAAGGTAGCTATATTCCAATAAAGCTTTATTTATAAACACTAAAAAAAAGAAATAAAAAAATTTACATTAAAAAATAAATTTTAAAAAAAAGAGAGAGAAATGTGGCCAGCTAGGTATCTGACCCAGAAGCAAATGTTCACTCAGTATGAACTCATAAGCAGTTCAACTTGAGGCTGAGAGAGGGCAAGAGTTATAGAGTAACCCCAAATTGGGTAATATGTTTTCTTTGAACAAGAGGAGGAAATGGGAATTTAAGGTTTAATTAACAAAATGATTAAAAAGTTCAGAGTTGGGCACCTGGGTGGCTCAGTAGGTTAAGCCTCTGCCTTCAGCTCAGGTCATGATCCCAGGGTCCTGGGTTTGAGCCCCACATCTGGCTCCCTGCTCAGCAGGAAGCCTGCTTCTCCCACTCCCCTGGATTCTGTTCCCTCTCTCGCTGTGTCTCTCTCTGTCAAATAAATAAATAAAATCTTTAAAAATAAAAAGTTCGGAGTTTACCAGATGCAGACTGTTTATCTTCTTCCTTCTTATTGATTATGTTTAAATGGCTCTTTTTACTGCCCGCTCTGTACGTAGCTGCTGAGATCATAAATGCTTAGAGACTTTATTTCCCGGGTTCTAATTGAAGACTGCCATGTTTTTCCAGTTGTGTAAACACAGTGCAGGGAGCAGAATCACCCCACTTCACTTTTCCCTACCCCTGTAGGATCTAAAGACCCACTTGGTTGAGATCTTTTTTGTCCTCCTTTTCCTGGTCTAGGCAGAATTTTTCTCTAAACAGTTTTCTAAGTTGAATGCATAGTAGGCTAAGAAATGGTAAATCACAAAGGAATCAAAAAATAGGAGTAAGGAGAGCTCATTCTCTCCTTACCAACACAGTGTATTTATAAAATTCAGTCAGGTCTTGAAGGCAGGGCTGCGACTAGAATGAGGGGGGTGAGGCATTCCATTGAGCCCAAAATTGCCAAAACTCTTAGTAATCAAATAAATATTCTAATGCAGTAAGATTATATTCTAATGCAATACTTTATAGAAGTCAGGGGCACCTGGGTGGCTCAGTCAGTTAAGTATCAGACTCTTCATCTCAGTTCAAGTCTTGATCTTAGGGTTGTGAGTTCAAGCCCTGAATTAGACTCCAAGCTGGGTGTGGCACCTACTTTAAAAAATCAATATTAATGCAAAAATGCAATGAGTGACAAAATACCAAAAATTTAAATAAAGACAGGATCAATAGGTTAATTTTATCTACATACCAGGGTCCATATGCAGTGTTTAGGGGTGAAGTGTCCTCATTCTGCAACTTATACCAAATGCATCAAAAAGTAAATGCATTGACAGAGGTATAGAGGGATAGACTGACAGATCATAAAGCAAATAAAGCAAAATGCTAATTGTTCTATCCAGGTGGTGAGGACACAAGTGTTTATGTTTCCATCTTTCTTTTCAAATTTTCTATATTTAAACTGTCCTTATAAAAATGGTAAAGAAATTATTAGTAGTATTTCCTCACTCCCCAGCCCTAGTCAGACTTTCACCTCTCCCTGACAGCAACCACAGCCTGATCTCCTTACAGAAGGCAACCTTTGCTCATCTAATCTGTGCTCCCAACTTGATATCCCCACAGTCAGGTACTACCTGTGCCTGATCTAGGTGAGAAGTGACTGCCCCAGCTGCATTCCCAGCACCCCTCTTCAGACTCCATGCCTCACACTGGAGTCTTTGCAGGTCCCTGCACACCCTGTGCTACCTCTATGCCTCTGTGCCTTTGCTCATGCTGTGCCAACTGCCTTATTCTCCCCTGAATGTCTCCACACATTTAATATTCCTCCTGGAACTTAAACATGGTGGTTTAAACACAGTATTTACCTCTGAAGCCTCCTGAAGCATTAAAGTAAATGTAAAAGTAAAGTAAAAGCCATTAAAAAGGCTTTCTTAAAAGGCATCAATTTACAAGGACCAAGACAATCAGACAGGAGAAAAGAGCACCAAATGTTTGAAACTCGCAAGTACACATAGCCAAGAGCCATCATGAGCTCTCCACACCAGGTATCCTCCTTAGCACTTCCTTGGTCTTCAGAAAAACCATATGCAGTAGTACATTTTTTTTAAAAGATTTTATTTATTTATTTGACAGAGATCACAAGTAGTCAGAGAGGCAGTCGGGGGTGGGGGAAGCAGGCTCCCTGCCAAGCAGAGAGCATGACGTGGGGCTCAATCCCAGGACCCTGAGATCATGACCTAAGCTGAAGGCAGAGGCTTAACCAACCCACTGAGCCACCCAGGTGTCCCAGCAGTAGGCACTCATATCATCAACCCCCTTTTATAGGCACATAGAGGTTAAGTCACTTGGGCAAGGTCATACAGCTACAGGGCCAGGATATAAACCTTGTTGGTTAATATCCATGACCCAGCTTGGGGTCATGTCTGGCATGAGAGGTCACTTGGCATAGCAGAAAAACTGAGGCCTGCAGCACTAGGGAGACCAAAAACAAACAGAACCAGGAAGACTCAGGAACTGAATGTACCCTGTACCTCTGAAATCAGGAGGTGTGACTGAGGCTGAAAAGAGCCCATATGATAAAGAGACAGACTTCCAGATTCCCTGCTGTTACTGGGTTGAATGGTGATCCCCTGAAACTTCATGTCTGCCAGCAAACTGAGGATATGGCATTATTTGGAAGTAGGGTCTTCACAGATGCAATTAGTTAAGAGGAGGTCACAGTGGAGTAGAGTAGCCCTACTGCAATGACAGTTATTCTTCTAAGAAGAGACACAAGGACACAGAGAGGGAAGGCAGCTGTGTGAAGAAGGAGGCAGAGATTGAATGAGGCTACCATAAGCCCAAGAACACCAAGGACTGCCAGCAACCACCAGAAACTAGGAAGGGCCATGGAGCAGACTCTCCTCCAGAGGCTCCAGGAAGAACCAACCATGCCCACACTCTGATCTCGGACTTTTGGCCTCCAGAACTGTGAGAGAATACACGTCTGTTGTTTTAAGCCACCCAGTTTGTGATGCTTCATCACGGCTACCCCTCGTCCGCCCTGCAGAAGACCATGAGACTATTCTCTGCACACGCTCATATACTCTGCACTTGAGACCCCAGGCAGAAAGGAGGACAGACCATGGGACTGAAAGCAAGAGGATCCAGAAGATTTATTTCCATCTCCCTCTGCCACTCGGCAAGCAGGCCACACTTCTGCCTCCCAGGCAGAAGACCAGAAAACCCCTTCTTGGGAAACAGAGTAGCCCTACAGATCTACTAATCCTGATATTTAGGGAGTCTCCAGCCAGAGACCGAAGCCAAATCCCATACACGCCCAGATATGAGCAAGACAGGCAGGGACAAGCTGGCATTCAAGGGAAAGATCAACACAAAAAGGGAAAAGAGCTCTAAGAAAAAGAAGCAAAGAAGGGAAGGAAGGGAGCTTTGAAAACAGCTGCAGTAGCCTGAGAGCTGTAATCAGATGAAATCAGAGCAGACAGTTTAAAAGAATCTTGTAAATAAAAAGTGTAACAGAAGACAAAACATTCCATAGAAAGGTAGGAAGGTAAAATAATGGAATTCACTTGGAAAGAAAACTAAAACAAAGAGATGGAAAATGGGAGAGAAGGATAATCCTTAAGAATCACTGCATGAGTTCTATCATGAAATAAACTGGGGTTTCAGAGCAGAGAATAGGAAAAAATGAAAAAAATAATTCAAGACATGTCCCCAGAACTGAAGCGCAAGGGTCTCTAGATGAAAGGCCAATACAGTACGGTTCGATATGGTAGCCCCTGGAGACATGTGGCTGGTGACATTGTAATATAAATTTATTAAAAATAGGTAAAATCAGTATTATGCCTCCATCAGAAAGGACGAATACCCAACTTTTGTAGCAACATGGACGGGACTGGAAGAGATTATGCTGAGTGAAATAAGTCAAGCAGAGAGAGTCAATTATCATATGGTTTCACTTATTTGTGGGGCATAACAAAAAGCATGGAGGACATGGGGAGTTAGAGAGAATGGGGTTGGGGTAAATTGGAAGGGGAGGTGAATCATGAGAAACTATGAACTCTGAAAAACAATCTGAGGGGTTTGAAGTGGCGGGGGGGTGGGAGGTCGGGGTACCAGGTGGTGGGTATTAGAGAGGGCACGGATTGCATGGAGCACTGGGTGTGGTGAAAAAATAATGATACTGTTATGCTGAAAATAAATAAATAAAAAAAATACTATCTCAAAAAAAATAGGTAAAATCAGAAATGCAATTCCTCAGCCACACTGGCCACATTTCTTTTTTTTTTTTTTTTTAAGATTTTATTTATTTATTTGACAGGCAGAGATCGCAAGTAGGCAGAGAGGCAGGCCGAAAGAGAGAGAGGAAGAAGCAGGCTCCTGGCCGAGCAGAGAGCCCAATGTGGGACTCGATCCCAGGACTCTGGGATCATGACCTGAGCCGAAGGCAGAGGCTTAACCCACTGAGCCACCCAGGCGCCCCTACATTTCTTTTTTTTTTTTAAGATTTTATTTATTTGATAGAGAGAGAGAGATCACAAGTAGGCAGAAAAGCAGGCCGAGAGAGAGGAGGAAGCAGGCTCCCTGCTGAGTGGAGAGCCCGATGCAGGGCTCGATCCCAGGACCCTGAGATCATGACGTGAGCCAAAGGCAGAGGCTTAACCCACTGAACCACCCAGGCACCCCCTGGCCACATTTCAAGTGTGCAATTGCCTCATGTGGCTGGAGGCAACCATAGAACAACACAGACACAGAACATTTGCATCACTGCAGAAAGGCCTCTTGGACACCTCTGCCTGGCATAATGGATGAAGGCACACTTTCATGAACGTTCAGAACACCAGGGGCAAAAAGAAGATTCCCTCAAGCTTCCAGAAATGAAGTGGCGCTGGGATGGTGCAAGAAACAGGTCACTAACAAAGGCTCAGACATCAGAGGTTATTCAAGTTCTCAAAGCAACACCCTGTGTCTTCAAGGCAAGTGATCAGGGATGGGAGAGGAAGGAACAAACAAACAAAAATGATTCTGTGTCTTGAAATTCAGAGAGAAAATTCTAGCCTGCTTAGAATTCCATGTCCAAACCATCAATCAAGCACAAGGGTAGAAAATAGGTATATTCAGACATGCACATTCTTGAAAAAGAACAAACAAAAACTTACTCTTCTGCCACCCTGAACGTGCCCGATCTCATCTTCTGCATCATACTAATGAAAGCTACATAATGAGGGAGAAAACCAAGAAAGAGGAGCCACAAGAACAGGAAAAGGGAGGGAAATGCCCAGGATGGCGGCCCTGCACAAGCTGCAGGGAGCAAGCAGACTAGACCAAAGTAGGGAGAGAGCCACAGGAGGGTCTGGCCATGCAGGAGGGAGTGATGCTTCTGGTGGAAAATGGAAGATGGGGCATAGAAAAATCAAATTTTACAAAAAGGACATATTGATTCCAAGTAATATTAGAAGTTGTTGAGAGACGGGGCGCCTGGTTGGCTCAGTGGGTTAAAGCCTCTGCTTTCGGCTCAGGTCATGATCTCAGGGTCCTGGGATTGAGCCCCACATCGGGCTCTCTGCTCAGCGGGGAGCCTGCTTCCCTTCCTTTCTCTCTCCCTGCTTCTCTGCCTACTTGTGATCTGTCTGTCAAATAAATAAATAAAATCTTAAAAAAAAAAAAAAGAAGTTGTTGAGAGAAGAGAATCAAGAGCATAGACATGCGAGTGGCTCAACTGTGAATAGAAAGGAATTAAATCATATTGATGCAGCTCTGAATAGGAATTAAATTCCCACCCCGGCTTTAGGAGGGTGCGAAGTGAGTATGAGGCAAAGGATATTAGTAACCTAAACTTTCAGCTTCTGAGTAATCAATAAGTAGTAGTAGGAGCATGCCATTTAATGACACAGTAGTAAATGCCAGAAGAAACTACTAAACTTGTTGAAAATGGACTCCAGAGGGAAAAATGGGAATGGAGATCAGGTGAAGCAAGGCACCACTAGCTTTGTTATAACCACTATACTGTTCAACTTTTTAAAGCATGTCCACCTATACATTTGATTTGTTAAAATAAATCTTTAGAAGCCTCAGACCAAATACCAGCTCCTCCTAACCCTCTTTGGGGTCAAGTGTGCCTTCTGTGTGTTCTCAAAGCACCGAGGTTGACCTTCCACCATATTGAATCAGTTTGTTCATGGGTCTGACCTTTCCCCACCAAAGGCATCTCTCGCCTGACCCAGAGTGGTGCTCAGTGCTCAGGAAATGTTTGTGGACCTAAACAAAAGTCAGGACAAGAACCTTCTTGCTAACTTTCTAGGCATGTTTGAGGTCCAGATGAACCTCCTGATAGCACGTGTTGGAAAATTCCCAAATGACAAAGACATGAATGATACTAGTAGAAGTCCACATTCTGTTTCCAATATATGTTTCACAAACAGCCACAAAACACACACAAAAAAGATGTTTTTACTGAAGGCCTTGTGTGTGCTTGGCTAGGCTCTGAGAAGACATCAGCAAGGCCAACAATAGCCTCAAAGTCATCCCTGTCTCTGCCGGGGGCCCTTGGACTCCAGCCTAGCACTGGGACTAAAGAGCTTGTCAGCATAATGAGTGCGGCCACAGGTCTGGAAGGCTCTGCCTTTTCTACTTTCTCACCAAAAGCGAGTCATTAACCTTTCTGTGCCTCAGTTTCCTTAGAGGGCTGTTAGAAGGATTAAACGAAAAATGTGTAAAATTAAAGCCTCAGACTCAAACAGCAAAACTCTTTTCAACTCTCTGATTCTTCCACCTGTGCTGAACAGTCAACCGTGTTATGGCACCATCTGCAGAAATAAGAGACACATTGCTGCTGAAAACCACAAATTCTCAAAGAAAATAGAGCTTTTTAACTTTTCAGAATGAGATCATCATCACCCCACACACACACACACTTTTCTGCTCTTTCCTTGCTCTTCGAGAATGAGATCAAGATGTTTGGGGTGTGACTTCTGAGCTGGGAAAGTGGGCCTTAGACGTCTCTCTGCCCTGGACCTTATAGGTGACGCTTGCTCTCTGCCCTGGTTCTACAGAGGGTCCATGATGGTCTGGTAGCTGGGAGTTACCCCTGCTTGACCTGGGCCCTTCTCACTAGCACCTGGGACCCAGCCCCACCTTCCACCCAGCTTTGCTGAGAGTGTACGTTCACTGCTATAGGTCCCCTAGCATTCTGGTGACAGCCATGTGGTGTAGGCAGTACTGGTGTAGACTGAACTGTATATCCTCCAAATCAGTATGTTGACATCCTAACTCCCAGCAATTCAAAATGTGATTGCAGTTAGAGACATGGCTTTTAAGAAGGAAATGAAAGTTAAATGAGGTCACTAGCATGGGCCTTAATCCAACATGACCAATCCCCTTATAATAAGAGGAGATCAGCTCTGATATGAGGAATTTGAGAGGCAGGGCAGGGGGTCATGGGGGGCAGGGAGGAAAAAATGAAACAAGATGGGATCGGGAGAGAGACAAACCATAAGAGACTCATAATCTCATGAAACAAACTGAGGGTTGCTGGGGGTGGGGGATAGGGGTAGGGTGGCTGGGTTATGTACATTAGGGAGGGTATGTGCTATAGTGAATGCTTTGAGATGGTAAGCCTGATGATTCACAGACCTGTTCCCCTGGGGCAAATAATACATTATGTGTTAATTTTTTTAAAAAATTGGAGATCAGGACACAGACATCCACAGAGGGTAGACCACATGAAGATACAGGGAGATGATGGCCACCTGCAAGCTATGGAGAGAGACCTCAGAAGCCCTTGATCTTGGACCTCTAGCCTCCAGAACCATGAGAGAATAAATTTCTGTTGTTGAAGCTCCCCAGTGAGTGGCACTTTGTTACAGAAGCCCAGCAAACTAATACAGATCCATTCTGTCATGGAGGGGGACATCTAGGTCCCAGTCACAACACTGGGAACAGGGCAGCCTGGGGGCAAGTAAAGGAGCCACGGTTTCTGCAAACCATGCTCTGCTTGCAAGAGCACAGTGCAGACATCCCTATGTAGCCCTGGCCTTACCCTGTACAGCAGCCTCTTCCCACATCTTGACCCCTCAATGATGGGAGTCAACATCCTGTCTTCCCTTCAGCCTGGATGACCTTACCTCTGGGGTGAAGCCACAGTGTGGAGCCAGGTGAACCCCACTACTGACCACTGAGATCTGCAAGGCCTGGAGCAAAACACAAGTCTGAGGCCCATCTTCTAACGCCTATAAGTCCCAACTCCAACATCATCTTGGAGGATGAGAAAAATGGGAAGGAAATCACTAAGACTGAGCTCAAAAAGCCCAAGTTATCCAAACAAGCTGGAGAAGCTGCTAAATAAACACAATAAAATGTGAAGTGGACAATCCAGTTCCTGCAACTGGCCTCTAGTTCAGCCTTTCTGGGATCTTAACTCTCATAATGAGCCCCTGGGGCACCCAACGAGGTCAGATCTGAGTCTCTCAAAGTATAACTAGTATGTATGGATCAGGCCAGAAGAAAAATCATGGTGAGTAATGGCAAAGTGCTCAAGCCAGAATGCCTTGATAGCTCTCTCTCTCATACTTTCTCTTTCCCCTACCTCCATCCATCCTCAAGGCCTCTCCATTTCTCCCACAGAATGCATCTCCTAATCACCAACACTGCTGTCATCCTGGCCATGCTGTCATCATCTTTCCTCCAAATACCTAGCAGGGCTCCCAAGCAGACCTCGACTTCTACTCTGCTGGCTCCCAGCCAGTCTCCACACTGCCACTGCAGGGAAAGCCCATTGTCTCACTCTCCCACTAAAGACCCTCCAGTGGGTTCCCCAGGCACTTAATAAAAGTCAGACTCCTGCCACTGGCCCCCGAGGTCCCTGTCCACCCCTCCAGCCCCGTCTCCTTCCACCACCAGCCTCACTCGCTGCCCTCCAGACACCTGGATCTTATTGTCAGATAAATGCAAGCCCTTTCTTGCCTCAGGGCCTTTGTATTACTTGTTTCTGCCACCCGGAATGCTCTTCCCCTGGCAATTCATGGGGCCTAATTCTTCACGTTTCAGCTTAAAATACCATCTCGGCAGAGGGGCCCTCCCAGGCCCTCAGACCTGCCAGCTGCAATCTCGGCACCAGTTCATTTCCTCCTTGCCTCTACAGCAACATATAACTGCTATATTTGCCTACTTATTGGCTATCTCTCTCCTAACTAGGACATGACCCCATGACAAAGGTAGAAACCCTATTGCTCACCCTGATATTCTCAACATTGAAATAACAACCTGGCACAGACCAGGAGTTCAACAGATACTGGTTGAGTAAATCAAAATTCTGGAATGCTATGGAAAATAATGCAAGATACTCCAGACTGCTCCAAGCTCCTTTCACAGAACTATTGCTTCTGAGACTGATGCCCAGCATCACCAGTTCGCCTGCGATGGCCTTTCCTCTCTTCACTCCAAATGAGTAGGCTGTGCAGCTGCTCCCAAAGTTTTGCGTCTCTGCAGGAAATGGAACCATCTTTCTGCTGATTCTGCACCCATTAGTCCCTTAGGAGGACAACTTAACAGGAGATGAAAAGTTTGGAACATGCAAAAACAAACATCTGTGCCTGAAACTAATGTGACCTTCTCCTCCCCACACAGCAAAGGAAGTGCCTGCCCCACACTACACAGCTGGTCTGTGTTGGAGTGTGATTTAAACCCAGGTCTTTGAACTCCAGGGCAAGCGCTCGAATCACTCTGGACACAGCCTCTTTCTCAAACCAGTTTCAACTCTTGCACAAAAAAAACCTTGAAATTAAGTCTGGGGGGGTGGCTATTGACCCCATGACCTTTCCCAATTCTTGACCCTTTTTCAGACTTTTTTTCCTTCTGCAGGCAAACTGTTCAATACAGCAGCCACTGGGTTATTGAGCCCTTGAAATGCAGCTGCTCTGGGTGGAGATTTGCTACAAAGCATTATATGAATTTACTGTACTGTGAAGATTAAGTATAAAAAAGTAACACATTTAATTAATTAATTTGTATGTTGGTCACATGTTGAAAATGATAGTCTTTGTATAGAAGAATGAAACTTGACCATTCTCTTACACCATACACAAAGATAAACTCGAAATGGATAAAAGACCTCAATGTGAGGCATGAATCTTATCAAAATCCTAGAGGAGAACATAGGCAGTAACCTCTTCAACATCGGTCACAGCAACCTCTTTCAAGACATGTGTCCAGAGGCAAAGGAAACAAAATAGAAAATGAACTTTTGGGACTTCATCAAGATCAAAAGCTTCTGCACAGCAAGGAAACAGTCCATAAAACAAAGAGGCAACCCACAGAATAGGAGAAGATATTCACAAATGACACTATAGACAAAGAGCTGATATCCAAGATCTATAAAGAACTCCTCAAACTCAACACTCAAAAAACAGATAATCATGTCAAAAAATTGGCAGAAGACATGAACAGACATTTCTCCAAAGAAGACATACAAATGGCCAATAGACACATGAAAAAATGTTCATCATCATTAGCCATCAGGGAGATTCACATCAAAACCACATTGAGATACCACCTTACACCAGTTAGAATGGCCAAAATCAACAAGACAAGAAACAAGAAGTGTTGTTGAGGATGTGGAGAAAGGGGGAACCCTCTTACACTGTTGGTGGGAATGCAAGTTGGTGCAGCCACTTTGGAAAACAGTGTGGAAATTCCTTAAGAAATTAAACATAGAGCTACCCTATGACCCTGCAAATGTACTGCTGGGTATTTACCTCCAAAGATACAGATGTAGGGAAAAGAAGGGTCATATGTATCCCAATGTTCATAGCAGCAATGGCCACAGTCACCAAACTGGAAAGAGCCAGGCTTCAACAGACGAATGGATAAAGAAGATATGGGGTGCCTGGGTGGCTCAGTGGGTTAAGCCTCTGCCTTGGGCTCAGGTCATGATCCCAGGGTCCTGGAATCAAGCCCCGCATCTGACTCTCTGCTCAGCAGGGAAACTGCTTCCTTCCCTCTCTCTCTTTGCCTGCCTCTCTGCCTACTTGTGATCTCTTCCAAATAAATAAATAAAATCTTTAAAAAAAAAAAAAAAAGAAGAAGATATGGTCCGTATACACAATGGAGTATTACTTCTCCATCAGAAGGGATGAATACCCAACTTTTGTATCAACATGGATGGGACTGGAATTTTTATCAGAATGGCATTGAAAGTATAGATTGCTCTAGGCAGTATAGACATTTTAACAATGTTTATTCTTCCGATCCATGAGCATGGAATGGTCTTCCATCTTTTTGTGTCTTCTTCAATTTCTTTCATGAGTATTCTGTAGTTCCTCGAATACAGATCCTTTACCTCTTTGGTTAGGTTTATTCCCAGGTATCTTATTGTTCTTGGTGCTATAGTAAATGGAATCAATTCTCTAATTTCCCTATCTGTATTTTCATTGTTAGTGTATAAAAAAGTAACTGATTTCTGTACATTGATTTTGTATCCTACTGCATTACTGAATTGCTGAATGAGTTCTAGTAGTTTGGGGGTGGAGTCTTTTGGGTTTTCCATACAAAGTATCATGTCATATGAAAAGAGAGAGTTTGACTTCTTCATTGCCAATTTGAATACCTTTTATTTCTCTTTGTTGTCTGAGGGTTTTGGAGGGGAAGGGTGGGGAGTTGGGTGAGCCTGGTGGTGGGTATTAAGAACACGTATTGCATGGAGCACTGGGTGTGGTATATAAAGAATGAATTATGGGTCACTGAAAAAAATTAAATTAAATTTTAAAAAAGAAAATGATAGTCTCTGGATATATATTGCATTAAATAATATATACTATTAAAATCAATTTCATCTCTTCCTTTTTAGGTTTTCAATATGGTTATCAGAAAATTTAAAATGGGGCATCTAGGTGGCTCAGTCATTAAGCGTCTGCCTTCAGCTCAGGTCATGATCCCAGGGTTCTGAGATTGAGTCCCACATTGGGCTCCCTGCTCAGCAGGGAGGCAGCTTCTCCCTCTGACCCTCCCTGTCTCCTGCTCTGTCTCTCTGTCTCTCTCACTCTCTCAAGTAAATAAAATCTTGAAATAAAATAAGTCCATTGTCCAGGTTCCTTCATTTGTCAAAAAGTGTTTATTAAGTGCCTATTTTTTTTTTTTTGCCATTCTCTGTTCTTGACATTTGAGATATAATACGATCAACAATGTCCTTACTCTTCAATAATTTGTATTCTAGAGGGAGGAGGTAGAGGATAGATAAAAAATATAAGGTGTTCAGAAGAGCAATGATGAAAATAAACAAAGGCAGAATGATAGGAAGTGATAGAGGGTAATTCAGGATGGTTGGTTGGCAAAAGTTTCTCTGAGGAAATCATGTTTGTGGCTTGAGCGACAGAAAAAGCAAAGAGTATATAGTATAGGGTTAACTCAGCATGCCTGCTAACTCAGCAGGCCCAAATCCTACATATCTCAAAGAAAGGACTGATCCTGATCAGCTCCAGGGCAAAATGTTTAAGCCCTTGGAATATGTTGCCTACTATGAGTCCTTGTATACCTGCGCTCCATGGGCCATACCAGATAGTTTATGCCAGCACTGTGAATTGTGGTATGGGTCTTGGGCCATGCTGTATTTGTTTGACCTTTGGAGGTGCTGGATGGAATAACTAAGGTCACATGAGCCCTCCCTGCTTATGTGACCAACCCTCAACAAAAACCCTGGGCAGCAAGGCTCAGGTGAGCTTCACTTGTTGGCAATACATCATACGTGCTGTCACACGTCATTGCTGGGGGGATTCAGGGATGTCTGTACAATTTCACTGGGAGGGGAAAACTGAAAGCTTGGATCCTGTGTGCCTTTTACCTTTGCTGATTTTGATCTATATGCTTTTGCTGTAGCAAACCATAACCATGAGTATAAAAGCTTTACTGAGTTCTGTGAATCTTTCTCAAAAATCACTGAGTATCGTACTCAGGACCCCTAATATAGGGATGATAAAAGAGAAGAAGAACATCCCATACAAAGAGAACAGCTTGTGCAAAAGCCCTGAAGTAGGAATGCAAATGAGATTTAGACCAAGAACAACCCAGGGGCCTGCCCAAGGTCACATGATGATGTGGAGAAAGAAGGGAACCCAGAGCTTAGATCTGCTGACCTTTACTCAGGGGCTTTCTCCTGAAGCATCCTGGAATGGCAGAAATGGGACAGGCTTAGCAGTCAAACAAACATAGTTTCAAATCCTGATTCTACCTGTATTAGCTATGTGATCTTGAGGAATCTGTTCAACCTCTCTGAACCTCAGCATCCTCATCTCTAAAAAGGATTTGATGCATATCTCATGGTTTGTACAAAAAGTAAGTGAATAATGCATGTAAAACCCCTGGTATATAAGACGGCTCTTAGTTTGAATTTTCCCCAGAGGCAGACCCTGAGACAAACATTTGGATATAAATAGTTAATTTAGGGGGTGCTCCCAGGCAGCACTCAAAAAGGATGGAGACATGGCTCAAGGAAAGTAGGAATGTGAATACAGTGTATGTCCATGAGCAGGTAAGTGCTACAGAAAACTGGAGCCCCACCCTGCAGAGGATCTTCTGATGCCTGTGCATGATGAGCCTCAGAACCATGCTGAGGGAAAGGGAAGTTAGGATGTGTTCCCACCTCTTATTTGTGAAAGATTGCTGCTTTGGGCATTAACTGCCTGGCACTTCCTGCCTTCCTCTCAGTGAGCCAAACACATGCCAGTGAGCAGAGAGCACCCCAGTCCCTGAGGCACAGGAAGCCCTCAGCCTGTAAACTGTCTTCAGGGAGATGAACAGCACACCCAAAGCATCTACTCTAATACACATATAATTAAGTGTTAGTTTTCCTTCTCCTTTTCCTTTTTGCCTGGAGCATATACCCACAAAGTTTTCAGAGGAATGAGATTAATAATTGGTGGGTTGGAAATCTTGATAGAAGTGAAATGGTTTTGGGAGCCTGGGTGGCTCAGTGGGTTGACTGTCTGCCTTTAGCTCAGGTCACGATCTCTGAGTCTTGGGATTGAGCCCGGTGTCAGGCTCCCTGCTCAGTGGGGAGTCTGTTTCTCCCAATCCCTCTGCCCTTCCCCACTGCTTGTGGTCTCCCCCTCTCTCTCTAATAAATAATCAAAATCTTTGAAAAAAAAAAAGGTAAAATTGCTTTTATTTCTCCATCATTAAGTACCATGCCCACCGAGAGAGTTTAGGGGGGCATGCTTATCCATGGACGAAAGTGAGAGCCTTTGTGTGCTCAGCCATTCTCTCCTGGCCTGCCAACTGCTAAGGCTGCCCTCACCTCCAGTTCCAGAGCCTCCACAGGCCACTCCCATGGGCTTGCAGCTCTCTCCATGGAGTCTAGCATAGTCTTAGAAAGCAAAGTCCTCACAGGGAGACAACACACAGAACTGCTATGTTGGAACAGAGGACATGTCTAAAGGATGGGAAACGGATAGGAAGGAAGAAACTGGGTCACATCTTGAGTGAGCACTCCAAGATCAGCCAAAGAGTCAAGTCTGACCTCCTGGAACAGCTCTTTTCAAATGCGAGCTACCTATGGAAGTGGAAAACAGATGTCAGAAGACAATGATGCCAAGAGGACAAGGCTCAGGTCATCCATCAAATTCACCCAGATCAGCTTTGTAAACTGTGGCTTAGCATTCCTTCCAAGAATGTATTCAAGGGCCACAGAAGTTCTCTGGGTCACAAAGTAACCTACAAACAGAGGTGGTAGAAATTGGGAAATGGCCAGATCAGACCAGATGTGACATTATGGAGGAAATGAAGGGACAATTGGAACAGTATTGTTGGGGAGAAGTCACAGGAGTTTAGACCCAAGGGTCCCACTCCAATCTGTTGTTCATTCACTTGACTGTGGGCAAGACCCTTCCACTCTCAACTCCTTGTCCACATGTAAGGAGATTATACTAAATGTTCTCAATGCCCAGGTGCTAGGATTCTATAACCTAAGTTTTAAACTTCTAAGGTTGCAGACCTAGAAAACAGAGATAGAAGGCAGAAGTGGTGGCTGAGATCAATAACCAGAGAGAATATGTTGCAACTCAAATAAAGTCACCAATTACAACACACATCTGATGTTTTCCCAAAGCACTGCTTTGCTGGCATAATCCTGGTTGAATATTAAACAATGACCTCAACTTGGCAAATTAACCTCAGGAAGTTCAGATTATAACCAGACTAGTATAAGCAGGTTGAGAATATGAACTCAGCTCACCAAGGAAACACACTATGATGATGAAACAGTTCTAGCCTGAAACTTGAAGTCAAGATCTCTTTGACAGTTTCAATTCTCTCAAAATATATACTTTAAAATAGAATAGAACCTAAAGGGTATTATGTGCATGACCAGGAATTATATTTACCAAGGAAAAAGCCGTATAGAAGTTGACTGAAACATAATAGGTTCATACCCATTAAATTATCTGGGTGACTGGGGGTATAAATCAACAAATTGCAATGCTAATGAAATTACTTTAGCAATGACAGAAGCCAGAATTTTTCAAATACTTCTTTTTTTTTAATTTTTTCAATTTATTTATTTTCAGAAAAATAGTATTCATTATTTTTTCACCACACCCAGTGCTCCATTTCAAATACTTCTTAAGAAGGACACAGGGACTGTGTAATATTCCTTTAGAATTCTGATAGGCTAGTAGAAATGGATTCTATCTTTTTTTTTTTTATCTCAGTAACTTAAAAACCATACAAACTATATGGTTCTCCAATAAAGATAAATATATGAACAAATATAAAAACATGTATTATGGTAATTTTGGCTTGTAACTCCACATTTTATTGTATTATAGTATTTAAAAGACAAAAGCATAAAAATGGGTACACAATATTTAAAGATATAATTTATGACATCAATAAAATAAAATGGGGGTGGCAAGTAGAGAGCTATAAAGGAGTAGAGATCCTATGTGATATTGAAGTTAAGTTTAAAACAGATTGTTATATTTCAGGGTGTCTTATATAATCCACAGGGTAAAACACAAAGAAAGTATCTATAGAACATACACAATGGCAAATGCAAAGGGAATCAAAACATGTCTCTACAAAAAGCCAACCAAATACAAAGGAAGGTAGTAAGGTAGGAAAAGAGGGATAAAAAGGCTATGTGATATTCAGAAAATAAATATCAAAATGATAATAGTGAGTCCTTCCCTATCAGTAATTACTTTAAATAAAAATATAAATTAACTACCCAGTCAAAAGGCAGAGATTGTCAGAAATAGAATCCAACTATACTGTGTCTATAGAAGATTTACTTTAGAGGTACCTGGGTGGCTCAGTCAGTTAATTGTCCAACTCTTGATTTCAGCTCAGGACATGATCTCAGGGTTGTGAGATGGAGACCTGCACAGGGCTTCATGCTCAGTATGGAGACTGCTTAAGATTCTCTCCCTCCAGAGAAGGGAGTTGAGGGAAATTGGAGGGGGAGATGAACCAAGAGAGACTATGGATTCTGAAAAACAATCTGAGCGTTTTGAAAGGGTGGGGGTGGTAAGTTGAGTGAGCTTGGTGGTGGGTATTATGAAGGGCACGTATTGCATGGAGCACTGGTGTGGTGCATAAACAATGAATTCTTGGTACACTGAAATGAAATTTTAAAAATGAAAATACAGAAAGAGAAATTAGAGAATCGATTCCATTTACTATAGCACCAAGAATCATAAGATACCTGGGAATAAACCTAACCAAAGAGGTAAAGGATCTGTACTCGAGGAACTACAGAACACTCATGAAAGAAATCAAAGAAGACACAAAAAGATGGAAGACCATTCCATGCTCATGGATTGGAAGAATAAACATTGTTAAAATGTCTATACTGCCTAGAGCAATCTATATTTTTAATGCCATTCCGATCAAAATTCCACCGGTATTCTTCAAAGAGCTAGAGCAAATAATCCAAAAATTTGCATGGAATCAGAAGAGACCCCGAATCGCTGAGGAAATGTTGAAAAACAAAAATAAAACTGGGAGCATCACGCTACCTGATTTCAAGCTTTATTACAAAGCTGTGATCACCAAGACAGCATGGTACTGGCATAAAAACAGACACATAGACCAGTGGAACAGAGTAGAGAGCCCAGATATGGACCCTCAACTCTATGGTCAATTAATCTTCGACAAAACAGGAAAAAATATACAGTGGAAAAAAGACAGTCTCTTTAATAAATGGTGCTGGGAAAACTGGACAGCTATATGTAGAAGAATGAAACTCGACCATTCTCTTACACCGTACACAAAGATAAACTCAAAATGGATAAAAGACCTCAACGTGAGATAGGAATCCATCAGAATCCTAGAGGAGAACATAGGCAGTAACCTCTTCGATATCAGCCACAGCAACTTCTTTCAAGATATGTCTCCAAAGGCAAAGGAAACAAAAGCGAAAATAAACTTTTGGGACTTCATCAAAATCAAAAGCTTCGGCACAGCAAAGGAAACAGTCAAGAAAACAAAGAGGCAACCCAGGAATGGGAGAAGATATTTGCAAATGACAGTACAGACAAAAGGTTGATACCCAGGATCTATAAAGAACTCCTCAAACTCAACACACACAAAACAGACAATCATATAAAAAAAAAAAGGGCAGAAGATATGAACAGACACTTCTCCAATGCAGACATACAAATGGCTATCAGACACATGAAAAAATGTTCATCATCACTAGCCATCAGGGAGATTCGAATTAAAACCACATTGAGATATCACCTTACACCAGTTAGAATGGCCAAAATTAACAAGACAGGAAACAACATGTGTTGGAGGGGATGTGGAGAAAGGGGAACCCTCTTCCACTGTTGGTGGGAATGCAAGTTGGTGCAGCCTCTTTGGAGAACAGTGTGGACATTCCTCAAGAAATTAAAAATAGAGCTTCCCTATGACCCTGCAATTGCACTCCTGGGTATTTACCCCAAAGATACAGATGTAGTGAAAAGAAGGGCCATCTGTACCCCAATGTTTATAGCAGCGATGGCCACGGTCGCCAAACTGTGGAAAGAACCAAGATGCACTTCAATGGACGAATGGATAAGGAAGATGTGGTCCATATACACTATGGAGTATTATGCCTCCATCAGAAAGGATGAATACCCAACTTTTGTAGCAACATGGATGGGACTGGAAGAGATCTTGCTGAGTGAAATGAGTCAAGCAGAGAGAGTCAATTATCATATGGTTTCACTTATTTGTGGAGCATAACAAATAGCATGGAGGACATGAGGAGTTAGAGAGGAGAAGGGAGTTGGGGGAAATTGGAAGGGGAGATGAATCATGAGAGACTATGGACTCTGAAAAACAATCTAGGGATTTGAAGTGGCGGGGGTGGGAGACTGGGGTACCAGGTGGTGGGTATTAGAGAGGGCATGGATTGCATGGAGCACTGGGTGTGGTGAAAAAATAATGAATACTGTTATGCTGAAAATAAATTTTTAAAAAATTTAAATAAATAAATAAATATATAATTAATTTTTAAAAATTTTTTAAAAAGATTCTCTCTCTCCCTCTCTCACTGCCCTAAACCCCTTCTCTCTCCCTGCTCTTAAAACAAAAGTTTTTTCAAGTTTATTTTTTTTTAAGATTTTATTTATTTATTTGACAGACAGAGATCACAAGTAGGCAGAGAGGCAGGCAGAGAGAGAGGAGGAAGCAGGCTCCGTGCTGAGCAGAGAGCCCGATGCGGGACTCGATCCCAGGACCCTGAGATCATGACCTGAGCCGAAGGCAGCGGCTTAACCCACTGAGCCACCCAGGCACCCTCAAGGTTATTTTTTTTTAAGATTTTATTTATTTATTTGAGAGAGATCACAAGTAGGCAGAGGTGGGGGGAAGCAGGCTCCCTGCTGAGCAGAGAGCCTGATGTGGGACTCGATCCCAGGACCCTGGGATCATGACCTGAACCAAAGGCAGAGGCCCAACCCACTGAGCCACCCAGGCACCCCTTTTTTAAGTTTATTTTTTAAAATAATTTCTACAACCAACTTGGGGCTCAAACTTATGACTCTGAGATCAAGAATCACATCCTCTACCAACTGAGCTAGCCAGATGCCCCAAGAGATTCACTTTTTTTTACGTAGGCTCCACGCCCAGCATGGAGACCAATATGGGGCTTGAACCCACAACCTTAAGATCACAACCTGAGCTAAGTAAGATGAAGAGTCAGACACTTAACCCACTGTGCCACCCAGCTGCCCTTCCCCCAAGAGATTCACTTTGGATCTAATGACATGCATAGGTTAAAAGTTAAAGGATGTAAAAGATATTCCATGAAAATGATAACCAAGAGAACAGACAGAAGAGATTTTAATTCAAAAACTGCAGACTCCCCACAGCTTTCTTAGGGGAGGATTCCACAGTGTTCATTGGCAGAGACCCCAGTGACCTGCTTTGCAGGAGACACAGGAAGCTTTTGACACTGTGGTAACTAATGGCCATGAAAACAGAAGACCCTCCCCCCCAAAAAAGGGATATGCTGCTGCACATCCCCTAGAAGGAGCTACTATTATTCCACCTTAGGACCAGGGCTGCCAGCCTCCCTTAACTTCATGGGTTCCCCAGACTCCAGAGCCCTGGTTTCTCTGTCTATGCCCACACTTCAGACCCTGATTCCATAGCCACTCTAAATGTGCTCTCACTTCAAATCCCAGATCCATGGCTGCTCCATATATATTCCTATCTCAGGCACCAGAGACATCACTGCTATGGGCTAGCCAGCACCCCAGACCCTAGAGCCACTATTGCTACACACACACCCATGCTCTAGAACCTGCCTCTGAGGCCACTGGTATGCACTCAAATCTCCAGCAACAGAGCCATTGTCATTGTAGGCTAGCCAATGCCAGGATTCTACAGCCACTATCACTCTGTGAGCACCTGCACTCCAGTCTCTGGCTCTGTTCTGCTCAGCAAGTGCCAGCATCTGGGCAACAGAGCCATCCCCACTGTGGACTCTTCAGTGTCCCTGACCCTGGAGCCACTGGTCACCTGCGCCATGGTGGGCACATGGTCATTGGAACTTTAGACACAATATCACCACTACTTCAAGGGCACCCACAAGCTGGATACAGTGCCAAGAGGGGTACTCCCAGCCATGACAACCCTTAGAAGAATAAAACCCTAGGAGAAAATAAGATCAGGAGGTTCCAGGTAGCTGAAGACCCCAAGAGTTCCTGTAGATATTTACAGTCTTGACCACTGAAAGCCCCTTTCTATCTTCACAAACCTTCACCCCAGCTAAGGGAGCTGCACAAAGATTATGCTGCTGGGCCTTCTCTGGAGCTGAAATTGCCACACCCTGCCCAGCAAACACCCTCACACCTACCCATAGGTAAAGGTATTCCCCACCAAAACCAGTTTCTAAAATCTGTTAAAGTTGACTACTCTATCAAATGCACAGATATCAGTGCAAGGCTCCAAGAAACAAATAAAGAAAATATCAAGGAAACATGATAGCACCAAAGGAACACAATAATTTCCCTATAACTGACCCCAAAGAAATTGATATCTATGAATTGCCAGACACAAAATTTAAAATAATTACTAGCAAGCTACAAGAGAACACAGGTAACATCAAGGGAACATAGATGCATCACAATTTGATGAACATCTTAAACAGTACATCAACAAAATGAGACAAATAAAGAGATGAATCATTAAAAAAAAAAAAAGAAGAAGAAGAACCAGGGACACCTGAGTGGCTCAGTTGGTTAAGCGGCTGCCTTTGGCTCAGGTCATGATCCCAGCATCCTGGAATCAAGTCCCACATCGGGCTCCTTGCTCAGCAGGGAACCTGCCTCTCTCTCTGCCTCTGCCTGCCTCTCTGTCTGCCTGTGCGCTCGCTCGCTCTCTCTCTCTCTCTTTCTCTGAAAAATAAATAAATAAAATCTTTAAAAAAATTTTTTTTAAAAAGAACCAAATGGAAATGCTCAAGGTGAAGAATACAATGACTGAAATGAAAACTGAAAAGGTGAGCAGACATGACCAAGTGGAAGAATCTGTGAGGGCTGTTATAGGGGAAAGGGGTAGGGGGAGAGGATAACAGGGTGATGGGCATTAAGGCGGGCACATGATGTAATGAGCACTGAGTGTTATACACAATTGATGAATCACTGTAACTCTACCTCTGAAACTATTAACACACTACATGTTTTTTTAATTGAATTTTTAAAAAATAAAATAAAATAAATTTTTTAAAGATTTTATTTATTTATTTGACAGACAGAGATCACAAGTAGGCAGAGAGGCAGGCAAAGAGAGAGAGGAAGAGAAGCAGGCCTCCTGCTGAGCAGAGAGCCCGATGCGGGGCTTGATCCCAGGGATCCCTGGGACCATGATCTGAGCCGAAAGCAGAGGCTTTAACCACTGAGCCACCCAGGCACCCCAAAATAAAAATTTTTTTTAAAAAACTCAAAAACAAACCATTTGAAATTACTCAGGATAAAAAAGAAAAAAGAGGAGCACCTGGGTGGCTCAGTGGGTTAAAGCCTCTGCCTTCAGCTCAGGTCATGATCCCAGGGTCCTGGGATCGAGCCCCACATGGGGCTCTCTGCTTGGCAGGGAGCCTGCTCCCTCCTCTCTCTCTGCCTGCCTCTCTGCCTACTTGTGAGCTCTGTCAGATAAATGAATAAAATCTTTTAAAAATTTTTTAAAAAGAAAAAAGAATGAAGAAGAGTGAAGAAAGCCTACAGAAATTATGAGACACTACCAAACAAAACCATACTCACATAATGAGAGTCCCAAAAGACAAGAGGGAAAAGGGGGGGGGGAGCTTATATAAAGAAACAATAGCTGAAAACTTCCCAAATCTGAGGGAAAATGTAGACCTCCAGATACATGAAGCTCATAGGGCACAACACATTCAACCCAGAGGACTTCACTGAAACACATTATAATAAAACTGCCAGAAATCAAAAAAAGCAAAGAATTTTGAAAGCAACAAGAGAAAAGAATCTCATCTCATACAAAGGAACACCCATGCTACTATCAGTTGCTTTCTCAGCAGAAATCTTGCAGGCCAAAGGGCAGTGAGATAATATATAAAGAGTGCTGAAAGAAGAAAATTGTTAGGGCACCTGGGTGGTTCAGTGGAGGTTAAGCATCTGCCTTCAGCTCAGGTCATGATCTCAGAGTCCTGGGATCGAGCCCCACATCAGGCTCCCGGCTCAGTGGAAAGTCTGCTTTTCCCTTTCCCTCTACCCCCACCCCTGCTCGTGCTTTCTCTCTCTCTCTCAAATAAATAAATAAAACCCTTAAAAAGAATGCCTCACCTGGCAAAGCTGTCCTTCAGAAAACAAGAAAACATGAAGACTTTCCCAAATAAAAGCTGAGGGAATTCATCATCACTAGGCCTCCTTAGGGAAATCTAAAGAGTTCTTTAAGCCAAAATGAAAGGATGCAATTAGTAACAGGAAAGCATACGAAGGTTAAAACTCACTGTAAAAGGAAAGTATACAGTCAAATTCAGAATACACTAACACTAGGGGCACCTGGGTGGCTCCGTTGGTTAAGCATCTAACTCTTGATTTCAGCGCAGGTCATGATCTCAGGGTTGTAGGATCGAGCTGTGCTTGGTTCTGCATTCAGGGCAGAATCTGCTCATCCCTCTCCTTCCTCTTCTGCCTCCCCCTTACAATCTAAAATAAATAAATATTTTTAAATAATTAAAAAATAAGACTCTTGGAAAAAAACATAGGGTAAAACCTTCATGCTATTGGATTTGGCAGTGATTCCCTGCATATGACTGGATTTGGCAGTGATTTCTTGCATATGACACCAAGAACAAATGAAACACAAGAAAAAACAGATGAATGAATACCAAAATTTAAAACTTTTATATATCAAATGACACAATGAACAGAGTGAAAAGTAACTTATGGAATGGGACAAAATATTTATATATCATATAGTTGATAAGGATTTAATATCCCAAATATATAAAGAACTCCTACAACTTAATAATTTAAAAAGACCTCATCAAAAATTGGCAAAGGAATTCTGGAAAACAGTATGAAGGTTCCTCAAGATGTTAAAAATAGAATTACCGTATGAGCAGCGATTATACTACTAGGTATTTACCCCAAAGATACAGATGTAATAAAAAGAAGGGGTACATGCACCCCAAAGTTCACAGAAACAATGTCCACAATAGCCAAACTGTGGAAGGAGCCGAGATGCCCTTCAAGAGATGAATGGATAGAGAAGATGTAGTACATATATACAATGAAATATTACTCAGCCATCAGAAAGGAGGAATACCCACAATTTGCTTTGACATGGATGGAAATGGAGGAGATTATGCTAAGTGAAATAAGTCAAGCAAAGAAAGACAATTATCATATGGTTTCACTCATGTGGAATATAAAGAATAGTGTGGAGGAACACAGAAGAAGGGAGGGAAAACTGAATGGGAAGAAATCAAAGAGGGAGAGAAACCATGAGAGACTGAACTCCAAGAAACAAACTGAGGGTTATAGAAGGGAGGGGTGTTGAGGGATAGGGTAACTGAGTAATGGGCATTAAAGAGGGCAAGTAATGTGATGAGCACTAGGTGTTATACGTAAATAATGAATGAATCCTTGAAAACTACATCAAAGAGTAACAATGTATTATATGATGTACTATATGATGGTGAACTGAACATTTTAAAAAAATGGCAAAGGATGTGAATAGGCATTTCTCCAAAGATATATAAATGACCAACAATCACACATAAAAATGTTCATAGCACTAATATTCAGGCAATGCAAATCAAAACTTCATATCCATTAGACTGTCTACTATTATATGTGTGTGTGTGTGTATACACACACATGTGTGTATATATGTAACAGTATCCACTCTACCTCCCTCCCAGTCATACAAAATTACAAAAGTTTCAATTATCATGGTTAAGGAGGCTCTTAGAAGACAAAAGCAATTCCACCTTTTGCTGGTGCCTGAGGTCCCCCCAGCAAGACAAAGTTTTAGCCCCTTGACCATAAATTCATAGAAGCGTCCAAGTCACAGCAGCCCTCCCACACTCGCATACAGTTGCTAATGTTGTGTTGTCTGTGATTCCCTAAATGTTTCACATGTATTTTATATTTATTGATGTTCCCTCTACAGATTCTTCTTTGTTCCTAGTAAACTTTAGTAAGAAAAAAACAGAAAATAAGTGTCAATGAGAAGAAAGTGGGAAACTTTTACAAATGTAGTGATCTGAAGGGGCACGTGCACCTGAATGTTTATAGCAGCAATGTCCACAATAGCCAAACTATGGGAAGAGACTACATGTCCATCAATAGATAAATGGATAAGGAAGATGTGGTATACATATTCAATGGAATACTATGCAGCCATCAAAAAGAACAGCACGGATGGAACTAGAGGGTATTATGCTAAGCAAAATAAGTCAATCAGAAAAAGACAATTATCATATGATCTCTCTGATATAAGGAATTTGAGAGGCAGGACAGGGGTTCATGAGGGAAGGGAGGTAAAAATGAAACAAGATGGGACCAGGGAGGGAGACAAACCATAAGAGACTTAATCTCAGGAAACAAACTGAGGGTTGCTGGGCGGTGAAGGGGAGGGATAGGGTAGCTGGGTTATGGACATTGGGAGGGTATGTGTTCTGCTGAGGGCTGTGAAACGTGTAAAACTGATGATTCACAGAACTGTACCCCTGAAGCAAATAATGCATTATGTGTTAATCTTAAAAAGACCAAAAAAAAAGAGGGAATCTTAGTGCACTGCTGGGAATGTGAAATGGTGCATCTTCTGTGGAGAACAGCATTGGAGAGTCCTAAAAAAATATTAAAAAGTAAGAATTGAACTACCCCATGATCCAGAAATTCCATTTCTGGGAATCTACCCAAAACAACTGAAAGCAGAAACTTAAGAGGATATCTGTACACCATGCTCATAGCAGTATTATTCACAGTAACCAAAAGGTAGAAGCAACCCAAGTGTCTCATCAATAGATTAAAAAAGAAAATGGACTATATCTATATGGTGGAATATTATTCAGCCTTAAAAAGGAAGGAAATCCTGACAGTGGCAACACTGATGAACCCTGGGGAGATTATGCAAAGTGAAATAAGCCCATCACAAAAGGACACATACTATATGATTCTACTTATATGAGGTACCTAGAGTAGGCTAACTCACAGAGACAGAAAGTACAGTGGTGGTTGCCAGGGAGCTGGGGGAGGGAGGAATGGGGAATTGTTTCGTGGGTACAGGATTTCAGTTTGGGAAGATGAAAGAATTCTGGAGATTAGTTACACATGATATGAAGGTACTTAACACTAGTGAAATGTACCCTAAACAATGGTTAAGATATTATGTGCATTTCATTACAATTTTTTTAATGAATGCTGAGTTCCAATCTGACTTAACACCCTGTATGGAAGATAAAAAGTAAGAAAATGTTAAGACTTTCCCTGTAGACAAAAGTAACAAATTAAACCACTGGAAGTAATAACTTTCCAGTAGAAAAACCCTAAGGGGATGATGTGTCTGGAGTCCAGGAGAATTGGGCCCAGCCAGACCCAAGACAATTACTGCACATTTATTTTTAACAATGCCCACTGAGTATGGCTCCCTAGAGGCCAACAGCAGACCTGAAAATAATTCAAGTGTGAGCCCCACACATCTCTCCTTGGCCCAAGAATTAGGGAATGAGCCCAGATCTCTCAGCCTCCTGCTCACCCTGCCTTCCACCTACACACTTGCTCTGCATTTTGCTTCCAATGGGGCCCAGGCTTGAGTCTCCAGCTCCAGGACGCTTGTGAGCCATCTGCCCCTCCTTAGCAAGGAGGAGTAACTCAGGAGAAGGCAGCATCCTTGGGTGGGCTTGACAGAAATCAGACCAACTGAACAGGTCAGTGATAAGGTGGGGACAGAAGAAGACACTCCTCTCTCAATGCCCCCAAATGTGTAAGACTAAAGACATCTACTCCTCCACTTCTCAAAGACAAGTAGAATCAGAGACCTGTAGGGGACTTTGGAAACCACACAGGGATCCAACCCCAACACTTTACAAACTTCCTAAACTCACATAGGACTAGACGTCGGGACCATTTCTCTCAGCCTCCCTTCATTCCCAACTATGAGGGCCTATCCAGTCATTCCAACACCTTCTAATGCTTATCCTTGGCAGAGACATCTGAAAATGTTTGCTATTGCTCAGACATGGTCAGAAGCAGAGCAAGTGACTGACTACAATAGCCTAATTCTTATTTCTTGTTAAATGGAAGCAACTTAGCAGGGGAAAGACTAGCAGAAATTAAACCTCAAACTGTTCCCCTTACCCTCCAAATTAACGTATTTTTGTTGTCAGATGTACATAGATGTTATCTGTATGTACCTGCTACCTTATGTTCTGCTTTTAAAGTCTATGTCATAGACAAATATCCAGAAATCAACACTTTTTTTCATTTTTAATATCTTTATAATATTCTATTACATCACTACATCATCATTGCAAAGATATAGACCCTGGGAGAAATTTTTAAAATTAATGTTTAACTACTTGGTACAGTGCCTGCTGTAGGGTATATATTTATTATTGATAATATATCTATAAACTTGGAAGCATGATCATCTGAATTAATTAAAACCTTCCAATTAGAATACATTTCTATTATATATATTCCTTTACTTTACCCATTATAATTTCCTTTGAACAAATATTTCATTTCCCAAGTTGAATTAAAATCCAAATATTCAATTTCATCATCTCTGGAAATGAAAACACCATTTTCATTCCTTTTTTTTTTTTTGATAGTTATTTACAGTTGATCTATCAGTAAGCAATTTACTAATTTTTGGGTGATATTACACTTTACAACTCTGCTCATTAACTTTATTTTTAGCAGTGACTTCATTTCTTTTAATAGCTTAGCTATTAATAGATATTTTGCAAAAAGTTATGTTTTTATTTCTTTTTTTCTTTACAGATAGCCATGGCCAGCATTTCTAACAAGATATTAAATAAGGAGTGAAAACAGAGAATACCATATTGTGTTCTTCTTTTTAGGGAAAAAGTAGAAGTCTTCAATAAACATGATGTTGACTCTTGTTTTCAAATACACCACTTACCATATTAAGGAAAAAAGCACTGTTTTCAGAGTTTTAATCTATAAGGTTTTGATAAATTTATCTGTATCTCATTACAGTAGTTGGTATTTTGTTTGTGTTAAACTAGGTTAATGGATTTCCTTGAATCCGATAGAGAATTCTTTTAATGCATAGTTTCCTTGGCTTGCACACTTTTTTTTTACTTGGGGACATTTGCATCTATGTCTAAAAACAAAATTGGTCTAAAATATTCCTTTCATTATCTTGCTTAGTTCGAGCTTGAAGTCATATTTGCGTCTAAAAATGAATTGACAAATAATGACTGAATTACAATAGCCAAGTTAACTGGGTGCCAACTGCTTACAAGGCATTGTTCTATGCACATTATGGGTATTTCCTCACTTAATGTTTGTAACAACCCCTGTACGCGGAGATTACTAATCCACTTTACAGATAATTACACCATAACTTTGTTTTTATACTTTTTATTATTGAATTGGTCCTTAGAAAGCTTAAATATTTTCTTCATTGGAGTCAGACTATTTTATAAGCTTGTATTTCTTTCTCTTTTAGTGTTATGTTCATGCTCTCTAATTCTTTTTGCACCTATGGGGCTACGGAGCATATTTGTGAGTAGTCCTCTATTTTATATGATAAGATGTATTAGCCTCTAATTGAAAATAATAGTCAACTTAAATTTGAATCTTTTGTATTAGCTATTAAATTTTCCAAATCCTGGCCTCATTCTCATTTTCATTCTCATCTGTTTATCAAAATTGCTTATTAACTCTTTTTCAAAGAATCAATGATCAGATTTCTGCTTAAATTAATTTTCTTTTTCTACATCATTTGTTTTTACTTTATTATCTATATTTTAACTTGTTTCCCCTTCTCAATCATTTAAGCGAAGCTCATTATGGCTCAGTCACTGAATAAAACTAAACATGAGGACTCCAAAGTCAAAGACAAGCATTTTCTCCAGCCCTTGGGCTCTCAGAAAACAGGTCCCGTATTTAAGCCAACACAAATGGCAGAGTTGTCATGATCACCAGAGAAAGGTGGAGGACTGCCGCTGAAGCAGAACACAAGGCCAGTCTGTGTGCTGGCTGCCCAAGGATCAGATCCCAACAAATAGGTGCCTGGATTCAGGTATGTATAGGTTAGTGTAGCATGGAGCCCGTACCTATGGAGGTCTGAGTGATGACATTAGGTGGTTTACAGAGATGGAGACAAGTAGCATCAAATCACATGGTGAGAAAGCGATTGCATTTTGAGTTCTCCCTCAACTCTTCTGACCCCTCTCAGAGAAATCCTCAGGTGCTATTTCCCTAACTCCTCCCTTGCACTTTATAGTCTCCTTTTTTTTTTTTTTTTTTTTTTTGGTGGGGTTATTTAGAGATTTTAGTTGTTTATTTATTTGTCAGAGAGAGAGAGAGAGAGAGCGAGTGCACAAGCAGGCAGAGTGGCAGGCAGAGGCAGGGAGAGAAGCAGGCTCCCCACTGAGCAAGGAGCCCGATGTGGGACTCGATCCCAAGACCCTGGGATCATGACCTGAGCTGAAGGCAGCAGCTTAAACACTGAGCCAACCAGGCACCCCTCTCCTTTTTTAACCAAGGAAAAGTGGGTTTCAGACTCAGAATTCCCTACAGGTAATGGTATCTGGCTAAAATTCTTAATTTCTTAATTTCTTAAGTATCGTGGGGTACAAATTTTTACTTTTAATAAATTCATTGCAATTGACAAAATTAGTGAGTTAAATAAGAGTGTTAATGAAACAATAAAACAGATGATAAGTAAATGTGAATGATGTTTGGGAGACACAAGGTTGGTATCAGGTGAGGGAGGACTATCTTTAAGGTCTCACCCAATCTCAAAGATGTGTGGTCACAAAGAGGAATATGAAAAGCAGTTATCCCTTCATTCAACAAAAGCATAAAAACACTGAGTGTCTCCTTTAGTCCAGGCATGATTCTAGAAACTAGGGATATAGCAATACATTAAAATAAAGCTCCTGCCCTTATGAGCTTTCAGAAGAATGAGGAGGACTGAGAGCAAGAAACCAGCAAGACAGGAGAGATGCCACAAAAAAACTGTGCTTAAAATCCAGTTGGGAGGGGTGCCTGGGTGGCTCAGTGGGTTAAAGCCTCTGCCTTCAGCTCAGGTCATGATCCCAGGATCGTGGGATCGAGCCCCGCGTTGCGTCAGGCTCTCTCTGCTCAGCAGGGAGCCTGCTTGCTCCTCTCTCTCTCTGCCTGCCTCTCTGCCTACTTGTGATCTCTGTCTGTCAAGTGAATAAATAAAATCTTAAAAAAAAAAAAGTCCAGCTGGGAATGCATTTCCAAAAATGGAAGTGACCAACCCTACTAACTGCACCTTGTTGGGGTTGTTTTTTTTTTTTTAGATTTCTATTATTTAATTAATTATTTGACAGACAGAATTCACAAGTAGGCAGAGAGGCAGGCAGAGAGAGAGGAGGAAGTAGGCTCCCTGCCGAGCAGAGAGCCCGATGCGGGGCTCAATCCCAGGACCCTGGGATCATGACCCAAGCCGAAGGCAGAGGCCTTAACCCACTGAGCCACCCAGGTGCCCCTGCACCTTGTTGGTTTTAGTATGATGGCGCCTGAGAACCAACCTCAGATGTGGTCATGGTAGTTTGGTGGCCACGGAAGTTTCAGGGATTGGGGAGAAGCCTGAGAAGGGGGCTTCACGAGCAAACAGGAAGAAGGAAACTGGGGTTTGTGTACTGCCCACAGTTTGAGGACTTTTGTGGAAAGGGAGAGTAGAGAAGTGAGCTGACAGCCAGAGAGGAATGTGGGTCAAGGATGGATTTTTAAAACTCAGTGATTTCTGTGTGCTGACAGGAATGATCCAGAAGCCGGGAGAAAAATCCTTTTCATTTTAAGTTAGACTCAATCTTAGCGTGGGTCTTCTTCAAACAGGGAATACTTGGGAAGAGTACTTTCCTAACCAGGGAGAAGTAGTAACAAGAAATTTTTCTTCTCCCACATCTCTGAGAAGTAGAGGATTGGAAGGAAAAGAGGCTGGTGTCACTTTGGTTTGAAAGGAGTACTAGTCAAGGAAGGGACAGTGCTTTTGCTGCTACACCCACCACAGCTCCCAGTCTCATAATGGACCTCTCCCAGTACGGGTGACCCTCTCCCACCATATTCCTGCCCCATTCCACCTGCTCCACAGGCCCCCTCCTCCTACCCCAGCACTGGCCACTCCAGGGAGGCCTGACCCATTTACACAGATGTCCTGAGGCTAAGTTCACCTGGTGGCATTTCTTAGGTCTTTTGGAGAAAATCAAAGCAGTGAAACTAAAGGAGCACGTTTATCTTCCACACTAAGGAATAGCTCTAAACAACGCTACGGCATAGTCAAAATCTCCATCCCTCCTTTACCCTCCCCACATGCACTGGTAAGTCCCTTAGCTCCAAGCAGGCTCCACCTCAGCAAAATGGTGCGGTGGAGTAAGGCAATCTCCCAAGACGGTTTTCCCCTTGTCACTCCCTGCCCAGTTCATGGTGGGCCATAACCCTGCCCCCATGGCTTTTCCAGACTGATTTCCCCCCTCAGCTCTTCCCCCATCCCCGCTCAGCACACTGACTCAAGCTCTTTCTCTCCCCACCATCCCTCTTTGTGATCTACTATGTCTTGTGAAGCAGTGGAAAATAAGTGATATATCTAATGAAACTTCAGCTGAGCTCACAATGAACTATTATGAACTCCAGTTTAATGTGTTCCTGTCGTTTCTTTTTTGCCCACTCCATTCCTTTGAGCGATGTTACACTTGTAGTTTCTCTTTGTTATCTGCAGGGGCAACTCTTACCCTCCAGAGGCAAATCCCCCTCCTGGATAAGCCCAGACGGAAGGGCTGGCTGTGCTGTCCCAGTCAGCAGGCTCTTCTGTCCAGGTTTGTCCTGACGTACTTCATTCACATCATCATCACCAGGACCAAAATGACCCAGAGCCTATGACAAGTGGCAGCCGGGACTAAGCCCTGGGCTGTATGTGACTGGGGAAAATAAAAGAAGACAAAGTATTTGAGGGGAAGAAGGGTATGTACAAATAAGACCCTCTGGTTCTATATATGTGCCACTGTGGTTCCAGAATTCTGTAGAGAAAGGGCCTTCAGATGGCAACCTTACTGGGAGTAAGAAGAAATTGTATTTCTATAGTTCTTTACTTAATAGTGAGACATGAGTTGTTCAAATCAAAGAATGAGAGTACGATAGAGTCTGGGCAGGGGGCTGGGGGGGGGGCGGGGGGCAAAACACCCTAAGTACTCCTTGTTTGTTAGCACCACTGAGTACATGGTCATATGTCACAAGGATTCTCCTTAGAGGGATGGCATATGGGGCTTTGCAAGTTCAGGATCAGCAGTATTTTTGCAGTGAAATAATTAAAACCCTGACTTCAGGGTCTGTTGGGGCCTGAAGACTCCCTGGTTGAAGCTTTTCCTTTGGTAGGTGGAGAGCGTTCTTTGGCCACTACCTTTGGTAGGTGGAGAGCGTTCAGTGTCCAAATGAACAGAGAGATGTGAGTTAGCCAGATGTGAGTTGAGGGGCTGTATGAGGGAAGAAGGGAGGCATGGGTCCCATCCCCCATTCCCTATAGCCTCTGCCTGGTCTGGATCTCCCAGCAGGACCAGCCAATCATGGAGGGAGAAAACCACACAAGCATCTCTGAGTTCATCCTCCTAGGGCTCTCCAGCCAGCCTGAAAGGCAGGAGCTGATCTTTGGGCTCTTCCTTGTCATGTACCTGGTCGGGGCAGCTGGGAACTTGCTCATCATCCTGGCCATTGGCTCAGACTCCCACCTCCACACGCCCATGTACTTCTTCCTCAGCAACCTTTCCCTGGTGGATTTCTGCTTCATCTCTGCCACAGTCCCCAAGATGCTTGTGAACATTCAGATGCAGACTCGGTCCATTTCCTATGGCGGCTGCCTAACTCAGATCTACTTCTGCATTTTGCTTGCCAACATGGACAACTTTCTCCTGACAGCAATGGCTTATGACCGCTACGTGGCCATCTGTCACCCCCTGCACTACTCCACCATGATGAGTCTGCAAATCTGTGCCCTGATGCTAGGAAGCTCCTGGCTCATTGCCAGCCTCCACTCCCTGCTACATACTGTCCTCATGGCCCGGCTGGAGTTCTGTGCCAGCAACGCCATCCCTTACTTCTTCTGTGACCTCATTCCCCTGCTCCAGCTCTCCTGTTCTAACACCCAGCTCAACCAGCTCATGATTCTGCTGGTGGGGGGCTTGATTGTCCTCATCCCCTTTCTTGGCATTCTCGTGTCCTACACCCGCATTGTATCTGCTGTGCTCAAGGTCCCATCTGCCCGAGGCAAACAAAAGGCCTTTTCCACCTGTGGCTCTCACCTCACTGTAGTCCTCCTCTTCTACGGGACCATTACAGGGGTCTACCTGAATCCCTCGTCCTCCCACTCAGCTGATAAGGAATCATTGGCTTCAGTGATGTATATGGTGGTCACACCCATGCTGAATCCCTTCATCTACTGCCTGAGGAACAAGGACATGAAGGGAGCCCTAAGAAAACTATTTGGAGTGAAGGCTTTATCCTGTGGGCTACGATAGCAAAGACCCCTTTCAGGGTCTTTGTTCTGGGAATGGGATAACCAGGGGAAGGCTCTACATACAGAAGGCTTAAAGAACACAGACCTCATTGTCTTGGGTTACCATGGCCAGGGAGTCTTCTCATTACTCCATAAATAATTTCCAGGTCCCTTCTTGGGCCCTCGCACAGACTGCTGAGGGGCATAAACTCTCACCTAAAGGCAGAACCAAAAAAAAAGCAGATGCAAATTAGCTTTATCTGCAGACCTTCTAGAGAGGGTACAAGAGGAAAAGGTGAACTCATAGGAATCTATGGCCTGTGCTAATAGCCTGTGACAAAGGGATGACCTCTGAGAGCCCCATGCACCCCCAGTTCCTCAAATCCTTAACCCTCATGCATCCCAATTTCTAAACTACTCTGCTACACCCTCTTCCTCAACCAACATCCCCACATTCTGGGTTGAATCTATCTCTGGGGACAGACTTGATTGTCCTCAAAGCCATCCCACTCCTGGCCTTGGATGCTGCCGGGTAGGGTTCCAAACCCTAGGTACTTGCATCAGGAATGCCTGCAGCTCAGATAAAATACCATACCCTTAATGAAGCCACTTCACATCTCCCCAGGTGAGAGAGAGTATTTTCTCTCCCCTGGAATGCCATATAATTTTAATTCTGTTCAACACTTCATACCTGGCTCCTCATGATTCATGTTCACCACAACTCCACTCCAAGCAGGAAGGTTGGGTCCTTTTTAAATTTCATAAAAGGTCCTGTTCGTCTTAAGAAAAGCATCCTCAAAAGACTCCATCACAGTGCTCGGTTTAAAATAAGGACTCAATAAAAGTACGCTGTTAATAAATGCTAATGACGGCCATGATAATGGCAGCACACACTGCAAATAAAACAAAACAAAACAAAAAACCACTTACGTCCTCTCTCCCCATGATTTAGTCTTAACCAATACCTTTTATATCTCCCCTTCCAAGGAAAAAGAGCTACCAATCCAGCTGGTCAGAACCTAAAGAGTTCAATGGTGCATATTTTATGAAGGTTAGTGCGCCCTTCATCCAGGGATGAAGCCCCCTTCCTTCCAGCCTGCCCCTGGTTAGTCCTCTTCTATCCCTGGTCTCCTTGGTGTCCCCATTTTGGGCCCAGCCACCTCTCTCTATAATACACCAGGGCTAAGCACGCAGGTCCTCAATTCAGACTTGGGGCTCAAAGTGAGAAGAGGGTAGGCCCAGACTATTTTCCAGCTCACCTTTGACCAGTGAGTTCACAGTGGAGGTTATTGCTTGTAACTCAGACACTAACAAAGTGGCACTCTGGCTCAAAGTTTGCTATTTTTCTTTGAGCATATTGTTTCCTTAGAAGCCCTCAGGAGTTAGGATGATTGGCAGGGCAAGATATAGGCTTTCCTGGGCCTCTGACCATAAAACCACAACAACACCAACAAAATCTCACCTCAAACCTATAAAAAAGATGTGAAGAAAAGTTGACATCAACCACCCTCCCAGAGTAGGCTGCATATACCCGATCCCATGAATGTACCAGAACATTAATAAATAAAATCTTAAAAAAAAATAAACTTGAGGGTGCCTGGGTGGCTCAGTGGGTTAAGCCGCTGCCTTCGGCTCAGGTCATGATCTCAGGGTCCTGGGATTGAGCCCCGCATGGGGCTCTCTGCTCGGCAGGGAGCCTGCTTCCTCCTCTCTCTCTGCCTGCCTCCCTGCCTACTTGTGATCTGTCAAATAAATAAATAAATAAATATTTTTTAAAAAAAAAACTCCCTCCCTTTTTAAGGCTGAATAACCCATTCTATGAATAAATCACATTTTATCAACTTATCCATTGATGACACATTGGTTGTCTCCACCTTTTGACTATAGTGAATAACAAGGCTATGAGCATAGGTGTATAAATATCTCTTTAAATCCCTGCTTTCAGTTCTTTGGGGTCTGTACCCAGAAGTAGAACTGCTGTGTCATAATAGTAACTCTAGTTTTAATTTCTTGAGGAACCACCAAACTGTCTTTCAAGGCATTTTTTGCATTTAAGATTCCCACCAAAAGTGTACAAGTGTTCCAATTCCTCCATACCCAAACTAAAAGATTTTTTAAAAAATGAAATCTCGGGGCACCTGGGTGGCTCAGTAGGTTAAAGCCTCTGCCTTTGGCTCAGGTCATGATCCCAGAGTTCTGGGATCGAGCCCCACATCGGGCTCTTTGCTCGACAGGGAACCTGCTTCCCTCTCTATCTCTGCCTGTCTCTCTGCCTACTTGTGATCTCTGTCTGTCAAATAAATAAATAAAATCTTTTAAAAAAAAAGATTTAAAAAAATGAAATCTCTAGTAAGCATCTTCAGGGAAAAGTTGCACATCTTTGCTATCTGTCTGTAGTTTGGGGTTAATCTTTTTTTTCCTTTTTGCTGTTACACTTAGTAAATTAGGAAAAGAAAATGAAATGCAAGAATATAATACATACTGAGTAAAGATCCAATGTTGAGATAAGGTATTAGTTGTGTGCTGTTATGGAGTTATTCTGACCATGATATGGTCTATACAAGTGGCAGTCTAGGTATGGATCTCCCCTTAGTTGGTGCCTAGAGTCAGCTCCATGTAAACAAATAAGCTGGGTAGGACAATGGAACAGTTTCGATAAAAGGGTGGTAAGGAAATAGATATAAAACTGAGAACAGGAAAAAAAAAAAAAAAAACTGAGAACAGGGCACATGGGTGGCTCAGTTGGTTAAACAACTGCCTTCGGCTCAGGTCATGACCCTGGAATCCCAGGATCAAGTCCCACATCAGGCCCTCTGCTCATCAGGGAGCCTGCTTCTCCCTCTGCCCCTCGTCCCTTTCATGCTTGCTCACTCTCTCTCTCAAATAAATAAAATCTTAAAAAAAAAAAAAAACTGAGAACGGTGCTTGCTTGGACAGCACTTAAAGTGGAACAATACAGAGATTAGCATGGTCCCGTGCAAGGATGAAATGCAAATTCATGAAGTGTTCTATATTTTTGTATGGACTAGTTGAATCACTAGATTATACACCTGAAACTAATGTAACACTGCATGTTAACTCACTGGAATTAAAATTAAATTAAATTTTTGAGAAAAGATCCAGTGGGTTGAGAAAGAGAATTAGTTTTGCTATCTCTGCTTTATAAAGCACACACGCCCTTTGTGATGGCTTCTCCCAACAAAGTGACAGCCAAATCTACAAATGGCTCTGCACTCACTCTTTCCCTCCTTTCTCTTCCTCCCCCTTACCTTCTTTTTCCCTCAACAAATCAAGACTTCTCTTTACTTTAGTCGGGCACAAAAGAAGACATCTGAGGATATTTTACTGAGAAGCCAAGGTAAAATAAGAGGATATAACACCTCATTCAAAATAAGGCAAAAGGGAAGGGTTTTCTTCTTGAAGAGAAGTCTGCACTATCTAGAATCCAGTCTACTGTTGAACTTGACTTCTGGATCGGGACTGATTCTCACTTGCAAAAGCTGTGCTCCTTCCCAAACTCTACTGTATCATTTCAGTGGCCTCATCAATGCCCTTGATATCCTCCAAGTCCTCCTCTGAAGTTATATAAAACAAAGACCTATCAGTTTATTTAAAAGGATACTGTTAAAGATCTTTTACAGACACAGATCTCAGAACTTACAGGTACGGTTCTGTTGAAGAGTTCCTAACAAACCCTCTGTGACACTCAGACTCTCCCAGTTGTGTCACAGCTGCTTTGCTGCGCTCTCCACATCCAGACCAGCACCTAGTCAGGGATAAGCACAACCTCATCTACATCAGGATTCAAGCATTTTTCCAATGAGCTGCACCCTCGGGATGGCCAAAGAAAAGTCCTTCATCCTCCTTGCCCGTTATGGGGACATAAAAGTGCAGCAAAGCAATGGCATCCAAGAAAACTGGGGAGGAACAGCCACCACAGATTCATTGAAGAAATGTTTCTTAAGCACATTTATTAAGCTGGAAATTATGGTGAGCCCTGAGACAGAGTAGTGAATGGATTTCTGACCAAAATAAATCAGAATCAAAGTATTTTTCTAGGGAAAGATTGGGATGTAAGTAGCCTGTATTGTTGAAGAGATTCACATGTTATGGCTACAACCTGAAAGGAATAAAATAACACTTTGCTCTAAGTCATGCCTTGTTGTCCTGGGGCCATATCTGCTTTGGGCTGGTAGGGGTAAACTTCAGGGTCTGTTCCAATGTTTGAATGGGTACTCTGGTGAAGCCACATGTTTCCCACAATGGAGCTACCATTCCTGAAATTTATGTGATTATCACCTGAAGGGCTGCGTAATATGAAGATTCCCCACAGACAGATGCTCCTTCTACAAATACATTTTAATCAAGTTCCCCAGATGATTTTGATGTTAAGTGGCCTTCAGATAATACTGTGAGAATCTCTGTTGAAAAGCATTATTAAAAGATAAACTGAGATTAAAAATAGAGTTTCCCTATGATCCTGCAATTGCACTACTGGGTATTTACCCCAAAGATACAGATGTAGTGAAAAGAAGGGCCATCTGTACCCCAATCTTTATAGCCGCAATGGCCACGGTCGCCCAACTGTGGAAAGAACCAAGATGCCCTTCAATGGACGAATGGATAAGGAAGATGTGGTCCATATACACTATGGAGTATTATGCCTCCATCATTAAGGATGAATACCCAACTTTTGTAGCAACATGGACGGGACTGGAAGAGATTATTCTGAGTGAAATAAGTCAAGCAGAGAGAGCCAATTATCATATGATTTCACTTATTTGTGGAGCATAACAAATAGCATGGAGGACATGGGGAGATGGAGAGGAGAAAGGAGTTGAGGGAAATTGGAAGGGGAGGTGAACCATTAGAGACTATGGACACTGAAAAACAACCTGAGGGTTTTGAAGCGGCGGGGGATGGGGGGTTGGGGGAACCAGGCAGTGGGTATTGGGGAGAGCACATATTACATGGAGCACTGGGTGTGGTGCAAAAACAATGAATACTGTTACGCTGAAAAGAAATAAAAAAGAAAAAGAAAAATAGGCACTCTACAAATGAATAGGTAACAAATAGGCTCATTATGTGAGGACAATATGTCAAAAGAAAGGGTTGACTGGTGATTCACAGACCTGTACCCCTGGGGATAAAAATATATGTTTATAAAAATAAAAATTATATTAAGAAAACCTGCTGGTGGTTGCTAGAGGTGGGGTTGGGCTGGGGGTGGGCAAAATGAGTGAAGGAGGTAAAACAAAGTTCAAACTTCCAGTTTTAAAATAAATAAGTCAAAAAGAAGTCAGTCAGGGAATGTCAAGGACAGGATAACGACTATAGTTAATAATGTTACATTGCATATTTCAAAGTTGCTAAGAGAGGATCTTAAAAGTTCTCATCACAAGAAAAAGAATGTATAACTATGTGTGCTGACAGCTGTTAACCAGACTTCCTGCGGTGATCATTCTGCAATGTATACGTTTATTGAATCATTATATCGTGCACCTGAAACTAATAGAATGTTATATGTCAATTATACCTTCGTTTAAAAATAAATGAGAGTCTATCTCCTCTAAGAAAAAAAAAAAGGGTTGAGTTAATATTGAGTTGTATTAATTAAATATGAGTTGTATTAATTAAATTTTTAATTAAATTAAATATTTTTAATTTAAACTTAATTTAAATTAAATTTTTTTAATTAAATTAAATATTGAGTTGTATTAATTAAATATGAATCATTGCTCTTAAAAAAAATACCCTCTTTCCACGGGGGAAAAAAAAGGATAAAGTGAGGCATATTAAAAATGTTTAGAGTTTGAGCAAAAATCAATTCCCATCAGACAGTAGCAAACCAGAAGTGGCGAGCAGCCCTCCACCCATAGGAGGGAGCGGCCAGATATTTATAAACGTAGGAAGCAAAGCAGAGCAACTATCTGATTAGCCTTACAGGGGAAAGCCTATGGCTATTTGTGATTGTTTGCCCTTATGTTTCAATTTGAGGCACTGACAGACTTAGGTATGGGGTTGCTTATGTAGGCTGCCAAGGCATTAGAACTCCCTATTTAATGGCCTCCTTGTTTAATTAATTTAACAGCATGAAGGACAAAACCTCAATCTGGAATACCTTAAGGACAGTCTTCACCTTGAGTATGAAGTGTGTCAGGGACTTGCCAACTCTACCACCAGCAAAGGCGTGAATACAGCTTAGCAAACTGACGGAGCTGGTTTTACTGAGCTGTTGACTACCACCCAGAGGCAGTAATTGTCTCTGCAAGATCATAGAAAGCACGGGAAAGGTCCAAAGACAGTGGCGCTGGATCACTTGCTTCTAGATCTGCTACACTGGATTTTCTGAGTCAGATGCCATTATTCTCTGAGCAAATGATATTCTAGAATCCAACCCCATACAATCTAGTTACCTCTCCCACTGCTCCACTGACCTTTCTGAAGTACGGAGTACTTCAGTGTAGAGGTATGATGAGGGCCAGCTGGGATTTACCAGATGGCAGTGGGGATCATTTTTGGAGTAGGGGAGGGCAGAGAAGCTAGGGAACAGTAAGGACACTGGAATGTTACAGGTCCCTAGGTGTAACAGCTCCTACTGATCTAAGAGTGCGTGAAGACACTACTGTGGGCTGGAGCTAAGGTGCTCTGAGGTTTGCTAGAGCCTGGTGTTATGGGAGCTTTCACATGTAAACCTATAGTCACCAGGTGGTACATAAACTCTATCACACATTATAGGTGTCAAGCAAATGGGGTGCCTAATTCCCAGCATATCAGTTAAATCCAAAACACAAACCACCACCAAAAAGTGAGGCTTTCTGAAGACCAGTCCCCAACATCTAACTTCGGTTATTTCATATCCAACAATTCTAAAATTAGACTCATTTTTTTTGCCTTTTAACTCACTGCTGCTCAAACCAGTTAACCCTCCAGATTTCATTTATTTGACCATCAATTTTGCCCTGATATAGAGGTCTATCATAAGCACCAAGTAAGCTACAAATTGTGAAATAATTCCAAAACACTGTGGACTAAATGCCCACTGGGATACCTGTACATTTGTATTAACCAGAACATGCATTAATTACCAAAGACGCTCCCTGAAGCAATGGGTTAAAACCAGCAGGTTTGGGGAAAATGGTCCCTTACTTGCGGCAGAACGTAAAATGTGCCTGAAACTACCTGGAGAGGCCATCAAGGCCTTAAGCAAATGACCAGCCTAAAGGGTGAGGTCAAAGTATCATGTGAGTACACCTACGCAAAACCAAGCTCAGCAATGAAGTCACTGAAAATGGGGCTTTCCATAAAGGAAGCTGCCACACGAAATGTCTTCCTTCAAGTCACTGCATGAAAGGAGCCTTAGCCAAACACAGGCACAGTGAAAAAAGCACAAGAATGAATCTGCATCTCTTGCCCAAGATGAGGTATGATTAATTCAGTGCCTGTATTAGCTATACGCTGCGTCACCCTCCTACTCAGCTCAGGGCCATGATCATTGCACAAGGACTTGCTACGCTTTTCCTCCCACACTCATAACTAGTTAATCCTGTCAGGACTTTTATTTCTTTTTTCATTTTAAATTCTTTTTTTTTTTTTTAAGATTGTATTTATTTATTTATTTGTCAGAGAGTGAGAGAGAAAGCGAGCACGTGCACAGGCAAGTAGAGGCAGAAGCAGGCTCCCTGTCAAGCAAGGAGCCCAATGCAGGACTCGATCCCAGGACTCAGATCATGACCTGAGCTGAAAGCAGCGGCTTAACCTACTGAGCCACACAGGCATCCCTCATTTTAAATTCTTATAATAAAATAATTTAGTTTACAGAAAAAGTTGCAAAAACAATAATGCAAAATACCCATATATCCTTTACCCAGATTCATTTCTCATCGACACTTTTACCTTTTCTTCCCTCCTCCTCTGCTCTGCCTCCACCTCCCCTCTGTATACAGATGTATGTATATATTGTGTACGTACACATGATGGTCCTCTATCCTTAAATACTTCACTGTGTATTTCCTAAGAACAGAGATACTCTCTTACATAAGCACAACATAGTTATCAACGCTAGTACTTTTAACATCAATACAATAATTTTATCTAATCTAGATCCATATTGCAATTGTGAAAACTGAACCAACAATGCTTTTTAAGACTGCACAACACTACAAGGTGTGGATGTGCCACAGTTTTTTAAATTACTTATCTTGGGTATTTATGCAGCTCCCAATATTTTCGTGGTTAGTAACTGGGCTGTAATGAATAATGTGCGTATGTATTTTCACGTTATTAGAGGCAATTCTTTAAACCCATCCACAATCTCGTTAGATACTGCAGAATTCTCCTCTGCACAAGGTTGCACTGTTTTGCATGCCATTAGCAACACGTAAGAATTCCTGTTGCCCCACAAACTATCCACAGCATGAACTGTCGAGCTCTGGAATTTTGGCCAATCAGATGGGGAAAAAAATATTTATCTCTCAGTGTAGTTTTAATTGGGATTTAAGTGAAGTTCAGCATCTTTGAATATGGCTAATAGCCATTTTCTCATCTTTTCTATGAAGTCAAGTTTGTCAGTTTTTCAACGGGATTGGTTTGGGGTTTATTTTTCGCCTTTTAAGTTCCTTGTATATTAGAAATATTAGAATTTTGTGTTATGTTGCAATTACTTTCTCCCAACCTATCATTTGTCTTTGCTTATTGTTTCTGCCATCCAGAAGTTCTCAAAATTTCTATGTAGGAATGCATCAGTCTTTTCCTTAATGCCTCTGGATTTTCAGTCCTAGATTGAAAGTCTTTCCCTGAACCCATGTTTTAGAGGAATTCGCATCCACATCGTTTTCTGGTACCTGCATACTTTCATTTTCACATTTGGATTCCTGATTCATCTGGAGTTTATTCTTGAATGTGATGTGAGAAAGGGGTCTATTTTTTTTTTATCTTTCCCCGAATCACTGTCCAATTATTCCAATATGACTTTTAAAAAAAAATCTCTGGGAGGCTCAACCCACTGAGCACCTGTCATCGGTTCAGGTCATATCTCAGAGTCCTGGGATTGAGCCCCACATCAGGCTCCCTGCTCAGTGGGGAGTCTGCTTCTCTCTCTCCCTCAGCCCCTCCCCCTACTCCTCTCTCTCAAATAAATAAAATCTTAAATAAATAAATCTGCCCAGTGATCCGAGAGTCCATCTTTATTACATATTAGATTTCTATACAGACCGAGGGCTATTTCTCAACCCTTCCTGCTATCCCATTGGTCTATTTACACACAAATCCCACAGACTTCCCTGCTGGGTTTTTTCCCATCACTTATTTCCCATTCCTTCCATTAGTGCCTCAATTCAGGCAGCAGCAACCCTTGAAATAAAGGCTGGAAAAACCTTGTGAGAAGATTGGCTCTCAATGATACACTATACCATTCTACTTTTCCTGTTCATACAACATGCTGAGCCCTTTTGCAAGAATCAGTATTTCTAGATGATACCGATCAGGTTTTCCTCAAGCATTTCAGAGACAGAAATAACAAGCGAACAGCTCCCGGAGATGGGCGTCAAGGAGGTATAAATTGTACCACCTCTTTTTCCCAATCTATCTGAAGGTTAATCTACTACCTCCTTCAGAAATTACAGTTTTTACTAAAGAAGGAAAAACAAGTTGAGACAAGCTCCTGGGTTTGCTGCCATTTCCTGGTCTCTGGCCTCTCAGACGACAGTGCTATGGTAAGAGCATGTAGCAGTGCAGCAGCCCTTTTACTGGAGCCTATCTGCTCTTCCAGAAAACTGAAATTGCTTCTCCCAAGTCCTGCTTTTCAAGGTACAACACCTGCATTACCCAACCCTTTCCACCCTCTCTTTCCTGGCAGTTTAAATTCCCAGCAACAAACACAAGGGAGAACACTGCCTGTCCTCCCTGTTGTAACAAATTTTAACTGAAATTTATTAAAATGTGTCAATACTAGGGACAGTTTGGACACAATAAATTTCTAGAAGTGTGTCCTTCAGAAACTGAGATAATAAAGGGAGAAAAAAGTAAGACAGGAATACAAAATTGTAGGAAGCCTCAGTAAATTTCTTTGGCTTGTAGAATTTCTAGGTGATTTTAATAGGACTGTAATTGGTGGCACAATAGCTAGAGATGACTGCTGTTATCCGGAAGGCCACTAGAGGCTACACGATGTCTTGTTTCTTCCTCAGGTATCCTGACGATCCTTCTAGCTACTGGAAAAAGGCAGAGATCCAGGACTTTCATGCATTCAAATATTTACTGTGTGTGCCTTGAAGACCTTATGGAGAAAAAAAGGTTGCCCCTGGCTGCACTAAGTTTAAGTGGCCGCACAAGGCACCTGCATTTACAAAGATGAATCTAGGCCCCAAGCAAGTTCTTTGTGATGTAGAGGGTCCACAGGAGATGCCTGCCTAAAAGGAACTCCAAGCAACAAGCCAGGCTGCCTGCATAGAAACCACCTGGGTTTTAGATTTCCAGCCCCCTATCCTGAGATTCTATTTCAATAGCTCTTGGCTCTGCATGGCAATAATACAATTCATCTATGTGATCTCTCATAAAACTCCTTTGTTTTCTATAAAGTTAGGCTGGGGCATTAAGCTTAGCAGGAAATTGCTCTAGTCCCTGGGAGGCCAGTCTTTTTAATAACTAAACCATCTAATTCATTTCAGCTATTATCCTGAATACTATAAGCAGTGATTCTCAGCCAAGGGTCAATTTTGCCACCCAGGAGACATTTGGCAATGGTGGGAAACCTCCTTAGTTGTTACAGTTGGGGGGTGCTACTGGCATCTAGCAGGCTGAGGCCAAGGATGCCACGCCACATCCTATGATGCACAAAACAGCCAGGACAGCCTCCAAAACAAAGACCTATCTGGAATAAAATGTCAATAGTGCAGCAGCCAAGAAACGGACTAAGTTTAAAAGAGCAAGTAAACTCTAGAGCAACATGTTCCTGATGGTTACTTCCCTCATCTCAGAAGTGGATGAAGTCAGCTTGCGTTGCATGGTGAACTTGAAACCAACTTACTTGTTAAGAAACAAGGGTTCTGGGGGCACCCAAGTGGCTCAGTCAGTTAAGCAGCTGCCTTCAGCTCAGGTCATGATCCTAGGGTCCCGGGATCAAGCCCCAGGTCAGCGGGGAGCCTGCTTTTCCTTTTCCTGCTCCCCCTGCTTGTGCACTCTTGTGAGCGCTCTCTCTCCCCCGTCAAAATCTTTTAAAAAAAGAGAAAAAAGAAGGGTTCTTCTACTTGCCCCTAGGCTGGATGGGATAAAAGACAAACTGGAAATACTGAAGTACAGTTAATCAGGCTGCAGGTAACAAGTCGTGGCATACATTTTGAAAAGCAAATGTTTAATGTAGTAACTCCCCAAGACAGACCTTGGCAGAAAGTTACCTGGTTGTCTCACCACCCAAAGGATAAGGAGTCATCAGTTAAGTGGCCGCCTTCAGCTTGGGTCGTGGTCCCAGGGTCCTGGGATCAAGGCCCCACATGGGGTTCCTTGCTCAGCGAGGAGTGTCCTTCTCCCTCTGCCTGCTGCTCCCTCTACCTGTGGCTATCTGACAAATAAACAAAATCTTTAAATTTAAAAAAAAAAAAAAAAAAGGCACCATAAGGGACACCTGGATGGCTCTCTTAGGCATCTACTTTCAGCTCAGGTCATGGTCCGGGGTTCTGGGATCAACCAGCATCAGGCTCCCCCTACCCCAACCCCTGCTCAGCAGGGAGTCTTCTTCTCCTCTCGCTCTGACCTTCCCCCTGCTCATGCTCTTGAGTTCTCTCTCTCTCAAGTAAACTTTAAAAAAAAATAAATAAATCAATATGGAGAGGCTGGGTCGCTCAGACTATTAAGCATCTGCCTTCAGCTCAGGTCATGATCCCAGGATCCTGGGATCAAGCCATGTATTGGGCTCCCTGCTCAGTAGGTTGCCTGCTTCTCCCTCTCCCACTCCTGCCTGTGTTCCCTCTCTCACTGTCTCTGTCAAGTAAATAAATAAAAGCTTTTTTTTTAAATAAATAAATAGATAGATAAAAATAAAAGGCACCACAAGACAAATCATACCTTGTAATTATAGTACTCAGACTCACTCATTCAACAGCCAGCATTCAATGGCACAGCATTACAAGACTGTAGTGTGGTCCATGCTCATTACACAGAATTTTAAGCAGAATATTCCGGAATTTTATACAGAAATGAAACCCTTTAGTGATGGCAAAATAAGAAAGCATAAACAGTTACAAATACTGTATCTCCTCGTTATTATGTAATTTTAAGTGCCCACAAACATCTTTTATTTTTCCTGAATTGGCACTCATGCAAAACAGATCACTACCACCTCCTCATCCCCAGCTGGTGACCAAGAGCCTCAGATGACAAGGATCTGGATGCACCAAGACTATTTAGTAACAAGAGGTAGGTGGCGAACGCATTTCAAGGCAAGACAGTGATAGGACCAAGGACAAAGGTGCAGATCCCAGGTCCACAGTGTTTACAGGAGTATCAGTGGGTTCCACCTTAGGTGGTTCTAAAGAGCAAATATATTCACTAAAACATAAGCTCAAGGTCAAGGATCTTTTCCCCCTATTTTACTCACTGATATACAGGAAACACCTAGCCAAGTTCCTGTTGGATAATAATAAATGAATAAATGTGTAGAATGAAGTAAGAATAGAAAAAAAATCATCTTACATGCTACAGTGACATTAAATGGAGGGTATTAATTAATACAAGTTCATTGTTCAGATTCATTTAATTGTATCTTTATACAGAACTGAATGTTTTTTAAAATACTTTCATGTTTATTCAGTGATCAATAACAAAATATTAACTTCCTAATGGATGTGAACTGTTGTTACAGTACAAGGAATAATGGGGAAACTTTACAGATGAGAGTACAATGGTACAGAGACAAAAGGGGCTACAAATAAAGTAAAATAAACAAAGCTGCCTGAGAGATCCCAACAGGGGAGGGAAAGATCCAGCACCCACTGGAGCAGCAGGGCAGAACGACTAAGCACCAGAAGACTATCTTCCCACACAGCACTTAGCACAAACATAACTTAGAATGCCTGGAGTTATTAATGTTTCTGTATGTTTCCACCGCTAAATCACAAGCTCCAGGAGGCTCAGGTTTCATGTGTCTTGTTCACCACTGTGTTCCCAGCACCAGGCACATAGTAGCTGTTCAATAAATATTTGTTAAATGGAAAAGAAGGAAGAGTCTGAGCTAATGATCTTGCAGGTAGAAACAGCCCTCATAAAAAAGAGGCTTAAGTTGTCAACATGGGACAAAATTTTGCCTTTACTACCAGACTTGCTCAAGAGGCAGATATGAACCAACAGAGGCTCTGAAATTCAGGATATCCTTTCTCCAAAAGACGGTGAGAAACTGTTCACATCACTTGGATTAGAGACATGAGGAGCTGTGCTCTCTGGAAACTCAAAATAAATCAGGCCTTTCCCTGGTTGTTTAACAACAAATGGAAAGAAAATGGGTCAAAGTACCTTTCTGCACCCCATCACTCTTCAGCCCCCACCTCAAAGCCCTTCAGTGAATAAGGACAAATGCATCTTCCAATGAGGTCTTCCTCCAGTTGCGGTCCTGAAAGATTCTGCACTTTCCAGGACCTTCTACTGGCAAAAAAAGGTGCATTTCAGCATGGCACACTTACTGCGCCAGGGTCTCCTGGCGATGCTGAGTCTTCTGGTGCCGATTAAGAATGGATCTCTGGTTGAAGCTCCTCCCGCAGGCAGGACAGTGGTAGGGCTTCTCCCCGGTGTGAATCCTCTGGTGTCTGACCAACCGTTCCCCTTTACTGAACCGCTTCCCACACACCTGGCACCCGTACGGCTTCTCGCCTGTGTGGGCTCTCCGGTGCACAGCCAGGTTTGCATTCCTGCTGAAGCTCTTGCCACACTCACAGGTGTAGGGCTTTTCCCCCGTGTGAGTTCTCCGATGCACCTGCAGATGCTGTCTCCGGGTGAAGCTTTTCCAGCAGTCCCCACACTTGTAGGGCTTCTCCCCCGTGTGACTCCTCTGGTGGACCTCGAGGTGGTGCCTCTGGCTGAAGGTTTTCCAGCACTCGCTGCACACATAAGGTCTCTTTCCCAGGTGTGTTCTCTGGTGCTTCATGAGGTACTCTCTCAAGGTGAACCCCTTTCCACATTCGACACACCCATAGGACTTCTCTTCTTCATGAGTTCGCTGGTGTCTGACAAGATTTGAGCTCCGACTGAAGCCTTTTCCACACTCAGGGCACTGAAAAGGCTTCCAGAAGGAGCTGTGGGTCTTGAGGTCATCCGGCAGGGGTATGACGCCATGCTGAGGAGGCAGCGGCCCCGGCATGTTTCCCAGAGAACTACTGGGCTCCTGCTCACAAGTTCTTCCAAGCTCAGGGCTCTGAAGAGTGGCATCCCCAAACCTCTCTGATGTCACCCGAGCAAGCGCCCCCTTGAGGTCTGACTGCTGGGTTTTAGCCTCCTTTTCCTTGCTCCCAATGCCTACAGGACAAAGGAGATACAGGCTGATTCTACAGGAACTATGAAAGTACATTTATACGTTAGAATCTGGCTCCTAAGGGTTTCCCCCTCACAATTCCTTCTTTTTCCCTCTGACTGAAAACCTCAATACAGTTTCCTTTCATTGACTCTAAAACCAGACTTTGCTCTATTTTTCTCCATCTGCTTCTGAGTGTTTGTGTCCCTAACCCCCCAAATTCATAGGTTGAAGCCCTGTACCCCAATGTGATGCTATCGGGAGACAGGGTGTTTGAGAAGAAATAAGGTACAGTCATGAGGGTAGAGCCCTCCATGGGATTAGTGTCCATAAAAGAAAAGGAAGAGAAATCAGAGTGCTTTACACAGAGGTTATGTAAGCATGATTCCTCACAATGGGATTGGTGCCCTTGTGAAGAGACAGAGTCACAAGATGGATCCCTCAACTGTCCGCCCCGTGAAGACTGTGAGGTGGCAGCTGGCTGCAAGCGAGGAAGAAGGCACTCTCCAGACACTTAATCTATAGGAACCTTGATCTCGAACTTCCAGAACGCTGAGAAATAAGTGTCTGTTGTTTAAGCCACACAGTCTATAATATTCTACTATAGCAACCCAAGACAAGACTACCTCTGTACCTTTTTACAGAATACTCTGCCAAACTTCAACACCCACTCACTTTTCTACTAACTCAGACTTTCATTTCCTTCTAAATCTAATTCAGTGATTTCCTTGAAGAAACATGCCCTGCTTGCTCTCTTCAGCTAATATATACCGATCAATATATACTGTATCAATATATATATAATATATACTGATCAAGCATTTTGCTTATCCTACGCTTATTTATTTTTAAAGATTTTATTTATTTATTTGACAGACAGATCACAAGCAGGCAGAGAGGCAGGCAGAGAGGGAGAGAGGAGGAAGCAGGCTCGCCACTGAGCAGAGAGCCAGATGCAGTGCTCAATCCCAAGACCCCAAGATCATGACCTGAGCCGAAGGCAGAGGCCCCAAGCCACTGAGCCATCCAGGCGCCCCATCCTACACTTATTTAGACACAATCTTACTGAAAATGCTATTTTACATTCATCAAGGTGTCCTGCCTTCCCTAGAAATTATAAACCTATTCCAGGGATGAACTACTTGGAGTTCTACATATCCTCCCTACGCTTGCTCAGCAAGTAGTCCCTGCTCAAACTGCTCCCTCTGCCTAACCAGATCTTACCAATCAAGGTCTCCTAGGAGCCTCGCACAAGCTTACCTGCTGCTGGATGAATGAATGAACCCACTCTGTCACTGACTTCTACCAGACTGAAATGCCTGTGAATGCTACTGAAATGCCTCAATCCTTCTCAGTGTCCTTCCTCTGATCTCTCTCCAACTCTCTCTAAATTTAAACAGAACAAATATTTACAGAAGATGAGGAAGATGAAAAAAAAAAAAAAAAGGAAGGCTCTAGGGAGCAAAGGAGCAAAAACAACAAAAAAAAAAAAAAAAAAAAAAAAAAGACAATGGGTGCCTGGCTGGCTCAGTCCATAGAGCGTTCGACTCTTAATCTCAGTGTTATAAATTCGAGTCCCACACCAGGTGTAGAGATTACTAAAAGTAAAATTTTTAAAAGAGAAAGAGGGGCACCTGGGTGGCTCAGTGGGTTCAAGCCTCTGCCTTCAGCTCAGGTCATGATCTCAGGGTCCTCCTGGGCTCGAGCCCCGCATCAGGCTCTCTACTCAGTGGGGAGCCTGCTTCCTCCTCTCTCTCTGTCTGCCCCTCTGCCTACTTGTGATCTCCTGTCAGATGAATAGATCAATAAAATCTTTAAAAAAAAAAAAAGAAAGAGAGACAGATAACAAGCAGAACTTAGGAATGGGAAGGGTCCTTTCAGGTGAGGCTGTTAAAACACAGAGAGAAAAATCTCGCATGCCTCCGGACCTAAACAAAGATGAAGGACACCAGTCTCACCTCAGATAGATTCTTTCATAAACTTTCCAGGAAATACAAATGCACAAAACATAACTGTAGAGTTCAAATTTTCATAATGAATATAACTATGTAAACAGCATCCAACTCAAGAAACATTACCAGCATCCAGAAAGCCCTCTCCCATACCCTCCAGTGACTATATTCTGCCCACCAGACAAACATGCTATCCAGACTTTGATCACCATAAAGTGCTTTTGCCTGGTCTTGAACTTTATCCATTAGATCCACACATTGTTCCTAGCTGCTTCTGCTCATTATTATGCTTTTAGGATTCACCCACATGGTGGAGCATAGCTATAATTACATTTTTTTTTTTTTTTTTTTTTGCTGTTGGTAGTATATGCTTTTACACTGTCAAGAATGTATTGAAATCTCTTTATTTCATTGGCTGGTGTTCATTTGAGTAGTTTCCAGTTTTGAGGTGTTATGAATAATAAAACTGAAACTAAATGCAAAGCACGAGTCTTACCTGGACACTGAGGCGATGCGAGTATGTGCCAGTTATTACCTAGCATGGAATTCTGATTTCTCAGGCCCAATCCTACACAGCTGTCAATGCAGGAGCCATAGGTAAATGGGACTAAATCCCAGGACGATCTGAAGGTGGAGACAGCTGGTAGATAGTATGGGTGGGAAATGGACCTTGGCCCACCCAGACTCCCCATAAACACTTAAGAAAGTGCTTCCGTTGTTTGAAACAATGGGAAGAGGACGAGCATACAGCCAGACTCTCTACAACAATCAGAATGGCCAAGAACACATAAAAACCCTCTGGGAATAGGAGGAGAACAGAATACTTCCAGCACATTGGCAGCATCACTGGTAGAATCTCATCCCAAGGGGGATCAAGGTGCTGAAATACTAGTACCACATCTGGGCCACTGCACTAGCTCCTGCACTGCACAGTTATGTCCGGGGGTTTCCACATCCTCTACTGTTACAGAAGTCTTACATCTTTGTAACGTATGTTGGTAGCCTATGGCCACTCACATCACTACCATGGCGTGACAACCCTGTCCTGGACCAAGTCTCGTTAAGTCCCTCCTCTAGTGCCCCTTACGCTACGCCATAATGACATTATATACACCTGAGCTCTTCACCTGAACTGGTAAGATCACAGAGGCAAGCACCTTTAAAGCAGAATGTTGACCACATAACATGCCAAATAAACATTTCTGAGCCAATAAATAAATGCTAACTCATAAAAAAAAATTTGTACTACTAATAAAAATATCTGACACTACTATATTCACCAAATATTAATCCTCACAACACCGGGAGATTTCTATAAACGTTCCCATTTTGCAACTGAAAACCAGAGGCCTGAAAAGGTCACCTGTGGTGCCCCAGGTCACAATCAGTAAGTGATGGAGCCAGGATGGGTTTACATGCGCTTAAGAAGTAGAGTGATAACTCTGCTCGCTCTGTGACACGGGCCCACATGGACCTCTCTGGTTTCTAGGACCCTTCTGTCCATGCTCCTGCCATCCTCTGTACACACATCTCGTGCTCCAAAGGCTTCCATGCCCTTAGTCCAGCCCCAAAACAAAGCTGCAGAGGTGGGGCCAACACCCAGGGGGGCACTCAATACATCTCTGCCAAGTAAACAAGATCAGAGGATCATCTTTTGCTGTTCTTTTGCTCTCGAGCCTTGGTTCAGTCACACAGTGGGTGCTCCAGGAGTCTAATGACCAGCCACTCTCATCACAACCAGAGTAACTACCTTGTGATTTCTTGTCCCCTTGACTGCTCCTATCCTGACAGGAAAACACGTGGCCAGCTCCTTAAACCTGGGTCCACTCTCTTTCCTTGGACCCATTTACTCATCTTCTGTCAGTAGTACCAGGTTCTAAAATCCAGGGCAAGGATAAGACCCCTGACCTGTAGCTTTTAAAATTCCTCAGTTTCTTACCTTTGGAATGGAAAGTCTTACCTGGAGCTGAGACCCCACAGTCTCGGGGTTCCACATATTCCCCAAAGCAGTCTATCTGGGCTGGGGTCACATGCCTCCATTCCTCCTCAGGGAAAGCCAAGGCCATATCTTTAAATGTCCCCAACCCCTGAAACAACAGGAGACTGCTATGGATAGAGAAATAATCCCAAGGTAGGAAGAATCTAAAAGCAGAAGAGAACACAGGAGACAACACTCTAGGGAAGAAGGGACCAAGAAGACCAAAGGAACTGGGTCGCTAGTGCTCTCGGGAGCAGAAGGGCCTACCTCTCAACAGTTTAATGACAGGGAAGTAATGGACTCGTCTGAGCCACTGTATTTCTAAGTCTCTGCTGCAGCCACTAAGCTTGTACCCTCACAACCAAAGAACCCAATTTCCATTTTTCAAATGCTTCAAAGCTGCTATTTATCCCCTCACCTAAAGCCTAGTGGCTTCTATCCATAAGGTCTTCCTCCTCACAATTAAAAGAGTAATCCTGAGTCAATCGGGAAGGAAAAAAAAAGTCACAAAGCCGTAGAAGTGAGTGTTAACAACTAGGGATGATAAAGTGAAGAAAACAAACCTGCCACAACCATCAGAACAAGAAAGGTGAAATAATTCAACTTGTGGATAGCACTTTGTTGTGCAGAGAAACCTTAGGGAAAGTGAACCTCATTCAAAACAACGTCATGGTCCCCAGAAGGGGAGAGGTACAGCTCACCTGGGGTCCAGCTGTAAGGAACCCAGCTGCCATCTCTTGGTCTCTGGTGTTCACGGAAGGGAGGCCAGGACCAGCCTGAAGAACTGGCAGAGCTAAGCAAAGGGAAAAAAGCATAAGAAAGATTAGCGCTGCCTTGCAGTTAACTTGTTCAAAGGTGTCCACTGCCTGACACACAGAACCCTAAGAACCTTAAAGCTGGGGTGCAGGTACAGACTATCCTGCTCTCCACTGGGAAGATAATCCCAACCCAATATGCCCTGCCCCTTGAAGGCCAGCCAAGCTCCCTGGTCACACTCTGGCAATAAGCTCCTTTGAGATTCACTAACACAATGAAGTCATACATTACTTTCAGGGATACGGTCTGTCTGCCCACTTAAAAAATATCCCTACATGTCACCTGCATATTTCTAGATTTCTAGAAGGGATGTGAGGGAAAAGAGAAGAAAAGAAATGGTAAGAGAACACAATCCTGGGTACCCCCTGCAGAAATCAGAGAATCAAGATACAGAAAACAATTCCACTTCATCTCTTTCCTACTAAAGTCAAGGAAGTAACCAGGGAAAATCAGAATTACAGCCCACAGGTCACTTCATTTAACAACTGCTGGACTTGTAAAGGATAGGATCACAAAGCACAGTCTTCTATGTCCTTACTTTACTGTTTGCATCTTACCCTGCTCCTGGAAGGCTTGTGTCCCAGCTCCAGGGTCCTGACTGAGTTGCTCCTCAGTGCCTTGGTCTAGGCCTTGAACTCCTTCCCCATGGGGCATCCCCCACTCGGGCTTGATCTCCACCGGCCCCAGGTGCACACCTGGTTCCCAAGGGCCTCTGCCAAGTGCTGTCTCCTGCTGCTCTCCCTGCACGTGGCATGGAACCTAAGGACAGTCCCCAACACCTATTAGAATGAGGCCTGGGGGAGGGATCTGAATTAAAACCTAAAAAGAAAACCTAGAAAAGAACCATTCCAGCTGTAAGGGAGGGGAAGAAAAAGCTGGCTAGGTTCTTCCACAGGATGTCGGTAAGAAGGTGAAAAAGAGACTAAGCTCTCTTTATCAGGCTATGAGCAACTGTTCTATGTCCATGCCATTCTGCAAGGGTCCCTCAGCCTAACAGAATTCCACCATGCATAATGTCACAGAGAGGCTAAATATTGTTTGATTGAGAACTTTAGCCCGAAACACTCCCTACTAGGAAAAAAAAATCCCCCAATTACAAATGCTAAAAGTAAAAAATACAAGCTCTGATTCCATAGTGAATTACCTAGTGAAAAAAACTAGCTCTAAAAATAGCAAGAAAAATCAGGACAACTCATATTGAGATACACTCACAAAAACAGGCCCCTTTGGGTCTACTTTTAAGCTTCTGGGCTGGGAGTAAAAAAATAATTCTTAGGATTATGGAGGAAGTCTGGGGTAACTACAGCAGGAAAGGAAAGATGAAGTTAAGAAAGACAGTTACTTGCAAGCAAAACAGTAATGTTAAGTCCTGCTCTCTTCTTTCCCAGACAATAATCAGGTGATTATACCAAAGAGTCACAGACACCAGCCAAAGTCCCAAGGAAGTATCTAAGATGCAGTTGCCTGGTATGACCAGACCACCACCACAGAATCGCTGATGTGAGCCACTTAAGTTGATATCCCAGATGTGGAAATTGCACTGTGCAGACCATGCTTCTTAGGAAGAATATTCACCCAACTGGAATTCTCTGCATTCTCACATGCATCCTGCCCAAAGAGGAATGAGTTGAGGAACCTTAAAAGTAAGGTTCCTTAGGCCTGAGGCTCACAAGGGAAATATGGCCAGGCCTCTTGTCCTGATGACCAAAAAAGGAAGCTAACAGCCCTTCTACAAGCCCTGCACCTTCCCTGAGAATGGATTTTCTTGCTGAAAACTCCACTGCCCTCCAGAAAGTACTTCAGGGGGTCTGGGAGCAGGGGAAGGAGACTGTATACCTCATCGACTCCCACTGCTTCCTCAAACCTTTCAATTCTTTAAATCTCCCCTTCCCACACCAATGAAACAAGACCCAGATTCCCCCTTCTCACCCACCGCCTTGGCCTCCAATGTTCTCTCTGTGAAGTCTTCCACCATGGCCACAAGAGCCTTGCCACTCTCCAGGCCATGCTCCCGAATCCAGGCATAGAACTCCCGAGGCAGGATGGTCAGGAACTGCTCCAGCACCAGCAGCTCCAAGATCTGCTCCTTGGTGTGCAGCTCAGGCCTCAACCACTGGCGACAGAGTTCCTGGAGTTCCCTGAGGGCTTCCTGGGGACCAGCTGCCTCCTGGTAGCGGAACTGCCGAAACCTCAGACGAAAAGTCTCCGGACTAGGGTCCTCCCTTCCCCTGCCCCATGGCAACTCTTTCTCCAGCTTTACCACAGGAACACCCATCGGCTGCTGAGGGTCTTCTGCCATCCCTGGACGCTCTTTAAGCATCTTCACACCCTCCCAGAAGACTGAGTGTCTGCTGGGAAGGCCAGACAAACAATAATGGAAGCATAAATGAGAAAAAGAAAAACTCAGTCCATCCCAGTTCTGTGCCTACCATCAATGGCTCTTCTGCTGGAGAACATGACAATTACTTTCAAAAAACTGAACATATATCCTAAAAATTACATCAATTCTAGTTAGTTATGCTAATTACCAAGTATGTGCAGAAAAATGTAGAGACTTTACTTTATGCCCACAAACACTGCAGGATCTCATCAGGGAAATAACGCGAAAATCAGAGAATATAAAATAGGTTATAATTAGATCAGTCACACAGACCTACTCTTCCAAAGGTGTAATACATTTTCAGTAAATATATATGCCAAACCTGCAAAAACCAGAAATATAATACAGATGCGGTGCCTGGGCTGCTCAGTCGGTTGAGCCTCTGCCTCCAGCTCCAGTCATGATCTTGGAGACTTGGGATCAAGCCCTATGTAAGGCTCTCTGCTCAGCAGGGAGTCTGCTTCTCCACCTCCCTCTGTGTTCTCTCTCCCTCTCTTGCTCTCTCTCAAATAAATAAATAAAATCTTAAATATATATATATGTATATATATATATAAAAAATATAAAACAAGACAAACACAGCACTTACCCTTTGATACTCATATACTAGCACAGCAGAGAGAAAAAATATATACATGCAAATAAATTAAAATTATAAATGGAGATAAGTTCTAGAAAGGAAATATGTACAGTGCTGTTAATGGAGGATGAACAACTTGAAAAACAATTTTCTGAAAAAATGACATGTAGGCTGAGACCCAAAGGATGAGAATGAATCAGTCATTCAGATTTTTCCACGCACAAGGACTGAGACCAGAAATTACTCTGTATATCTGAGAACAAGCCAAAGTGAAGTATGGCTTCTGCAGAGTTGAGTGACAACGCTGCACGAGAAGAGGCGGCAGAGGCAGGCAGAACCAGATTATCCAGGAACTGGAACACACTAAAAATTATGAGTTAATCTTACTTTAGCAAGGAGCCACATGTTTTATAAAAGTCATTTTGCAGGGCACATGGGCGGCTCAGTCGATTAAGTGGCTACCTTCGGCTCAGATAATGATCTCAGGGTCCTGATATCGAGCCCCATGTCAGGCTCCTTGCTCAGTAGAGAGCCTACTTCTCCCTCTCCCTCTGCCTGCCACTCTGCCGACTTGTGCTCTCTCTCTGTGAGTCAAGTAAATAAAATCTTTAAAAAGAAAAAAAAAAAAAGAAAAGAAAGTTTATTTTGTCTGTGGTATGTCAATGGACTATAGTTTAGAGGGGACAGGAAGGGAAGCAGCACTTACAGTGGTCCAAGCAGGAGAGGCTCAGGATGGTGACAAAGCAGACAGTCAAGACATATTCTGGAGGTAAAACCAATAGACTTGCCAGTGGCTTGGATGTGACCGTGTGCTCAGCCTAAAGAAAACAAAAGAGTGACATATATGTATCATTACAATTGGTCAAAAGATTTTTAACTTCTGGGATGGCTCAGTTAAGGGCAGACTCTCGATTTCCCTCAGGTCATGATCTCAGGGTCCTGGGATCCAGCACTGCTTTGTGTTCCTCCTCAGCACATGGTCTGCTTCAGGATTCTCTCCCTCTCCCTCTGCTCCTCCACCCCCTGCTTTCTCCCTCTCAAATAAAAAATTTTTAAAAGGGGGGTGGGGAACGCCTGGGTGGCTCAGTTGGTCAAGCGGCTGCCTTCGGGTCATGATTCCAGGGTCCTGGGATCGAGCCCCACATCAGGCTCCCTGCTCAGCAAAGAGCCTGCTTCTCTCTCTCCCCCTCTCCCTGACGCTCTGCTTACTTGTGCGCTCTCTCTCTCTCTGTCAAATAAACAAATATAATATTTTTATATATTATATATATATTTTTAAAATATAAAATATATTCTTTTTAATTAAAAAAAATTAAGATTTTTAACTTCTATAGGCTCTCCCAGTTAGAAAGCCTGTGAGCACACACTCTGATTCAATACTTAATAACCATTCTGTATAGGGAGTATTACTCCCCCTACTTTTCAAACGAAGAAACTGGAGCTGTAAGACGTTAGATGACCAGGTCGGCCTCCCAAAAGATAGGGTGCAGATAAACCACAGGGGGAGCCAAAATGAGAAAAAGGTTAATGTCGGTTCAAGTACTCATGAAAAAAGAAGGGGCTTACACTAGACTGGCTGAATACTATTCCATTTCACGACGGGTTCAGGCTGGGGGTGCGCGGTACCCAGGCTGGGGAGGCAGACTTGGGAGTCGAAAGTGGAGAAGGGGCTGGGTTTTTGGAGAAGGGAAAGATCACTCTTAACCTACAGAGAATAATCAAACTTGGCAGGAGGTACTTCCGAAACTTCTACGTAATATCCTATTGGGTGCTCTGCAGTTATACACCCTTCGTAAGCCCATTTTTCATCTTCAATCCGTTCATTTTTCTCTGCTGCACCAAGAGAGACTTCTCTCGCGACTTCCCAGCTACTGCACGTACTCACTCCCATTCACTCCCCTGTTGGAATTTAGGGCGCTACGGCGCAATTGTTTACCAGCGTGTCTCCGACTACCAGACTCCCCGAAGGCGCGCAAGGTCCTTTTTCATCCTTCATCCCTGGCCCTTCACGAAGAGAAGGCTTAAAAGAGAAGCCATTCTTTACGTGAGCGTCCCACGTCTTGATCTAAAATGGCTACTTTCAAATTTTCTGAGAGGGCTGCTCTGGTTCCAGGTCTCGAGTTCGCGGACGCCCCGAGCGCTGAGGTAACCCTGGCCGGGCGGGCCCGAGTCCGCTCCCACCTGAGCCCCTGCGTCGCGCCCCACCAAGGCCTCCGTGCCGCGGGAGGTTGCTCCGGGGAGACGCGCCGCCCGCTACCTCAGCCCCGCCGCCGCCACCGCAACGGTCCCGAAACGCTGCCCCCCCGACCGCCTCAGCCCGCAGAGGCCCCGAAACCCTGCCCCGCCGCCGCCTTCACCCGCCGCCCCGCGTCGCCCCGCGTCGCCCCGCGTCGCCCCAACCCAACACTCACCCGCAGCCCTTCAACAACGCCAGCCAGGCCCGAGCGCTCAGAGGACCGGATGTGGGCCGCGGACGCTGTCAGACAGGTGCGTGAGGAAAGAGCCCCCTTCCGCTTCCTCTCTAGGACTCCCGGAGGTCGGGGAGTCTCTATGGTCGCCGGTCCACTGGGCCTGTCCGGGGAGACTGAGCTGCTCTTCCCAGGCTAACTCGTGCCCTAGAGGCTCGAGGTCCTCACGGTCGTCAGGTCTTTTGGCGCCTCCGCGCCTTGGCATCTGCTTTCCCTTCGTGAGAAGGTCCCTCCAGACACACTACTGGGCATGAAGCCTCTTTCAGCGGGCTGTATAGGCCAACACGTGCTTATTCCGCGCTTCTTGTACTTTGTGCAAGGCGCAGGGGCCGAGGGTGACGGAGGGAAGCACCGAATTCTATAGGTTCACATAAGAGGGGCCTCCCCCGCGAATAGTTTGGAGGAGGGAGTCAGGGAAGACTTCCTGGAGGAGGGGCACCTCAGCTCAGATTTGAAGGGTGAGCTTTTAAAAAGTGAGGTGAGTGTCCCCAGTGAGTGGGGAGGGGTTGACGGCATTCCCACACAACCCGGGCCACTGGAGTACACGGTTAAACTTAGTATTTCAGCTGGTGAGCTAAAGGCAATGGGGAGCCATGGAAAGGTTTCAAGGCGGGAAGGGACACAATTTGTGAAGATGCTGCTGAGAACCCTTCAAGAAAGACCGAGCAAGAGGGGAGGGAGGTGGAGAAACGAGATGGCTGACTGTTGCGTAAAAGGAAGCTTAAGAAGCAGTCCAGGAGAGAGAGGATGGTACAGACCTGGGACAGTCCCTGAGACCAGAAATTGCCAAGAGTGATTCTATATGAAACTTACTGGGGAAGTAACATTGCCAGGGTTTGAGGATTAATTGGATCTGGAGGATGAGAGAGAGGGTGAAATAATTTGGTAAATGACCAAAGCCACATATATTTATAAGAATGAACATTTTATGGCTATCAGACATATGAAAAAATGTTCATCATCACTAGCCATCAGGGAGATGCAAATTAAAACCACATTGAGATACCACCTGACACCAGTTAGAATGGCCAAAATTAGCAAGACAGGAAACAACATGTGTTGGGGAGGATGTGGAGAAAGGGGAACCCTCTTACACTGTTGGTGGGAATGCAAGTTGGTGCAGCCACTTTGAAAAACACTGTGGAGATTCCTCAAGAAATTAAAAATAGAGCTTCCCTAGGACCCTGCAATTGCACTACTGGGTATTTACCCCAAAGATAGAGATGTAGTGAAAAGAAGGCCAT
>NC_081567.1:6364594-6421252 GCF_022355385.1 Mustela nigripes | reverse complement strand
AGAGGATGTGGAGAAAGGGGAACCCTCTTACACTGTTGGTGGGAATGCAAGTTGGTGCAGCCACTTTGAAAAACACTGTGGAGATTCCTCAAGAAATTAAAAATAGAGCTTCCCTAGGACCCTGCAATTGCACTACTGGGTATTTACCCCAAAGATAGAGATGTAGTGAAAAGAAGGCCATCTGTACCCCAATGTTTATAGCAGCAATGGCCACAGTCGCCCAACTGTGGAAAGAACCAAGATGTCCTTCAGTGGACAAATGGATAAGGAAGATGTGGTCCATATACACTATGGAGTATTATGCCTCCATCAGAAAGGATGAATACCCAACTTTTGTAGCAACATGGATGGGACTGGAAGAGATTATGCTGAGTGAAATAAGTCAAGCAGAGAGAGTAATTATCATATGGTTTCACTTCTTTGTGGAGCATAACAAATAGCATGGAGGACAAGGGGAGTTAGAGAGGAGAAGGGAGTTGAGGGAAATTGGAAGGGGAGGTGAACCATGAGAGACTATGGACTCTGAAAAACAATCTGAGGGTTTTGAAGGGGCGGGGTGTGGGAGGTTGGGGGAACCAGGTGGTGGGTATTAGAGAGGGCATGGATTGCATGGAGTACTGGGTGTGGTGCAAAAACAATGAATACTGTTACGCTGAAAAGAAATAAAAAATTTTAAAAAAATAAATTTTAAAAAATGAAAGAACATTTTAAAAGCAAACAACTTGTTGGTTATCTGGAAAGAAATAATGTTAGGTCCATACCTTATGACGCATTCGGGACCAAGTCCACTGGGCTCAGAGGATCACAGATTTTTTTATATTACAAATTATAATATCAATGACCTTGGGAATAGTGTTGGATAGCCTCCATCCACTAACATGCACTCACATCTGAGAGTTATTAGACAACCTTGACATCCAGGGCCAAATGAAATTGCCTGATTGGCTCAGTCTATCTGGGAACACTAAGCTATTCCTAGTGATATCAAAAACCTTCCATCAAATGCAAGCTGGTGCAACCTCTCTGGAAAACAGCATGGAGGTTCCTCAAAATGTTGAAAATAGAACTGCCCTATGACCCAGCAATTGCACTATTGGGTATTTACCCTAAAGATACAAACGTAGTGATCCAAAGGAGCACGTGTACCCAAATGTTTATAGCAGCAATGTCCACAATAGCCAAACTATGGAAAGAACCTAGATGTCCATCAACAGATGAATGGATCAAGAAGATGTGGTATATATACACAATGGAATACTATGCAGCCATCAAAAGAAATGTTATCTTGCCATTTGGGACAACATGGATGGAACTAGAGCGTATCTTGCTTCTTGAAATAAGTCAAGCGGAGAAAGACAACTATCATATGATCTCCCTGATATGAGGAAGTGGTGATGCAACATGGGGGCTTAAGTGGGTACGAGAAGAATAAATGAAAGAAGATGGGATTGGGAGGGAGACAAACCATAAGTGACTCTTAATCTCACAAAACAAACTGAGGGTTGCTGGGGGGAGGGGGTTTGGGAGAAGGGGGTGGGATTATGGACATTGGGGAGGGTATGTGCTTTGGTGAGTGCTGTGAATTGTGTAAACCTGGTGATTCACAGACCTGTACCCCTGGGGATAAAAATATATGTTTATAAAAAATAAAAAATTATATAAAAAAAAAAAACCTTCCATCAGCTTGCCATGGAGAAGACACAGAGAAAAGATCATTCTGGCAGAGGCAGGAGGAGATTGGATCAGATCACAGGTTTCCAGGGAAGCTTTGGAGAGGAATTGGGAAGAAAAGATTCAAAAAGATTCAAAGAGTGATGGTCTAGGTTAGGGCTCAGCAAACTTTTTCCACGAAAGGCCAGAAATAACTATCCTAAGTTTTGCTGGATGCATTTTCATATATTCTTCATTTTTGCAATCCTGTAAAAATGTCAAAACCATGTTTAGCTCACACCCGGCACTTGATTTGACACAAGGACTGTAGCTGGCTGATCCCTGAAGTAGATGGTTTTAAAATCATTCTAGAGGTGTTTGAGGAGTTCATTCTTGGCCTCTTTCCCCAGTGATATTACCTGCTGAGAACGCACAGGACAATGATAGGCTTAAATAATGAAGTAAAAAACTGAAATATCTATTGTGATATTGAAATAATGTAAGAAAAAGCTGTAGGGACACCTGGGTGGCTCACTTGATTAAGCATTTGCTTTCTGCTCTGGGTCTTTGGATCAAGCCCTGCACTGGGCTCCCTGCTCAGTGGGGAGCCTGCTTCTCCCTCTCCCTCACCCTCTTCCCCCGTTTGTGCTCTCTCCTCCTCTCTCTCTCTCTCGAATAAATAAAATATTTTAGAAAAAAGAAAAAATTGTAAGGTTGATGGAAAGATCATCAAGCAACACTGAACACCCAAGTGAGATTGAAACCAAACAAGTGATAGAATTAAGCCACACAATTGTATGTGCAATCTGGGGCAAATCTGCTTAAAATAAACGGGTGGCTTGATCTAATGTTGGGTTTTTTTTTTTTTTTAAACAGAGATCACGAGTAGGCAGAGAGGCAAGCAGAGAGAGAGGGAGAGGAGGAAGCAGGCTCCCCGCCGAGCAGAGAGCCCAATGCAGGACTCGATCCCAGGACCCTGAGATCATGACCTGAGCCGAAGGCAGAGGCTTAACTCACTGAGCCACCCAGGCGTCCCTAATGTTGGGATTTAACATAGAGAGTCCCAGAGTGGAGGGAAAGAGGACTCCGGTGGGAAAAGTTTGTGTTGAGTGAGTGACCAGGAGTCTAAGCTGAGCAGAGAGGAGGGATGGAAACCAACAAAAACGGAACAGCTGAGGAATCAGAGGTTGGGATGAGGCCATGAAGCAGGTTCCAGAAATATTATAGGCAAACTAAGCATAAAATGCATATCCTGTTTGTTTCCCATAAACAGAATCATGCTATATTCTGCTCTGCACTTTGCTTTTATTCACTAAACAGCATCTCTTTCTGTGTCTATACATATCGATCTACCCCACTCTCTTTTAACCAGCTGCATAGTGTTCCAGTGCATGGATTTACCATGACTTATGGAGACTCTTGGTAGACTTTTAGGATGTTTCCAGCATTAAGATTTACCAGAAATCTAGAAAGAACATTGTTAAACATCCATTCAAGTTTTATCCAAGGATAAGTTCCATACATGGAATTGCTGGGTTTAAAAGTAATACACATTTGGAATATTGTCGGCTACTGCCAAATTTTCCTGCAAGGAGTCTGCACCAATTTCCATTCCCACTGGAAACGGGATATTAACATTCATTTCCCCACAATCTCATCAACACTGGATGTTATCAAACTTTTCCATCTTTGCCAATCTGATGAGGAAAATAAATGATGCCACAATTTTTTACTTGCATTTCTTAATAATAAGGGAAGTCAATCATTATTCCTACCCACATTATTTACTTGTATTTCTTTTTCTGTGGACTAGCTATGTTTATCCTTCCCTCTGTTTCTGTTAGGTTCTTTATCTCTTTCTTATTGATACATGTGTTTTGGGGACATTAAGACAATTGGCCCTTTTCCAAATGTCTTGCAAGTATTTTCCTATTTGTCTTTTTTTTTTTAAGATTTATTTACTTACTTGAGAGAGAGAGAGAGAAATAAAACAGGGGGAAGGGCAAGGGGAGAGGGACAGAGAGAATCCTCAAGCAGCCTTCACCCTGAGCACAGAGCCCAACTTGGGACTCAGTCCCAGGACCCTGAGATCATGACCTGACCTGAAACCAAGAGCAGACGCTTAAACAACTGTGCTATCCAGGTGCCCCCCACATTTGTCTGTCCTTTTTTTTTTAAGATTTTATTTATTTCTTTGACAGATGGAGATCACAAGTAGGCAGAGAAGCAGGCAGAGGGAGAGAAGGAAGCAGCTCCCTGCTGAGCAGAGAGCCCAATGCAGGGCTCTATCCCAGGACCCTGGGATCATGACCTGAGCCAAAGGCAGAGGCTTAACGCACTGAGCCACCCAAGCACCCCCTCATTTGTCTTTCTTAATGAACTTCATGCATGACCAAAGATTGTATGTTTTATGTATTCAAATTCATTCAATCCTTTTTTATTTTTTTAAGATTTTATTTATTTATTTAAGAGAGAGAGCCTGCACGCACACACACACAAATCTGGGTTGGAGGACGGGAGGGTTGGAGGGGAAGGGGCAGAGGTAGAAGGAGAAACAGACTCCTGCTGAGCAGGGAGCCCAAGGTGGAACTCAAACCCAGGACCCTGAGATCATGACCTGAGAGGAAGATAAATGCTTAAGCCACTGAGCCACTCAGGCGCCCTTCATTCATTCTTTTTTAAAATCTCTGTGCCTTCCAAGGGCACCTGAGTGGCTCAGTCCATTAACTGTCTGCTCAGATCCTAATCCTGGGGTCCTGGCATCAAGCCCTGTGTCAGGCTTCCTGATCAGTGGGGAATCTGCTTCTCCCTCTCCCTCTGCTTCTCCCCCCTGCTCATGCTCTATCTCATTCTCTCTCTCACTCCCTCAAATAAATAAAATCTTTTAAAAAAAAATCTGTGCCTTCCATATTCCCAATGATTAGCAAGTTTCTCTCAACACCATTTGTTGAAGGCTCTATTTTTCCCTGTATAAAGCTGCCTCTATGTTTGGACTCTTATTCTTTAATCTAGCTTCCATGTCGGGACCTGCCTTATTGTTTAATAACCACAGTTATATATTTATCTTTTATATTTGGAACAGCTTTTCTACATCACTGGCCCTTCTTTCCCATGATAAAATAAAGAGAATAAAGAGAATATTTAAAGAGAATAAATAAAGAGAATATTTTTGAAGAAAAATTAAGAATAGCCCTGAGAGGTCAGAATATAACCAAAGGATTGTTAGGGAAATGGAAATGTCAAAAAGAAAACAGCTCAGGGATGCTGAGAAAATGAGGGCCTTTTTTCCTTGCAAGGAACATGATACTGAATGAGGTGAGAGCATTATGAGGCCCTGAGAGAAAAGAATGGGTAAAAGAAAAGGAAAGGAAAGGAGAAAGAGACAGAGGGGCAGAGGGAGAGGGGAAGAAAATTCTCTGACAAAAGACATCACCTCTGTGGGTCTTTAATTTAAAAAATGGGTAGAATTATACCTGGCCGATCTTTGGCAGGACAAAGTAAAATGACAGATGTGAGAGTTGCTTTAGCATTAACAATGGAAGTGTAGGTTATAGGGGCGCCTGGGTGGCTCAGTCAGTTGAGCAACTGACTCTTGATTTCAGCTCAGGTCCTGATCTCACGGTCCTAAGATCAGGACCTGAGTCAGGCTCCGTGGGGAGTCTGCTTAAGCTTCTCTCTCCCCCTCTGCTCTTTATGCCCCCCAACTCCCTTTCAAGTAAGTAAATCTTTAAAAATATATATATATGAAAGTTAGAAGTTCAGAGTGCTGGTATGGACAGTTAGGCATTTTTTTTTTATATTACCCTTACTTATTTAACTTTTACAATTCAATAGGTTTTTGAATAGGTAAAACACTTACATGTTTTGTGAGTCGAAATCATATAAAAAGTTACCCGCAGAGAATTACTGCTCCTATCTCTGCCTGCCCCTTCCAGCCCATTCCCTAATCTATCTCCATCTCCAAAGATTTATTAGTTTATCATATAGGCTTCAAGCGTTTATTTTGAAATACTAATATTTGTATATTTTCCTTATCTTCTCCCCATTTCTTGCATGGAAGGAACTAGACCAGATACCTTGTTTTTTATCATGTAATGTGTCCTAGAAAACTTTCCATGTCGGTACATAAACATCTTTCTCACTCTTTTATTTCCCCTTAACCTAGTGTGGATGTAACGTAATTTAACATGTCCCCCATTCATGGACATGTGAATTGCTCATTTGATGTGACAAATGTACCCCTTAATATCCCTATACCTATGTCAGTTTTAAACATGTGTGTAGGTATATCTGTCAGATAAATCATTAAATTGAGAATGTTAAAGTAGGAATGCTTCTGCAGTTTCACACACATTGTAAGAATCCCCTCAGCAGGGGTTATGTCATTTTGCACTTCCATGTACAACACATGACTTCCCACCACCCCACAGCTTAGCCAACACAACGTTCCATCAAAATTTTGAGTTTTGGGGCGCGTGGGTGGCTCGTCGGTTAAGCACCTGCTTTAGGTTCAGGTCATGATCCCAGGACCTTGGGACAGAGCCCAACATCTGGCTCTGTGCTCAGTGGGGAGTCTGCTTCTCCCTCTCCTTCTGCCACTACCCCCGTTTGTGCTCGCTCGCTCTCTCTCTCTCTCTCAAATAAATCAATAAAATCTTTAAAAAAAAAAAAAAAGACAAAACACTCAGGAAACACAGACTAATTCAAAAAACTTTTAATAAATTGCAAATACAAGCAAGACAGAATAGCTGTGAGTACAGGGTAGGGGAGCACTGATCTGAGTCACGAAGCTCCTCGAAAGTGAAGCGACAGAGACCGGCTGCCCCTTAGGCCTCCGCAGGTTCATACAGCGGAGGACGCCTGGAGGATGCTCTCCTGGACTAGATAACCGTTTCTTCCTTCAGCAGTGTCTCCTTTTGTATGGAGCTCAGGTCTCCTCCCAAACTCTCCAGATTCTCCAGGTGGGGGACGCCCTGGGTCTCCTCGATACTCCTCCGGGAACTGGGCAACCAATGGCAGCTAAGGTAGGCTGTTTCTTGGAAGAGGCAGATGGCACCTGGGTAACAGCGGAAGTCTGGGTCAGGTTAGGGAGTGACATCAGGAATGCCCTCCTCGAGTGGGACCCCCTCTGGCCTGCATCCAACCTCCCTAGTTCTCCCCTCCAACAGAGAGTATTACAGAGACAGACGGAAAACAGAATGCATCACAAGGCAAGGCAGACGAACAGATGGGTAAACTCACAGAACCAGAGCCAGTGCTCAGGGTGTCTTAGCAACCGGCTAACTATTAATAGGTAAGAAAACAAGGTTTAGGAGAGGAAGGTCAGACACAAAACCCAGGCCTCTGGATGCCCCACTCAAGACTCCTAGCAAAGTAAAAGAAAGGAAAAACAGAACTGATGTCATAAATGGAGATATCTTGAGTGAATAATAAATGCTGTGTTAAGGTTAAGGCTAAGGGAAGGACAACTTCTATGTTCTGTGTGACAGCAGATTACATACTCTCCCACTGAAAAAAAACCCCAAAACTCGACAGAAGATATTTCCTCAGAAACCTATTTGTAAATAGAGCATCAAACTGGCATCAGGGTAAGGCATTCTTAGGAAGAAAACTCTAGTGAAAACAGAAACCTAGAGAGTTTAAGCAAGCATACAATCAGCCTTCACCGTAGGGACATACACTCAACCCAGGTGACCCTGAGTTTCCATTCTTTTGGGCATTTGGGACACAAAGTGAGAGGAAAAGCCCAGGGCCTGCTCAAGATGACCAGTCTAACAAGGGTCTGCCATATGGAGCTAGAACTTCAAAGTTACCTGTATTGACTGAGAATTCATAAACAGAGGCTAGCTGTTCTGTGGGTCTGCAACCAAATTCACAACACCTGTTGTGATCCTTGGCTAGTTGTACATCCAAGCATCAACAAGAGCAAATGCAAATCCCTTTTTGAGAAAAAAAACACTTTAAATACAGGCTTCAACGAGCTTCTACAAAAGAAAAAAAAAAAACTTCCAAGGAAAATGAATCCACAAACATACCAAGAAACAAGAGCCAGTAGAAATAGCAGCCAATGGACACAGACCTGCATATCATTCAGTTGTTAAACTTAAAAGACACAGAATCAGGGTGCCTGGGTGGCTCATTGGGTTAAGCCTCTGCCTTCAGCTCAGGTCATGATCTCGGGTCCTGGGATCAAGCCCTGCATCGGTCTCTGTGCTCAGCAGGGAGCCCGCTTCCCTCTCTCTCTCTCTGCCTGCCTCTCTGAATACTTATGACCTCTGTCAAATAAATAAATCTTAAAAAAATAAGACACAGAATGCAAAGTATGCTTAACATGAGTAATAAAAAATATATTTAGAGAATAGATTAAAAGTATAAATAAGGAAAAACAGCATAAAACTCACACGAATTAAGGGAAAATATAATTCCAGTTATAAAAACAGACTGACTTGAAATAAAAATGTAATGAATCAGTAAACCAGCCCACCAGACACAGCTGGAAAGTGAATGGATGAAACTGAAGATCTTTAGGAGTTATTCAGAAGGCAGCCCAGAAAGAAAAAGAGATGGAAAGCATGAAAAGACAGAGAGAGGCAGACATAGGATAGAGCGACAAAGTCTAACAGACTTTGGCGTTCCGCAAAGAAAAGAAGAGAGAAGTAAAGCACACAGAGATTTTAAAAAAGAGAGAGAGAGATTAAGATGGTTGAGAAATTTTGAAAGACCTTACTCCTCAGACTCAGTTCACACTACAAGTCATGACACAATTAGCCACACCCTGTAAGGTACCAAAGAAAGTCTGAGAGAAAACAAAGATTGCTTCAAAAAAAGAATAATATTTTTAGAGTCAACAACAATGGAAGCGGTCAAATAAGAAAAAATAATAAAATAATATCTTGAATGCTTGGGGATACTGTCAACTTCAAAATGTAAGTTCAGCAAAACTAATTTTAATAAACAAAAATGAAAGGAAGAGGGGCGCCTGGGGCGCTCAGTGGGTTAAAGCCTCTGCCTTCGGCTCAGGTCATGATCCCAGGGTTCTAGGATCGAGCCCCGGATCAGGCTCTCTGCTCAGCAGGAACCTGCTTCCCTCTCCCTCTGCCTGCCTCTCTGCCTACTCGTGATCTCTCTCTCTGTCAAATAAATAAATAAAATCTTTTAAAAAATAAAATAAAATAAAATGTGAGTTAACTTTATTAATAACTGGATTTCTGGAAAGGTATGCTTTTGTAGCAGACCGTGTCTTTGTGGACCTTTCCACATGGCTTCGATTCTGTTTCTTGGCCTGAGAGATGCCAGCCACGTCTGTGCATTGTGTGGTCAAGCGAGGTCCATTGTTAGGCTGTCATTAAGCCACTTATAAAGACGGTTTAGAGGAGTTTTACAGGGGAAAAAATCAAAAGAAAAGTTTCCATCTATGTGTAAGCTCTGCCCCTCTGAAGCTGGCATCTGAATTGTCAGGGATGGTTCTTATCACGTTAAGTTGGAAGCAATGAGAAAGGAAAACAGTGCGTCTTGGGGCGTCTGGGTGACTCAGTGGGTTAAAGCCTCTGCTTTCAGCTCAGGTCATGATCCCAGAGTCCTGGGATCGAGCCCCGAATCGGGCTCTCTGCTTAGCGGGGAGCCTGCTTCCCCCTCTCTCTCTGCCTGCCTCCCCACCTACTTGTGATCTCTGTCTGTCAAATAAACAAATAAATAAAAATCTTAAAAAAAGCCAAAAATCAAAAAACCAGGTCGTCTAAGTGAATGAGATTGAGAACTGCCTATAGGAAGTAGGCTCTATTGTACTTTTTCCCCAGCCTTTTAAAATTAATGTAATTTTCTCCATTTAAAAAATATACTTGGGTATCTTTATCATTTCCATTTTTTGAAAACAAATTCATTGGGACGCCTGGGTGGCTCAGTTGGTTAAGCAGCTGCCTTCAGCTCAGGTCATGATCCCAGCGTCCTGGGATCGAGTCCCACATCGGGCTCCTTGCTCCGCAGGGAGCCTGCTTCTCCCTCTGACTCTGCCTGCCATTCTGTCTGCCTGTGCTCGCTCTCGCTCGCTCTCACTTGCTCTCTGACAAATAAATAAATAAAATCCTTAAAAAAAAAAAAAAAAATTTATAAAAAAAAAATTCATTATTTTCAGCTATTGTTTTGATTTTTTTATTGTGGTAAGAATACTTAACATGAGATCTACCTACTTAATGAATCTGTAAGTGCACAGTACAGTATTGTTAACTATAGGTATTATGTTGTACAGCACATCTTTAGAACTTACTTATCTTGAATAACTGAGACATTATATTCATTGAACAACATCTCATTTTGCCCTGCTAGCCACGGCAACTACCATCCTACTCTGCCTCTATGACCTTGACTATTTCGGTCATCTCATATTGCACAATCATGCAGTATTTCTCCTGTGACTAGCTTAAACTAGAACAATTCTAAATCAAAATTAAAATAATATAATCAATAAGCTTGATCTAATGTTTATAAGTGAAAAGTTCCATTCAACATCAAACATCAAAATGGACCTCCAGGGGTGTCTGGGTGGCTCAGTGGGTTAAAAGCCTCTGCCTTTGGCTCAGGTCATGATCCTGGGGTCCTGGGATCGAGCCCCACATCAGGCTCTCCGCTCAGTGGGGAGGCTGCTTCCCTCTCTCTCTCTGCCTGCCTCTCTGCCTACTTGTGATCTCTGTCTGTCAAATAAATAAATAAAATCTTTAAATAAATAAAATAAAAATAAATAAATTTTTAAAAAAGAAAACAAACTATAAAATATAAAAGTTCAAGAAAGCTAAATGCTGGACCTTTGGAAAGACTAAAAACGTGGTAAATCCAACACAAACCTGGCAATGAAAAAAGAAAAAATTAAGTATGAAAAATGAAGCACATAACTACAGATACAGCACAAAATAAAGTTAAAAAAGAAAACATTTCAAGTAATTTTATGTCAATAAATTTCAAAATTTATACAAAATGTATAAACCTATAGAAATATATAAATTACCAAAACTAACTCAAGAAGAAATCAAATAGCTGAATGGTCCTATAGTCATTAAAAGAAACTGAACCATGAACTTAAAATTCTCCCACAGAGAAATACCATACTCCTTCTACAGACAAGCTTAGTTTATACAATTAAGTACTTAAGATGTTAAAAATGGGGGCGCCTGGGTGGCTCAGTGGGTTAAAGCCTCTGCCTTCAGCTCAGGTCATGATCCCAGGGTCCTGGGATCGAGCTCCACATCGGGCTGTCTGCTTAGCCGGGAGCCTGCTTCCCTTCCTCTCTCTCTCCCTGCCTGCCTCTCTGCCTACTTGTGATCTCTCTCTGTCAACCAAATAAATAAAATTTTTAAAAGAAAAAAAAAATGTTAAAAATGAATGAAACTTAGAGTTCCTTGCATTAATATGGAGGTTATACTGCTGTATAAACACAGTATGATTATACAAAGTTTTAAAGCAAGTAATACTAAGTCCTATAATTGTTAAGGACAAACGTGTGTACAGTAATGATGATTATCAGAAACTTCAGAATAATCGGTTTCTGAGGGGAGACAAGAGGACAAGATCACAAAGAGCCACATGGTTGGGAGGGGTGAAGACTTCAAGGATACTTAATATCCTACCATATTTCATAAATGTTACAAGCCCATTTTTTTCACGTTTCTGAAATGAGGATGTGCCTTACAGACTACAGCACCTTATAATTAATGATTCTTGGCATCCTTTTTTTCTTTCTCAGTGACATATAAATAAGAATGTAACTTACAAACCATGAACTCCATGAAAATATGGCTAATTCTTAAAACTATATGGTGGAAATGGGCATACAGTTTATTTTTAACCCACTGAGCTACCCAGGCACCCCAGCATACAGTTTATTTTTAATTATCTACTTCACATATGATAAATATTTTTACATATTCATTCATTACATATACATATTCAATGTATAATAAAATCAAGTTAAAATAGATTACGTCACAGGTCAGGTTAGTATAGCAGGAAGATTAGGGAAAAGGAAAAAATCAGATAGGATGGAGGGCATAGATGGTGATGGTCTATAAAGATAAAACAGGGGGCGCCTGGGTGGCTCAGTGGGTTAAAGCCTCTGCCTTCGGCTCAGGTCATGATCCCAGGGTCCTGGGATCGAGTCCCACATCAGACTCTCTGCTCGGCAGGGAGCCTGCTTCCTCCCCTCTCTCTCTGCCTGCCTCTCTGCCTGCTTGTGGTCTCTCTCTGTCAAATAAATAAATTCTTTTTTAAAAAATAAACATAAATTTAAAAAGATAAGACAGTAAGGTGATGGTGAGGTGAGGAAGATCACAGATTCCAGGACAGAGATAGAGACAGGCGCAGAAACCTGTAGGAGTCAAGACAGAATAAGGTAGAATATGAAATCTGGAGGTTGGTTCTAAAGTCAAGGAAGACAAGGGTGAGAAAGAGGGCTGAGGCTCCGGAGCAGTGCTGTTCTGTAGAACTTTCTGCACTGATGGAAATTTCCACATCTGCCCCATTCAATCAATATGGCAGTTACTAGCACATTATGATGTTACCAAACACCTGAAGTGTGGTTACCATGAGTGAGGAACTGAACTTCTACAAATTTCATTTTAATTAATTAAATAGCCACAAGTAGTTAGGGACTAGAGTTTTGGACAGCACCGCTCCAGAGCGTCCTCGGCTCCGGAATCCGGACAGAGGGCAGGGAGAGGGGCACCAGCCCCAGGACACTCACCAGCCACTATGAACAGAACGATGGCAAAGCCAAGGACGTAGTAAGGCCACTGCACGGAGAACTGGGGGGGGCTGGGCTTCATCCTCAGATTCTGGATCTCCAGGGCATGCAGCAACAAGGCCAGGAAGGCACAGACCCCTGCAGGGTCACAGGGAGGCACTCTTGCTCTCCTCCCGTGGTTCCCACCTTTGCTCTTAATCCGACAGAGGCACGTGGTCCACACGGGGGGGACGGGGGGGGGGGGCTCCTGTGCGGAGGCTGTTTTCTCCAGCCCACACCTGTGCCCCATCAGAGCCCGTAACCTCTACCCCACACGCCTGTCTTTGCCTCCATCCCAACTCATTTCAGAGCCCATATGCCTCAGCTCCCAGGGGCCCCATAACCAGAAATCCCTTTCCCAGGTCCCCTCTATGCCCGTGCTGTTGGCTGACTCCAGTTGGGGCCCCTGGGTGCGATGCTTTGGGTGCAACTCAACCTGATTCTCCCACTGTGAGCATTCCACCTTCTCCCTGTGATGGGAGTCTCCCGGGGCAGGGCCTTGGCCAGCCTTTTAAAGTCAAGGTTCCAGGGGCGCCTGGGTGGCGCAGTGGGTTAAGCCGCTGCCTTCAGCTCAGGTCATGATCTCAGCGCTCTGGGATCGAGTCCCACATCGGGCTCTCTGCTCAGCAGGGAGCCTGCTTCCTTCTCTCTCTGCCTGCCTCTCTGCCTACTTGTAATCTCTCTCTCTGTCAAATAAATAAATAAAATCTTAAAAAAAAAAAAAAAGTCAAGTTTCCAAAGGGCAGAGATGGTGTCTTCCGTCCACTCATCCAAGAAACACTTGTATTTCACTCATATTCTATATTTCACTTCCACATTGTCATTCTGCACCAGATTCTATGACAGTGGCCAGGATAGAGATGATGGCCAAAAAAGAACCCCAGACTGATGACCCCAAGCCAACGCAGTAAGGGCTGTGCTAGCTGTAGTGCAGGGGCCCAAGCGGCCCCCGGGGAGAGCGACCGCCCTCCTGGGGAGCAGGCAGCCTCAGAGAAGGCAGCAGGTAAGAGGGGCCCTAAAAATTCCCTCTCTCCTGACATCACGGACACCAACCATCTCCCTGCTTTGGGGTCCCCCCACCCTGACCCCTTCCCAAGGCCGAGGCGTGCCTGAGGACAAGGCCGGCCTGCCTCTTTCACACCTGTGAGGAAGCTGATGAAGGCTGACACCAGATTGTGCCTCCAGGTCCTGGGAAACAGTTGAGACGCAAAGGACACCAGGACGAAGGTGGTGAGGAAAGACAGGACAACCGCAGACAGCAGGAAAACGCGGCCGAGAATGATGTACACTGCGGGGGAGGGAAGCTGGGCTGCAGCTGGAAACCCTGACCCGTGACCGGGGACAGAGCCCCGCAGAGCCTGCAGAGAAGGCCCCCGGAGCTCGCCACCCTCAGTCCCACAGTGTGGCCTGGGACCACGGCTCCAACCCCACCACTTGGCCTCCGAGAAGGCTCTGGTTCCAACATTTTGTTCCCCATGACATGGAAGTGTATGGGGGGGGGGGGGGGAACTAGATGGACAAACAGTCTTTTCAATAAACAATAAAAATTATAAAAGTTGTGTGTGGAGGGCGCCTGGGTGGCTCAGAGGGTTAAGCCTCTGCCTTCGGCTCAGGTCATGATCTTAGGGTCCTGGGATCAAGCCCCACATCGGGCTCTCTGCTCAGCAGGGAGCCTGCTTCCCCACCCCGCCTCTGCCTGCAGCTCTGCCTACTTGTGATCTCTCTCTCTCTGTCAAATAAATAAAATAAAATCTTAAAAAAAAAAAAAAAAGTGGTGTGTGTCAATGTGCAGAATTGTATCAGTATTGGTCACACTGAAATAAGCCCTTGGTAGAAAATCAGAACTTATGCGGTTAAGATGTTCTGAACTCTGGGAGGGGGTGAGGGGGTAATGCTTATTTATTTATCCCAGTTAACAGAAGTAATGAAATAGATCTAATGGCAGAGCCAGGGTCTCGATGATCCCCTACTATTGGCATGACTCAGACACACATTAACACACGTCTGTACGCCCTCCTAAGCATGGAGAGATGGACAGCTAGGGGTAGGACAAAAAGACAAAGGTATTGCTAAAGACCCAAATGTTCTAGAATCTACTCTGGGGTTAAACCAATGGTTCTCAATCGGGTGCAGTTTTATAGCCCCCGCCGGGGATATCTGGCCATGCTAAGAGGTCATTTTAGTTGTCGCAACTGAGGGCATCAATCGGGTCGGAGGGGGTAAAGGTGCCATTAACTGTCCTGCGTGGAACAGGAGCGCCCCCACAACAGAGTATCCAGCCGAAGTGTCAGCAGCGCCGAGGCTGAGGAGCCCCAGGTCGAAGAGCACACACAGCATGGCCCGTCTTCCCCAAAGAGGTTTCTCCTCTTCAGGAGAGAGTCCCTAAGGACCCTTCCCCAAAGAGGCTCACCCCTTTTCCAACACAGACATCCTCCTGACCTCCCTAAGTCCCTTGTAAAACGCAGCCTCAAGTGCATCCATGGCCCACTGGGCTCCTATCTGCCTGCTCTCCCTTGAGAATGTGGTACTCGGGCCTGAGCACCTTATCTGCCGGGTTGCCACCTGCAGTCGGACAGGTGTTCAGCACAGGCGACAAGTGGGGGCTGAAATCCAGCCTGGGTTCTCCTAACAAGGCTGTTCCCCAGCTGGGAGCTGGGCCCACCAAAAAGGGTCCCTTGTCGGGGAGCTAACAGCAGCCCTGGGAGGTGTCGGAGCCTCACATAGTAGGGCAAGACCCCTGCCCCTCCATCCTAGGTAAAGCCACTCCGACCCCAGAAATCAACTTCCTTGCAGACACATTTGCTCCTGACCCCGGTGGTCGACTTGATACTATTAACTTTTTGCTAGCCACGTACTTTCCTCTAACCTAGAGAGCAGAGACTCAGAAAATGTCCTTACGCACTTACTAAATTCTGTCCTCTCTGACTCCATCTGGTCCTCTGTCACCCAAGTCCCCCTGCTGGCCCCATCTCCCCCTGTCCTGTCCCTGCCTCCATCCTTCCTTACCTGATAAGGGTCGAGGCTTCCAGCACTTGATATGGAAGCAGTTCTCAAACAGGCCACTGAAAAACACCTCGTGGGACTCCTCATTTACCAGCCGCACCCAGAAGGGAAAGATGGAGACCAGCAGTATGAGCAGGTAGCCCAGGGAGGTCAAGGCTGGGGCTATGGCCCACGTGAATCCCTTCAGATCCTTGTTCTCTAAAGTCATCATCACCTGTTCAAGGGAAAAGTGAGGGCTTCTCATGCGGAACAGGGGAAGGAGATGACTCCTGCAGAAATATTAGCACATACGTGAGGCTCAGGAAATGTTGATTTCGTGGCCTGGATCAACTTGAAAACCTTACAGACCGCTTCAGCAGACCTCAAATATGCACGAAACGTTTTCTGCCACTGAGTCACTAGGGGATCTTGGGCAAGTAGGGTCCCTTCCCTGAGCCCCAATTTCCACCTCAATAAATGATGTTGGACTAGGCCAGTCCCAAAGCCCCGCCAACCCTCAAGTTCTCACCGCTCCATTCTGCTAACAATCACCCCACCTGCAAAGACCCCCTGCACTGTGCTCCACAGGCAGCTAACAGCCAATAGCTTTGGGGATTTCAGGATGACAATGGGGGTGGTCATTAGGCCGGGGTCTGAAGTGCAGAGAATGAGTGGGCTGCTCTCCCTGGTCCACACCCTGTGCAATCCCCCCAGGCACTGGGGCCTCTCCATGGTCCGAGGCAGACCGCCCCGCCCCCCCCCCCCCCCCGCCCTGCAGCTGGGGTAGGGAGTGTCTCTGAGGCTGTGGGACCCGCAGAGTGGGGGGTGCGCTCATGCACACACACACCCCAAAATCTGCTATTTATAAACGCGTGAACACAGCTACTCCTGAGTGCTGTCAGACTCGTTTGGAAACAGCCTCCTGCGCTTTCCCCTCCTTCCTGTCACTGGGTTCTCTTCTTCCCACCTGAATAATCTGTCCAAAGCTCCCCTTAGATCTTCCCTCCACCCCCCCAGGCCACACCACTCAGTCACCTCACTGCTGGGCCTCAGTTTCCTTGCTCTAAAATAATGGAGTCAGGCAGTCCCTAGAGCAGTCCTAGCTCTACAGCCCTCTGGTCGGAGCCATCCTGACCCCCGTGCTCCACGTGGGACCAAGTCCTCTAGACGCTGTCAGCAGATGGTCTGCACCCCGGCCTGTTCCCCCGCAACCTCAATTTGCCTGAAACAGGCTTTCGTGTTTTCCCTGCTTTGGTCACGCTCCATCACCACAGGACCCCTCCATCTCATCGGCCGTCTGCCCAGGAAGTCCCCAAGCCCCTACTCTTCCTGCCCCACGCACACAGGTCTCCCTCCCAAGCAGCCCCAGGGTGGGGCGGGGGGGCCCTCTGCCTCTCCCATAAAGCTCTGCTTGGCCCCATCCACGGCACCCAGCCCTCCCAGCCACCAGCCACCACCTGTCAATCCGTCCACACTTACCGGACGCCCCATTCCCAGCTTAGGCCAGAGGCAGCGATTCAGGGATGAAAAAAGGAACTTGCAGGCTCTTGGTAACTAGAGGGGAGAAAGACACAAAAAACAGGTCACTGGGTACAAAGCTTTCCTCCCCCCTACCTGGGTGACTTCAGGGCCAGATGTACCCCAGCATGCCACCTCTTATCTGACCCCCCCCTCCAAACGGGCAGCTGTCCAGTGAGGAGGACCTTGCCAGCCTTCTGGAACAGCCCTTAGCACAGGGATTAGACCACTGCACCCCACCGACATGCAACTTGGGGGATGCACTGATCTCGGCCAGACTCAAAGGACCCTAGACATGTTAATACAACAGGGAATCTGTAGACCCCTTTGTACTGTTCAAACGAAGAACAGGAGAGAAAGACCCACCACCGTCGGTCAGCACAAGGACAAGGACCAGAGGCCCACACGGCTGCCCCTCCCTCCCACTTCAGGCCTCAGGCCCAGAGTTCAGCTTGGTGACTTTCAAATCGGGAACCAGTGAATTCTTCCTACTAGATAAGCCCATTTGCATGAGTGAGAAAGAGAGATTGAATGGGGGTGGGTGGGTTACAGAATTGCTAAAACTTTTGATTTTGCCAAAAGCATGCAAAACAGGAACACTTGGGTGGCTCAGTGGGTTCAGCCTCCACCATGGGCTGAGGTCGTGATCCCAGGGTCCTAGGATCCAGTCCTGCCTGGGGCTCCTTGCTCAACAGGGAGCCTGTTTCAATTATTATTTTAAAAGGACCCAGGAAAGTAAAAGAGTTGCAGCTCGGTGGATCCTGAACCAGCCCGGAGCCGCGGGCCTGGGGGAGCTTCCTCAATCGGGGTTCCCTCTGGGAGAGTCCCTGAGCCACCCTGCAGCAGCCTGGATGCAGCCCTGTTCCCTCCCGAGGCCCCGCGCCAGCCCCGGGGTCAGCAGGGAGCTGTACTGGGAATGAAAGGGATGGACGAAAGAAAGTACATCTGGTCGGAACAGTGGGGGTACCTGTCAGGGCCACAGGAGCCTCAGCCCTTTCCCACCAGTGATTTGGGGCAACCTGGGCAGCAAACTGACAACAAGCTTCCTTGGCCCTTCTCTGGCCCCAAAGCCACGGGGACATTTTCCAGACCCCAAAATGGACCCAGATCTGACCATCCGCCCACACCCCACAGTGGGTCCCAACAGCCCGTAGGGTTCTGTGTGGCCTGGAGGTGGAGGGTTGGGGTCCCTTCTCACAACCCCTTATCCGCGGGAACACCCTGCCCCTTGATCCCCTGCGGCCTCCCTTCCCGCCTTGCAAACCGTCAGGGTCTCCCGGTCTCCGGGGCAGGGCTTCCCTCCTGGAGGGCCCCTCACCCGCGCCTTGGTCCCCCGGCCCGGAGTTTCGAGCTTCCGTTGGGCCCGGAGGCCCGGAGCGAGAGGATGCGCGGTCTGCGGACGGAGCCCACGGAGCCCGCGGGGCGCTGCGGAGGGGGGCAGGGACCCTCCGGGCCTGCGACCGCAGCCGCCCGCCCCTCACCTGGCTCTCGGCTCGGCAGTCCCTGGCCTCCGCAGCTGTTCGCGGTGGGTGCGCTGATGGAGGTGGAAGCGATCCGGAGCCGGGCAGATCTGAATTCGAATTCCAGCTCTGCCATTCCCAGGAGGGTGACCTTGGGTAAGTTATTTCTCCTTCCTGGGTGTCAGTTTTCTTATTCCTGAAACAGGAATGGTAATATAACTCCTCCTGCCGGGTGGCTGAAGGGGCCTAATGGCAAGTGCCTGGAGGAAGGCCCCAACTCCTCAGGACCCTTGATTTTTTTTTCCCCTGATTCAAAATAAAAGAGCTATAAAACACATTCTTGGGGCAACTGGAGAAAGTCTGAATATGGACTGCACTTCAGACAGTATTAGGGAATTAAATTCTTTTTCTTAGGTATGTTACTAGGGTCACAATGATGTAGAACCACCTTCCTCTTAGGAGAAGCATGACATTGTACTTAGGGGTGAAGGTTATATCCACGTTCACTTTCAAGTAATTCAGAAAAAAGTATATGGATAGAAAGCAGGTATCAGAAAACAGTAATAATTATTAATCTGAGTAATTATACTTTTTTCCAGCTTTTTGGCATACTGAAATCTCTCAGATAAAATTATTGTTTAAGAACATATACACAGCAAGGCGCCTGGGTGGCTCAATGGGTTAAAGCCTCTGCCTTCAGCTCAGGTTATGATCCCAGGGTCCTGGGATCAAGCCCCGCATCAGGCTCTCTAGCTCTCTACTCAGCAGGGAGTCTGCTTCCGCTCTCTCGCTGCCTACCTCTCTGCCTACTTGTGATCTCTTGTCAAATAAATAAATAAAATCTTTAAAAAAAAAAAAAGGACATAAACACAGCTGGATGCTAAACTCGGGTTTATCATTCAGCTACGCAGTATCTCAGTGCTTTCTCCAATGACAGATAAGATGTTCACTGCATACAGTCCTTACCCTCATGGAGCTTGCAATCTAGCACAGAGACAAGTAACTGAATAATTCTTTCTTTTTTTTTCAGATGTTATCAGTGCACAAAGGAACATAGCTAAAGGGATTGTAGAGGCAAATACGGTTCAAGGGAAGACCTGCAAGGGGGCAGGATTTCGACGGAATCTTATCCCCGATAGGGGACTGCATTGTGCAAAGGTTTTTACTGGCTCTACAGCAAGAACTGCTATACCGGGCACACACGTGTGCACCTGCACACACAGAAAAGCTTCACTTTTGCATTGCACTCAAGGAATGCAAATATTGTCTATCCTTCTCCGGTCCTGCCTAATGTTTTCTTTTACCCTCAGTGCTGGTTGCAACTTACTATGATAAATTAATTTATGACCCATTAGTTGCTTTGACTTACATTTGAAAAATACTGTGTTCAGGGGCCCAACAAATTTTTAAATGACTGGAAGGAGTACCCCCAAGAGGACTGAGGAAATCAATGGGCAGTGCTGGGACGTGAAGGGTCTTGTAGAATTTCATCCTAAGGGCCACAACAGGTGAGATGAAAGCAGTCATGTTTGGATGGCGGTACCCAAATTCCTCTTCCTCCTCCCACCTTCCCTTTGCCCAGACTCCTACCTCTTTAACCAGAGCACAGGAAATGCCTCTCACCCAGGGGTCCCAAGGCTATATACACAGCAAGGCTAGGGGCTACCAGGCCAGCCACCACTAGGACTGGAAATTCTAGAATGTGTGCATAGGTTTAGGTTATAGCATCCTCTAGAAATATTTTAATATTTTCCCAGCTCCAGGGTAGAGGATGGACAACGGAAGAGTAATTGCCTGCTGGAAAATGGGGTGACCCCCCTGAACTGGGGCTCTGACTTCCCCTAGGCTCTGTGCTTCCTTCGGCCAGAGTTTCAAAGGGAAAACCCAAGCACCCAAACTGTAGTTTTACCAGGTACAGAACTGGGAAGTGAGCAGGCATCTGCTCCCTCCCCACCAGACCGAGTGAGCTTACTGCCCTCAGGGAACCCCCCCTCAAAAGCTGGCTCCAAATCCAAGGCCAGAGCCCCCTCCCACAGCTCCTTCCTCCTGGGACACCCTGTCTCCACTTTCACATGGGGCCCCTGATGCACTCCACAGTCCCAGCCCCGTCCTCTTACTAGGCTTTAGTGACTGAGGCACAGATCCTTTGTGGTCTTTTTGTGTCCTTCTCTCAGCACCTGTAAAGCATTAATATCCCCTGTCATGGGTTCTCAACCTTAGGTGCACATTAGAATTACCTGGGAACTTGCAAAATGCCAATATCCAGGCCAAACAGCACACCATAAAATCTCTGAGACTGGGACCGAGGCAATAGTCTTCTGAAAGCTACCCAGGTGATTCCAGTATGCAACCTAAGTTAAGAATTCCTGCTCTAGGGCGCCTGGGTGGCTCAGTGGGTTAAGCCGCTGCCTTCGGCTCAGGTCATGATCTCAGGGTCCTGGGATCGAGTCCCGCATCGGGCTCTCTGCTCAGCAGGGAGCCTGCTTCTCTCTCTCTCTCTCTCTGCCTGCCTCTCCATCTACTTGTGATTTCTCTCTGTCAAATAAATAAATAAAATCTTTTAAAAAAAAAAAAAAGAATTCCTGCTCTAGGGACGCCTGGGTGGCTCAGTTGGTTAAGCAGCTGCCTTCGGCTCGGGTCGTGATCCCAGCGTCCTGGGATCGAGTCCCACATCGGGCTCCTTGCTCAGCAAGGAGCCGCCTTCTCCCTCTGCCTCTGCCTGCCACTCTGTCTGCCTGTGCTAGCTCTCGCTCTCTCTCTCTCTCTCTGACAAATAAATAAATAATCTTTAAAAAAAAAAAGAATTCCTGCTCTACTCTACTGGGTCCTGTTGCAGCTGGGAGGTATGAGGGACCAGGAAGGTAGGGTTACTATGGCGTCAGGTGACCAGTCATCCCCGTTCGTCCAGGACTGAACATTACCTGGTGTGGAATGTACAGTCCTAAGACAGAGAAAGGCCTAACCAACAACTGGGCTGAGTGGTTGCCCTTGTGTTTACCTGAGATCTAAGAGCTTGGTCAGTTGCCACTTGTAATGGTTGTGCCCAAAGAAGCAGAGCCCCCACTTTAGTGTTTTGTTTTTTCTTTTTTTTTTTTAACATTTTATTTAAGTAATCTCTATACCCAACATGGGGCTTGAACTTACAACTCCAAGATCAAGTCACATGCTCTACTGACTGAGCGAGCCAGGCATCTCCCCTGACCACACACACACACCAACCTCGGTGCTTTTGATGCTGCTAGACAAACTCTTTTCTCCCCTTTCCTGGTCTCCACAAACACCTCTGCCCTTTGAAGCCTGGCATTTGACCCCACGCACTTGCCTTGTCCTGGGGTGCCCCTCTCTGTTATTCTCCGCCAATCAGAATCCTGCCCAGCCTTCAACCCCAACTCATCAAGCCCTGCCTTATCCCTGACACATCTCAAGACCCCACAGAAGAGCCCTTTCTGTGGTGAAGGGCATGGGGATGGATTCAAGGAGGGTCATGTGTCGAGTGCGTAAGTGGGCACTTGAGCTCAGACCCGAGCTCACAGAGGGCAAGTCCATTCTCAGGACATCCAGATGCAAGGCGGTTCTTAGAGCAAGGTGACCCTCAGTGAGTGCTGATAACCACCTATCGATTACAGAGGGTGAAAAGTAGAGGAGTGCAGACAGGAGATCTGAAATAAAGAAGACTGTGGTGTCTGGTAAACAGATTCATTCCAGAGCCATTCACTCAGTACCCGCTGTGTGCACAGCACCAGACCAGACTTGGGGGCTATGAGACTGGCAATTTTCCATTTTAAGAGTCCACATTGTAAGTATAATTTTCATTGATAGCTTAGATAATCATTAATCCAAACTAACTGGAGGAAACATAATCTGATTTTTTGTAACCAGAAATGAGCATTTACTTGGAGTGCCTGGATGGCTCAGTCGGTTAAGCATCCAACTCTTGATCTCAGCTCAGGTCTTGATCTCAGGGATGTGAGTTTGACGGCCCTCACCCCACCCCACCCCAACCCCCCGCTGGGCCCAGCATGGAGCCTACTTTAAAAAAAAAAGAAAAAAAATTTTTTTAAAGCACTTACAACAAAGTAGATAGTTCTTTCAGATACCTAACTTAACAATATACTACCCAGTAGAGGTGTTTTTGGAATTTCTTTTTTTTTTTTTTGGTGAAGATTTTATTTATTTATTTGACAGACAGAGATCACAAGTAGGCAGAGAGGCAAGGCAGAGAGAGAGGAGGAAGCAGGCTCCCCGTGGAGCAGAGAGCCCGATGTGGGGCTCGATCCCAGGACTCTAGGATCATGACCTGAGCCAAAGGCAGAGGCTTTAACCCACTGAGCCATCCAGGCACCCCTGGAATTTCCTTTAATTATTAAAATATTTGGGCTAGAGGCGCCTAGGTGGCTCAGTCGTTAAGCACCTGCCTTCGGCTCAGATCACGATCCCAGCGTCCTGGGATTCAACCCCATATAAGGCTCCCTGCTCAGCGGGAAGCTTGTTTATCCCTCCCCAGCTCCCTGTGCTTGTGTTCCCTCTCTATCTCTCATAAATTTAAAAAATCTTTAAATAAATAAAATTAATTAATTAATTAAATTTTCATGATAAATGGGTGCTCAAAGTTTTTTTTAATTTTATGGTTCCCAACTGGCTCAGCTCTTTGATCTTGGGAGTCATGAGTCTGAGCCCCACGTTGAGTGTAGAGATTTCTTAAAAATAAAAAATATTTTTAAGAATTTTATCCATTATGTATCACACTATTCAACTGCTTGGCTATTCAACCTTTTCCTGGACAATTACACAGTAGTGAAGCTCTGTCTCAGGTTATGATTTAAATTTTATTATGAAGGACGGGGTGCCTGGGTGGCTCAGTGGGTTAAGCCGCTGCCTTCGGCTCAGGACATGATCTCAGAGTCCTGGGATCGAGTCCCGCATCTGGCTCTCTGCTCAGCGGGGAGCCTGCTTCCCTCTCTCTCTCTCTGCCTGCCTCTCCATCTACTTGTGATTTCTCTCTGTCAAATAAATAAATAAAATCTTTAAAAAAAAATGTAAAAAAAAAAAAATTTTATTATGAAGGAATTTGAACCGTGACTTTTTCTCAAAGGAAATCATAAAAATTATTTTTTCAAAAACAGCCAGAAATTAACCATTCCTCTCTATCTAAACTGAAAATCAGTGTGTACTTGTTCAAGAACAGTAAGCACGTGTATGACTAGGATTCGATCAGAGAAGTAAAACCCCGAGGACACACAAACACACACACACATACACACACAGCCCAGCAAAGGCAGAGCAGGTTCCAGGCGAAGGTAGGCCAGTTGCAGGCCCAGCTGCTGTGGCTCCCTGGGGAGCTGAGTCAGCAGATTAGCAACAACGTGGGTGAACCACAAAAATAATAACTGCTGCTTTTCTTCTGCCCTCCTGGTCTCCTAAGAATCTCCCTCTAGCCCACAAGAACCAAGAAAAATACAGAAAAGGGAATTCTGGCAAATGCAGTTCAGCCCAAGTTGACACATAACAAAGCCCATAACGTGTCATCAAGAGATTGTTGGTCTAGAAAATTTGCCTGTTTATTAAGTGCATTTATGTCCTATAAAGCAAAAAGAGAGTCTGCAGAACACCGAGGAGTGACATGCTGGTACAAGATCCAAGAGCCACTTCCATTGATAGTTACAACAAATGGAATAGATGAGATAGGAGAGTTACTGGGTTCAAAGGTCACCCAGCTGCTTTCTTGACCTACAAGTCCAAATCTAGAATTTCCTGATTCTTTCTTCCCTGGGATGGACCTAACTCATTCCATTTTCAGAAGACTATGAAGATTTGGACACCAAACCACAGAATCTCCCTCTGATGCAGATCCTTGACACCAAATCATAGTGTTAACTGAAGGTTCTGCTTAGCCACCACCTTGGTCATGCTGCATTACATTCCTTCCACAGCCCTCTCTGACACACACTTCTCCAAAGTGAATCTGCTGATGCTGAGTAAGGCAGAAACTCCATCTAAAGCTTTTTGTGCATTGAACACACCCATGAGATTTGTCTACCATCTGTATTTTCAGGTTTTAATAAGAGCTGAGCCAGCACAGAAGGCCGTCCACCCTCATGAAACCCAAAGGCTTTCTCCCAGGTTGCAAGCTCTGACATTTAATCAGAGCTGAACTCTGACCAAGGGCTCTATCCACTTCATTTCATTCAGTTTCTCTCTTGTGTGGATTCCCAGATGACTGGAAAGGTATGAACTGTACTTGAAGGTTTTCCCACATTCTTTGTATTCAGAAGATTTTGCTCCACCGTAAGATTTCTGGTGCTAAATAAGATAAGAGCTCCAACTGAAGGACTTCCCACATTCACAACATGCATAAGGTCTCTTTCCAGGGTGAATCCTGTGGTGTTTAATAAGAAGTGAACTCCTACTGAAAGATTTCCCACACTCGCTGCAATCATAAGGAGTCTCCACTGAGTGGACTCTCTGGTGTTCAATGAGGTGTGAGTTACGACTGTAAGTTTTCCCACAGTCATTGCACTCATATGGTCTCTCTTTGGCGTGAACTCGCTGGTGTTCTATTAGACTTGAGCTCTGGCTGAAGGCCTTCCCACACACGCTACACACATAGGGTTTCTCCCTCATGTGGATTCTCTGGTGTTGAACAAGACTTGAGCTCCGACCAAAGGTTTTCCCACAATCATCACACATATAAGGCAGCTCTCCCGTATGAATTGTCTGAAGCTGGATAAGGTGTGAGCTGCACTGGAAGGTTTTCCCACAGTGACTATATTTATAGGGTTTCTCTTCAGTATGTGTTCTTTTTTGCTGAATAAAGTTCAAAATATGGCCAAAAGCTTTTCCATATTCATGACACTCATAAGGTTTCTCTTATGTGTGGATCCTTTCATGCTGAATAAGGTTATGAGTTCCACCTGAATAATTTTCTACAAATATTACACATTTGGGATTTCTCTTCAATTAAGAATTTGTGGCTTGTTCAATAGAGTTTGTGAGGTTATGAAAGTTTTGTCCATATTCACAGAGCCCCTTGTGTTTGTTTTGTTCATATTCATCTCCTTTGTGTAGTTGTAGTCCTACTTTGAGAGTTTTCTGCTTTTATAATTAACTGGTCCTCAGTCCAGTTCTCACCATCTGACAGAAAATATTTAAAAAGTAAAATATAACAAGAAAAACTCCTGGTAGGGAACAGGATGATCAGAGTATTCCAGAAGCATTTGGTTTAAAAAAAAATGTATGAAAAATGGCCTTGCAATATAGGGAAAAGATGGATACAAGTTGAGCAGATTTGGAGAAAGTGGTGGGGAGACTAAAATTTGGGTTTATAAAGTAGATAACCAGACAGACATACTGGGATTAGCAGAAAGGGAAGCAGAGTTTGAGGGAAGTGGAGTCATCTCAGAACTTTAGAAGGGAGAGGCTGGGAGCTACATGTGGGGTGGGGCAGGGTCTGAACAGATAAATTAAAGAGGAGAACCTCACCCCAGAGGTTCTGCCCACATAGCACCCTGGCCACATGATCATCCCTGAGGTACAGGGAAGACTCCCTTCACGTATCAGAGACCAACACCTTTCTCACTAGAGTATCTCTCTCTACACTCAGATGTTCACATGCTCATTCATGAACACGAACTCAGACATCATATGCATCTTTTAGAAATACAGCAAATGGGTAAGATTTGATAAAGGAAGAGGTGGGAGGAGGAAAAGTTATTTAAAATATGAACCACAGGGTACAAAGAAATATTCCCAAGTTGATTTCAACTCTAAGAGAATATACAAAAAAAATCCTGTACCCCTGCATGCAAGGGAGACAGGAGAGAAAAACATCTCCTATTTAACACATTTCTCCCCTTAACTGAAATACCGCTTACTAAAGCTGGAGAGGTTGCTTTGCAATGATATTAGAGAAAGGAGGCCCTGTGCTAAGAGGGATCTTTATGAAAGAAGGGGGTGCTGTGAAACAGCCAATGTCGCATTTCCTTCAGCAGTGAAAGCGTAGCACATAAACAGCCCTGATTTTACTCGTCAATGGTCATTTTAAGAATTTAATAATCGGGACACCTGGGTGGCTCAGTTGGTTGGGCAGCTGCCTTCGGCTCAGGTCGTGATCCCAGCGTCCTGGGATCGGGTCCCACATTGGGCTCCTTGCTCGGCGGGGAGCCTGCTTCTCCCTCTGCCTCTTCCTGCCATTCTGTCTGCCTGTGCTTGCTCTCTCTCCCTTTCTTTCTCTGACAAATAAATAAAATCTTAAAAAAAAAAAAAAGAATAATCATCTGTGCTGTCTTATCACAGAACCATATTCACACTTGTTTTCCATCCCCAAATATACCCTCATCCTCTGCATGTTGTTTAGATATTGTGTTTTTAACAATTTTTCCTTCTGATAAGAATTTTTAAGATCCCCTCTCTCAGTAACTTTCAAACACACAATACAGCATTATCAAGTATAATTGCCAGGTTGTACATTACATGCCAGGACTTGTTTATCTTATAACTGGAAGTTTCTACCTTTTAACCCCATTCATCCAATTCCCCCCCCCACCCCCCACGTCTGGCAACCACGAGCCTGTTTTCTGTGTCTGAGTTGGGGTTTTTTGTTTTGTTTTTTGTTTTGTTTTTTTGATTCCACGTATAATTGAGATCACACAGTATTTGTCTCTGTTTGATTTATTCCACCTAGTGTAATGCCCTCGAGGTTCATCCATGTTGTCGAAAATGGCAGGATTTCCTTCTTTTTGTAGCTGTACAATATTCCACTGTGTATACTCATATATTTTTGTAGACACAGCACATCTACTTTATCCACTCGTCCACTGATGGGACACTTAGGCTGCTTCCATGTCTTGGCTAATGCTGCAGTGAACGTAGGGGTGCAGGTAGCTTTCCGAGACAGTGCTTTCATTGCCTTCAGATGAATACTCAGAAGTGGAACTGACAGATCATATGTGGTTCTGTTGGTAGGTCACCAATTTACATCCTCACCAACATGTGTTAACTTCTTGTCTTTTATGCAATAACCATTCTAGCAGTGTGAGTGATTACTGACTCAATGTTTTTACATCCGCTTGTACATGTGTTTAACTATTTCTCTTATATGTCGCACAAATTGCAAACAGAGAACACCAGCTAGCTCTAAAAAGTTCGGTAACTTAAAAAGAAAGATAAAGGCATCAATTGAGTCTAAATAGTAGCTAGGCAGACCAATTCTTTTTAGCAAGATACCATAATGAACTGGTACTATGAATTCAAGTCACTCGCTGTGCATGGTCCCGACAGAACTTTCTGTGGTTATACAGCTGTTCCACATCTGCACTGTCCAATACAGTAGCCAATGGCCACGTGTGGCTACTGACCACTTGAAATGTGGCCAGTGCAACTGAGCAGCTGAACTTTTAATGGTATTTAATTTTAAATTAAATCTTTACAAAAAATGGAAAGATCAATAGCCTAGGAATGCCTCCATTTGGACTTGGATTTGGAATACTTCATGAAGCAGGAGATGTGCCTTCTGTGGTTGGCTTGGGCAAATATTAAAATGAGGGTTTCTTCTACATCTCCTTGGCCTGGCCCATCTTTCCAGCCTCATTCCCCCTCTCCTCTCCTACATAAAGCCCCCTCTCCTTTCTGTGGGACCATGCTATTTGTTCTCTCCCAACATGTGAAGGCTTAGTATCCGAGGATGGGCCTTTTATGTGGCCCACTGCCAGAGAACTGACAGCCGGCCCGACGTCTTCAAGAATGTAAATCCTACAGCTCTCAGGCCCTGTTCAATATCGCTCTTTCCATTAAGCTGAAGGTGATCCTTCTCTTACAACTCTTGAATCCTTCTCTTTACCAGCCCTGTGACACTTGACCCATTCACATTTATCTTACTGAGCACCAACAACATGCCAGGTACAGTCCCAGGTGCTGAGATACAGCAGGGGGCAAACAGGCAAAAACTCTGCCCTCTAAGGTCTTTCATTCTAGTAAGGGAGCTAGATAGGGAACCTTGTAAATTACATACTACTAGCTGATACAAGTGGTACCGAGACAAAAGCAAGAATAGAGAGCCAGAGGGAGGGAGCGGGCAGAAGGGTTGTAATTCTGCACCCCACGGTCAAAGGAGGACTAAGAAAATGACACAGAAGCAAAGACTTGAAGGAGATAAGGGTTTCTGGGAAAGAGCGTTACACATGGAAGAAACAGCAAGTGCAAAGGACTGGGGTCTTCAAAGAGTCAAGTATGACTAGAACGCAATGAGCATGGGGAAGAGCAGTAAGAAATAAGGTCAGAGACACAGAAAGGAATCACAGAACACTGGACCCGATAGGCTATTGTAAGAGGAGAGACAGGGTGAGACAGGAAGCCTGGGGAGGCTTGGGACCAAAGGAGGACAAGAGCTGACATTTTAACAAGATCACGCTGCCGGCCATGTTGGGAAGAGACGGTAGGGAGGCAAGGGCAGAGGCAGGACAACCAGCCAGGAAGTCACCGCCACAATCCAGATGAGGGATGATGGCACCCTGGACCAAGATGGTGGCAGAGAAGGTGGTAAGAAGTGCTGGGATTCTGCAAAAAAATGGTGACGAAGGTATGGACAGGATTACGGACTGACAGGGATGAATACAGAAAAACCAAGTTTTTTCTCTGGGTTGAGTAGCTGAAGGGATTGTGCCCCCTTCTCCTGAAATGGGGGATATTTATGACAGGCGACAGCACCTCCAATAATCTAAAAAGATATTTCTGCGTGGCTCTCATACCCTAAGTCTCTTGAGATCGTATGTCTCAAATGTGCTCCTCCCTCTGGTGTATGAGTATTTGTTATATTGTTCTTTGCAACTCTCCTCTAGCTTTAGCGTTTTCAAAATAAAAAGGGAACAGGTGAGGGACGCCTGGGTGGCTCAGCTGGTTGAGCAGCTGCCTTCGGCTCAGGTCATGATCCCAGCGTCCTGGGATCGAGTCCCGCCTCGGGCTCCTTGCTTGGCAGGGAGCCTGCTTCTCCCTCTGCCTCTGCCTGCCATTCTGTCCGCCTGTACTCGCTCTCTCTCCCTCTCTCTCTGACAAATAAATAAATAAAATCTTAAAAAAAAAAAAGGGAACGGGTGACAACGAGCAGTAACGCCCTTTTCTGCCCCACACCCACTCGGTAAATAAAGTACTACTGTTTCTACCTACAATACACTCCTTGGTTTTTGTCCCGATCCTCCTATTCTCACTAGTAATGGCCTAAGTCAGATCCTAATCCCCTCTAGCCTCCCGTACCACACTCAACAAATCAGATTCTCTCCCTCGATATACAAAGGTCACCGGCTAGCCGCCTATTAAGAAAAGCCGACACAGGGACGCCTGGGTGGCTCAGTGGGTTAAAGCCTCTGTCTTCGGCTCAGGTCAAGATCTCAGGGTCCTGGGATCAAGCCCCATATGGGGTTCTCTGCTCAGCAGGGAGCCTGCTCCCTCCTCTCTCTCTGCCTGCCTCTCTGCCTACTGTCAAATAAGTAAATAAAATCTTAAACAAAAAAAAAAGAAAAGAAAATCGACATAACATACTTTAATATCTACCAAACGAAAGCTAAGCTCCTTGGCCTGGCATTCCTTTCCCATAGTCTTACTCTATTCCGCCTCACAGACTCACCTTCTGTCACATCTCCATGCTCCGGTCAATGTGACCAGTTTCCTGGCCATGCATATCCGCCCCCCCACGTCCTTCTCCACCTATCAAAAACCTATTCCACCCTCCAGACCCCAGCTCAAAGGCAGCCTCCTTCCGGAAACCTAACCTTACTCTAATCCCACCTGGAAGTGAGCTCGCCCTTCAATCTCTAAATTATTTGCTTTCCGCCTCCTTCATAGAATTTAACCACATCGTCTTGGGGCCTCTCCTTGGAAGTATTTTCAGTTGTGTGTGTTCCCTTCAATTTATATTGAAAGTATCTCTAGATTAAAAGATGTCTTCCAGGGCGCGTAGGAGGCTCAGTGGGTTGAAGCCTCTGCCTTGGGCTCAGGTCATGGTCCCGGGGTCCTGGGATTGAGCCCCGCATTAGACTCTCTGTTCCGTGGGAAGCCTGCATCCCCCTCTCTCTCTGCCTGCCTCTGCCTGCTTGTGATCTCTGTCTGTCAAACAAATAAATAAAATCTTAAAAAATAATAATAATAAAATAAAAGATGTCTTCCAGGGGTGCCTGGGTGGCTCAGAGGGTTAAGCCTCTGCCTTCAGCTCAAATCATATAATCTCAGGGTCCTGAGATTGAGCCCCTAGTCAGGCTCTCTGCTCAGCAGGGAGCCTGCTTCCCTTCCTCTCTCTCTGCCCGCCTCTCTGCCTACTTGTGATCTCTGTCTGTCAAATGAATAAATAAAATCTTTTTTAAAAAAATAATGTCTTCCATTTCTTTGTTTCCAAGCCCAGTACTATGTAAAGAAGCCTGCACACAATTTGGCCTTCAAAATGCTCCTAATTAGGGCGCCTGAATGGCTCAGTTGGTTAAGCATCTACCTTTGGCTCAGGTCATGATCTCCGCATCCCGGAATCTGGCCCCACGTCAAGCTCTCTGCTCAACGGGGAGCTGCTTCCTCTCCTCCCCACTCAAGATCTCTCTTGCTATCTCTCTCTCTCTCAAATAAATAAAATCTTCAAAAAAACAAACAGGGGCGCCTGGGTGGCTCAGAGGGTTGAGCCTCTGCCTTCGGCTCAGGTCATGATCCCAGGGTCTTAGGATCAAGCCCCGCATGGGGCTCTCTGCTCAGCAGGGAGCCTGCTTCCTCCTCTCTCTCTGCCTGCCTCTCTGCCTACCTGTGATCTCTGTCTGTCAAATAAATAAATAAAATCCTTAAAAAAAAAAACTGAAAAAATGCTCCTGATTATCTCCCAGCAATCCAGAGAAGAATCGTTAAGTCACTGAGGGACCCAAACAGACCGTTTGTAAAACGTCTTCCGGACTGAGGCTCAAACAGAATTCAGAGAGATGTATCTCCTCATGGGTCAGAGCCACTTACGGAAAAAATATCAAAAACTTGGATTCGAACCCTGGTAGAGAGTAGAACCTTCTAGAATGCCTCAGCAGACAGTCAGTGGTCAGACTGAGACAGACCTCGAGAAGCCCAAGAAGAGAGCAGTTGTCCCCTGAAATAAACAAATCAAATGTGTCCCTGTGGACGAAGTTTTTTTAAAAAAAAAGTTTCTTCACTGATCTGCTTCTAATTTAAAGGGAAGGGGGGAAAGTAGTTCTTCTAACCCTAACTACAAAGCTGTGGGGTCCCAAGTATATTTACTTCTAACAGCAGAAGAAATGAGCATTACTTACTGTACTGGGTCCAACAGTGCCGTTTCCCTGCCCCGCCCCCCACTGATTCATGTCCACCTGGAACCTCAAATATGACCTTATTTGGAAGCGGAGTCTTTGCAGAGTTAAGATGAGGTCAGAATGGATTCGGGTAGGCCCTAAATCCAATGACTGCCATCTACATAAGAGAAACGAGAGGAAGATTCAGACATGGAAACACACAGGAAAGAAAGCCATGGGACAGGTGAGGCAGCCTTAAGTGAAGGAGCGCCAAGGATTGCTGGGGACCACCAGAAGCTGGGAACAGCCAAGGAGGGATTCTACCCTACAGCTTTCAGAGGCAGCACTGCCTTCGTGGACTTCTAGTTTGCAAAACTGCAAGAGAATACAGTTCTGCTGGATGAAGCCATGAAGTTGTAGTAATTTGTTATGGAAGCCCTAGGAAACAGATACACTCCGTTTGATTTAGCCAATCAGCAAACATACATCCCACCTACTACATGCAAGATACCAGTAGAGGGCTTATAAAGGTGCCTCAAAGCACAATCAGGAAGGACAACCCCTACCTAGGTGAACTGGAGATGGCAGCCTCAAAGAATGACGTTGAGCTGGATCTTGAACTATGATCAGGATCAACAAGATGAAGAATATTCCAGGCAAAAGTAACAGCATCTGTGAAGGCTCAGCAACATGGAGGGGAACAGTAAGTTTAAGGAATAATTAAAAAAAGGAAAGAAAAGAAAACTCCATGTGAGAGAAATATATGGCCCATGTGGGCAGGAAGCCAGAGATACAGCAGAAAAATAGAGGAGAACCAGATGGGGTGCCTGGTAGGTTCAATCAGTTGGGTGTCTGACTCGATTTCGGCTCAGGTCATGATCCTGGGGTCATGAGATCAAGCCCACATGGGGCTATTCGCTGAGCACCGAGTCTGCTTAGGATGCTGCCTCCTGACTTGCGCTTTCTCTTTCTCTCAAAAGAGGAAGGATGGAAGGAAGGAAGGAAGGAAGGGAAATAGGAAAAGGGTAGAGCCAGATATGAAGATGCATATATGCCACACCCAGGGCTTTGGACAGAGACTGACTTGATCAAATTTGTTTCCAGGGAAATTCATTCTGGCAGCAGACGGAGGATAGCCTAGAGTAGGGGACATGGCCAATAGCATAGGGATGTGTAGCACTCCAAGAAAACTAGAATGGGTCTAAAGTGAGGAAATGGCAGTCACAGGCAACAGAATCAGGCCTTTCTGAAGAAAAACTGACAGGATTTGGTGGTGGTTGACTGAATATGGAGGGAAGGAGAATAGTAGAGCACAACTCCAAATTTTCCAGCTTGGGAAAACCAGTTACTACAATTAACCAAGACAGTCACTGGAAGGTAGGGAGGTGGGGGCCTTGCAGAAAACAAGGAGCTCCGAAGTACACCCACGAACATCTAGTATCCAGGTCCCAGCTCACAGCAAGAGCAGAAGAAAGCAGTTAAGAGAGGTCCTGAAAGGGGATAGGATCACCCACAGGAGTGAAAAAAAAGAGGGCTTAGAACAGTCTTGGGGAAAAACCAATGTTTAAAAACAGATGGAGAGGGGCGCCTGGGTGGCTCAGTGGTTAAGCCGCTGCCTTCGGCTGGGGTCATGATCCCAGGGTCGTGGGATCAAGCCCGGCATCAGGCTCTCTGCTCAGCAGGGAGCCTGCTTCCTCCTCTCTCTCTCTGCCTGCCTCTCTGCCTACTTACGATATCTGTCTGTCAAATAAATAAATAAATAAATAATCTTTAAAAAATAAAATAAAATAAAACCAGATGGAGAAACAGGAGTGGGGAAGGCCCGAGAAGGCAAAAGAAAGACCAGAGGAAAAGAGAAGAGTACTTCCAAAACCAAAGAACACGATGTGCAAGGAACAGCGATCACAGCAACAAAAAAAATAGTTATAAGGCGCCAAAAAATTAAAGCTGAAAAAAGGTGTCCAGTGGATTCATTAGCTAAGCCACTGGCAACGTGGCTTTGATCAATTCTGATGGAGCAGAGCAGTGCCCTGCGTTACAAAAGCAAAAGCAAAGGACCCCTGGGTGGCTCAGTTGGTTAAGCAGCTGCCTTCAGCTCAGGTCATGATCCCAGCGTCCTGGGATTGAGTCCCACATCGGGCTCCTTGCTCGGCGGGGAGCCTGCTTCTCCCTCTGCCTCTGTCTGCCATTCTGTCTGCCTGTGCTCGCTCTCTCCCCCCCTCTCTCTCTGATAAATAAATAAAATCTTTAAAAAAAAAAAAAAAGCAAAAGCAACTAGTGATAATTTTTTTAAGGGGTATGACAGTGATGGGAACGAGAGCAATTGTACCCAATTCCTCCCTAATGCTCAATCAACCACCAGGTCCTCGGGTTTTCATGTAAACGTCTCTTGCATCTGTTTGTTTCCTTCCTCACAGCCCAAGTCTGCTTCAGAAACTTCATGGAGGAGGCTCCTGTGCATGGACACTGGGATATGTGGCGTTTGGGTAGGCAGAGAATGTAGCGGGCAGCAACGCACATGAGAAAAAGGACACAAAGGCACAACGGTGGGAAGTGCAGACACACCAGTCTTGCTGGGTTTGTTTTGGGGAGCCCACAGGAAAGATTTCAAGGTGGGTTGAGGCTACACTGCAGAGGACCCGGGATGCCAGGTTATGGAGTATGGACTGAATGCAGTGGGCAATGTGAACTAACATGAGGAAATGAGTATTTTAGAAGGTGAGTACAGGCACTTGGCCTTTTAGAAAGACTAGCAACAGGGAGCCTGTGGTAAGCATCTATCCTCCCTCAATTAAATGTTGGCTCCTTTCCGGGCGCCTGGGTAGCTCAGTGGGTTAAAGCCTCCGCCTTCAGCTCCGCTCATGGTCTTGGGGTCCTGGGATTGGGCCCGCATGGGCTCTCTGCTCAGTGGGGAGCCTGCTTCCTCCTCTCTCTGCCTGCCTCTCTGCCTGCTTGTGATCTCTGTCTGTCAAATAAATACATTTTTTAAAAATCTTTAGGAAAAAAAAAAAACTTGACTCCTTTCTGGAACACCTGGGTGGCTCAGTCAGATAAGCGTCCGACTCTTGATCTCAGTTCAGGTCATGATCTCAGGGTCGTGAGATCGAGCCCCACGTCGGGTTCCATGCTGGGCATGGAGCCTGCTTAGGATTCTCTCCCTCTCCCTCTGCTCCTCTGCTCGCTCACTGGCTTTCTCTAAATAAATAAATAAATACAACAATAGTATACTACTTAAAAGAGAAACGCCAACTTCATACATTTCTTACTCTAAATTCTTTCAAGGTGAGACTCCTGACTTTCTAAGACTTCCAGGGCCAAAACCCCGTCTACGGGGATCTCCTCTTGCAAACTTCTACAGTTTATTGTCCCAAAGCCTCTCACAGGTAACTATTCCAACTCTTTAAGTTCGCGGGTGAGTAGGGGTTTGGTTTTCTTCCAACTTAGTCCCAACACCTCATACCTGTTGGGTATGAGCTCAATCAATACCTGTCAAGTTAACAAATTAGTCTGAAAACATAGTTCTTACAAATAAATGTGTAAAAGAAAATCTCCCCAAAAATAAGCGATCTCAGAGTCTTTATCTAAGTCTTTGTCACCCATTTTAATAATCTTTTTTTTAATGCCTACACATATATCTATCTCTTAATGGTGGGATGGATGGCAGATTGAAATAAAAATGTTGATACTCAGGGGGAAAATGTTGATACTAATAGCTTAACCTCATTTTCCATCAGCAGGTGGCAGCTTATCTACTGTACTCCACAGGCAAAGCACCCTCTTGGAGTTTACACCTCGGGTGGTAAATGTATCTTCCCTAAGGATGAAGGAGAGCTTGGGTAGGATGAGCGGAGAAGCCCGCTCTTTTCCTGGTACTTCAGGTATGGGACATACTTGGCTGAGTTCATTCATTCATTTATTCTCACAACATTTCCTGAGCTTCTCCGGAAGCCAAGCAAGTTGGCAGGTGCTGGAATGACAGATCCTCCACGACTCAGTGCTAGGATAGTACTGCTGAGGCAGGTCTGCTCCACACAGTCAAGAAAGGAAACTTCGGTTACAGCCTTTATTTACAGATAATAGAGCCCTGAGGTTTAAAAAAAAAGGGGGGGGGGGGGGGGGAGTAGTTTTTCACCAGGCCAATTCTAAGTGTAAAGTTAACCGTGTCCATCTGATCCGAGGCCGCGGCTGGAAGGACAAAGTTTAGACAAAGAAAGCCAGCTAGGTCAGCTCCTCACCCTTGCTCTTTCGGGGCTCCTGCTGGGAGGATGGATACAGGGACTCCGGGGTTATCTGCTCAGGCAGCTTCTCCATGGGCTGGATCCAATCCCCGGTGCTGCTCCAAAGACAAGACCTCTAAAATTTCTTTAGAGCGCGGCACAACGGACGGGCAGTCACTGCGGGAAAGGGAGGGAGAAGAGGGCAGATGTAGGGGAACATGCAAGTGAAGCTTTTCCAGGAGAGGGTCCCACTGCTCTCTCCCCAGGCTGCCTGGGCCCCGGCGCCGGGGGGCGCGGTCCAGCCTGAGCCCCCCCCCCCCCCGCCACGCTACCTGGGTCCCCTCGGCCCGAGCCCCCACCCCCGCCGCAGCACCGCGCTTCTCCCCTAGCGACAGCGCGGGCCGGCAGCTCCCGGTGCCGGACCTCGATACTCACTGGCGCAACCGCTCCGCAACAGCGTCGACCACAGTCCCCCGGCACGACTGGAAACTCGGGCTCCCCCGTGCGCACTTCCGGGTCCCGTCTAGGCAGCTCGGAGGTCTCCTCTCGATCGCGAGTTCTCAAGGGCCGCTGGGGAGCTTGGCCAAGAGCGGCTTGGGATAGCGCCTCTTTCGGGCCCCAAGGAGGCATTGAGGGAGATGGGGCTAGATTTCCCTATTTGCCCTTCATCACCCATGTGGACCAGGATCTAAATTGGTTACTCCTTTCTCACCCCTATTGTCCCGTATGCACCCCCATTCGCCTACTCCCTTGACCCCTGCGGTTTTACCACCCATCCCCACCTCCCTTCTTCCAAATCACAAGGCCGGGATGACCCTGCTGGGAGGAAATCCCTTATCTATACCTGCAATCCAGCCTGTCCTCTCCCTATGTCGCTTCAACCCCTACACAACCCCTAACTGGGCCTGGAGTATATAAGTAAGCAGGGCTAACATATTGGTATCCATGGGCTAAAAGAGGAAGAAAAGCCTTAGAAATAGGATCAAGATTTCAAACACCCTACTGTGCCTAGAGAAGTTTGCCAGAGGTATATTTGATATGTTGATGCAGGAAAAACGTTAGGGAAATGAATTGTTCTTGATAGGGATATTTCCTGCTAAACTCAGAAACCGCAGTTACCACTTATGGAGTAAAATGGCGTCTCAATTTTCACAACAATCCCATGAAGTTCGTACTTTTTCACAATTTTAGGTGCCCCAAACTGCAGACTCAGTAAGTAAAGCCAGCCTTTAGACCCCTGGCCAGTTCAAACCAGAGCCTGGGGAAGGACAAAGGCTAGACTGGGTGGAGATTTGTAATTGGAGCAAGTGTGGGGGGAAAAAAAGAGACACTGTCATTATGCCCAAGTTGTAAATTTATAAACATGGATTACAAATATGAGGTCAACCATTTTCTAAAAGTGAAGAGTGTGTGGGTGCCTGGGTGACTCAGTTGTTAAGCGACTGCCTTCAGCTCAGGTCGTGATCCCAAGAACCTGAGATGAGCCCTGCACAGAGCCCCACATCAGACTCCCTGCTCAGCAGAAATCCTTTACCCTCTCCACTCCCCCTGCTGTGTTCCCTCTCTCGCTGTGTCTCTGCCAAATAAATAAAATCTTAAAAAAATAAAAGTGAAGAGTGTGAACAGGATGCATCAGCAAAATGAAAAATTCCAGTATTTATTTTCTCATTGACTTGTACAGGGCATTACCTGTTTGAAATCATCCTTCTAGTCTCGGATTAAACACTGGTTCATTCATGCACTCATATTTTGAAGGGAGTAGAAGATGTGATCCCAAAGGGTACAAATCTTAGCAAAAAGAGATCTCAAGGGGTGCCTGGGTGGCTCAGTTGGTTGAGCGACTGACTTCAGCTCAGGTCACGATTCTGGAGTCCCCGGATTGAGTCCCGCATCGGGATTCCAGCTCATGGGGAGTCTGCTTCTCCTTCCGACCTCCTCCTTGCTCATGCTCTCTCACTGTCTCTCCCTCAAATAAATAAAATATTAAAAAAAAAAAAAAAAAAAAGAGATGTCAAGGTTTGCTAACTCCAGTAAGGAGCGCCTATGAGGAGGCAGTTCCTACCAGTCTAGGATTCCTGATGACCTCTCAAGCCATATTTAAGTTCTCCAAACACAGCGTATCCCTCCCTGGACGATGCTAGTCCTGCACTGCTAAATGCTTGCTCCTTAATTCGCTCTTTTTTAGACTTCATGCTAAACACTTACATTCTCACTGGTTTTTATAGTGATGTTTATATTTGTAATTCTTTGGCACTTAATATATGACCAGTACCTTTTCCATTACTTGGTTCAATTTTCATGCTATTATTAATCATCACATGGACAAGGAAACCAGAGGCTAAAATGTCCAAAGTCACACAGCTAGTAAAACAGCAAAGTTGAAACACAGGTATGTCCAATTCCCAAGTCATTGCTGTGACTTATGTCTTCATTACTTAGTAGATGGTTTAACTGTGCCCACAGGTTAGCACTGAATATCACACAGCATCTGGCAACTGTATTACTGAATGAATGAAAGGACAGATGAGGTCACACTTTCAGATGTGGGAATCCCGTTGTGCTTTGCGGTTATGACACCCAAGGGGCCTCCTTTTAACTTCATTCTTAAACCTCCTCAGTTGCCCACTACTTCCTAGGGGGAGCCATTCCTCCAGAGAGCTTACTACGTTGAAGATGCCAAACTCTCTCATCTGGAGGCCTTCTGGCATGCTCTTTTGCCTGAAATACTTTCCCTGCTCCTCTTCCAGTGGTCCTCATCTCTCCAGTCTACATCTATCCACTCTCTTGCTCAAGACAAAAACCTAGTCATCAAACTTGATTCTCCCATTACCCACTCTGTTCACTGCTATAATTTAATCAGAAGTTATAGGAAATCTAATACACGTCCATCAATCAGCAAGTTCCAGTTAGCAGGGGGAATCAGCACATTCTGGCCATTGACAAATGGAAATGTGTATAGTGATGGGAGCTAGGATAGCTTGACAGGAGGTTAAGAGTTTGGGAGCTCTGACCTGTGGCGTGTCATTGTCAAAATTATCTACGCCTGTTTCAGGGAGCAGGATCTCGGACTTGCTCCCCAAAGATACAGAGAGTACCTTGAGTACTCCAGTAGTACGCCACACAGCTCTGGAAGCATTCAGATTAAATGCAAACTGGTAATAGTGAACCACTGAGGAGTAACAGGGAATGAAGAGCTATCAAAGAAAACTTCTCTGGGTTCTGGGATGTGTCTAATACCAACATCATGACGATGGAAAGCCTGGAGTCAGGCCTGACTTGAGCCATTAACTTGCTGAGTGACTCTAACAGATTCTTCAACCTCTCTACACTTCAGTTCCTCTGTAAAATGGAGCTAGTTCCCTTGTGGAGTTGTAAGAATTAGGTCTGACTATGCATATACATACATACACACGTAGGTAGGTGGACTGATAGAAGATAAATCTGGTAGACCTCAACTATTAGATCTCTTCTCTTCCTTCCTCAATCTTCAAGATTAAAAGACTAAAAACACAAACTCATATTATGTTGGACTGATTAAATATCAGAATTTTAAAGAGGCAAGTTAACTGTCCTCCAGAATTATTTTGGTTTCTCATTTTTTTTAAACGTTTTACTTATTTAAAACACACACACACACTCTCTCTCTCTCTCTCTCTCTCTGCCTAGTTCTACTGAAACCTCAAACTATGTGCCAACAAAATCCTAACTGAACAATTCTTAAAATCCTCAACATTCCAATGGACTTTGTTCCCGAAGTCTGTGGAAGAGCAAGCTTTGTATCAGTATGAAACAGAGTGATCTATTCTTGTGAAGCAGGTTTCTGGAAGGAAGTGAGTCACAGCCAGGAAGGTGATTCCAAGATTTCCAAATGCTTCTGGTTGAGGCCTTGAGATATTTTTTGAAACAGATTCTGAGTATCAAACACACCTTTATTCAAGTGGAAGTACAAAAGCACATTCCTAAACCAAATGCATACATGTGATTTTTACATATTCTGTTATTTAGGGATTAATCTGTTTCATAATCACCAGAAGTGACCATTGGTCTCTGTACATAAGGGCATACACATTCATAAACAAGGGGGGAAAACATGCATTTTTCATTTACTTTTACATTTAAATCAATTCATTTAGATCTCTACTTGCCCTGATAAGATCCTATGCTTGCTGACGGCTAAGAGGCAAAATATGGTGGTAGACTATCTTAGAGCTTAGCCATAAGAGGATTATAGAATAAGCAATAAATTGTTATATATTTGTTGAGGATCCCCAGTAAATATTATAACATCTGAACTACGAAGGCCTCACTTGCTGGAATGACATTAAGACTTTTAAGTGACATCTTATTCACAAAATGTTACGAAACTTGAGATGGAAAAATATAATAAAATGCTCTAACATCATCTAAACAATCAGGAATTGTTGGCGAGTTGTTGACAGGGACCCTGAACTCTGGACATCCTAACATCTGTGATCACTTTTATCAATCAAAAAACCAAGTTCTTGGCCTGTAAACTCACAAAATACAGAAAATGTGATGATTGAAAAAACAATTATACACAAAGCCCCCACACTTCAAATACTGTCCTGGACTGATGGGAGAAGGGGGCAAAAATCCAAAAAGATAAAGAAACAACCGTAATGGTTAAAATTATACCAGGAATACCTGCCACTCTTGAAATTCTCTTTCCAGAGAGATTACAGAAGAACAGCAGTATCTTTTTTTGAAAAGCTGCATTCCCTTATGAAGTTCTCTGACTTTTCTGTATATGTTCTTTTATTGTGCCCCTATCAAAAGCAGACCTGAACATTGCTGGCCTTCAACGGAAGGATATAAAATAATTCTAAACCTTGACATGCAGAATAGGTGCTGAATGAATGTAGCTAGACCACCAGGAGTCTTGTTGGCTGCCTGATGTCGTTATCTCTTTTAGAGGGCTGTGGATGCAGACAAGGCAGCTAAGAACTTGGGTGTCATTTGAAAATGTTTAGCTGCCTGCCACAAACAGAGCAGAGATGGAATCCTTCAAACGCATGGATGGACAGGATGTGGAATTCCAATTCTTTTTAAAGGTAGATGCTTCACTTTAGGAAAGAAGACACCAGAACACGAACATCAAATAGGGACAGCATACCTGCTGGTGAGACACTTAAAACTAGAAAACCATCACTTGACGGTACTAAGAAAATGGAGAAATTAACAGGAATCCAAGTGTTGTGCCTGGAAAGGAACAGGAAAGTAGGATGCTCAGGAAACAGCAGACCTAAGTCTGTTCTCGAGAGAACTTGGGCTGAGAACAGCAGAAACAGCTAAATGAGCTACTTTCCAGAAGTTAATTATGTCTTTACATTGGTATATTAACAATATCTTAGAGAAGCTGTAACGGTAACCAAATTGCAGAAAAAATAAAAATGTTCATAGGCCATATTTAAAAATATAGTTTAAATGAGTTCCATAAATTTTATATACCTACTTACACCACCTATTAAATAAAAGAATGCCATGAGGAATCAGCATTGCATTCACCAAGTCACTCCTCAGACTATCTTCTTCTGCAATGAAAAAGATCAGGGCTGTGTATTAACAATTTTATATAAAATTTTCTCTCCAATATTTTGATGTTGAATAAAGCCTGAAATGTAGAAGTACATTTTTTCCATTTGCATTATTAGCAGACTGTGATCTGGTGTGGAGATTCTAATGATGAAAAAGACTTGAACTCCTACTGGAAGGTCTGTCACCTTTGCTACACTTGAATGGCTTCTCCTGGGCATGGATTCTTTAGCGTTGAGTAAGGGGTAGAATAGGACTGAATCCTCCCACGTGCATATGTATTTATTACATTCATAGGCTTTCTGCATGGAATGAATCTGATGCTGAGCAAGGTAGTTACTTTGACTGAAGGCTATTTCACATTTATTATGGTGATAGAATTTTATTCCAGTTAAGAATTCTCCAATGGTGACTAAGGTATGAAAACGGCATGAAGCATTTACCACATTCAATATATTCGTAGATTTTCTCATTGGTATAGGTTTGCAGATGTCGATGGAAGTTTAACACTGGCAAATAGTCTTCCTGCATTCGTCACATTCAGAGGGTTTCTCTCTGGTGTCGATTCTCTGATGCTGAATGAAGGTTGAGCTGTGACTGAAGGCTTCACCACCTTCAGTGCGTGTATGCTTTCTCCCTGGTATAACCTCTCAGATGTTGAAGGAGGCCTGAATCTGACTAAAGGTCTCTCCGCGTTCATCACATTCATAAGGTTTCTCTTTGGTATGAATTCTTTGATGTTGAACGAGGTGTGCTCTCTGACCGAGGTTCTTTTCCCATACGTCACAATCAAAGGCTTTTTCTCTGGTGAGGACTTCCTGCTGAAGAACAAGGTCTGAGCCGTGACTGAAACTTTCCTCATATTCGCTACACTCATAGGATTTCTCTCGCCCGTGGATTTTGTGATGCTGAATAAGGCATGAAGTTTGACCAAAAGCTTTTCCACATTCGTTACATTCATGTGGTTTCTCTCCTGTGTGAATTCTTTGATGCTGAATAAGATGGGAATTCAGTCTGAAGTCTTTGCCACATTCATTACACGTATAGGGCTTTTCTCTGAGATGAATTCCTTGATGTTTAACAAAGGTCAACCCACAATCACTGTATTCATAGGCTTTCTCTTCACAGTGGACTTTCTGATGTTCGGCAAGGTAGGAGGTATGGTGGAAGTCACTGCCACATATAGTACACTTACAGGGCATCTCTCTGTGAACCTTCTGATGCTGAGTAAGATGTACACTACGACTGAAAACTCTTTCACAATTACTACATTTATAAGACTTTGCTCTAGTGTGAATCCTCTTATGCGGAGTTATGTCAGAGCTCTGACTACAGGACTTTTCAGATGCGTCACAGGATTTATCAGATGCTTCACATTTATAGGGTTTTTCTCTAGTGTGTATTCTTTTATGTCGACTAAGACTTGAACTCTGACTGAAAGATTTTTCACATTCTTTACACTTGTAGGGTTTCTCTCTAGTATGAATTCTCTGATGTCTAGAAAGGGCAGAGCTCTGATGGAAGACCTTCTCACATGCATCACATTTGTAGGATTTCTCAGTGGCAGGAATGCTGTCACATTTACTAAGGTGGGAGACATCCATTAAGCTTTCCTTATATTCACTACTCTGAACATCCTGTATGAGATTTATTTGTTCTTGTTTCCCAGCAGCTGAATTCTGGTTCACCCCCATGTCATACTTATCAGTGTCATCAATATTCTGAATTCTAAGAACTCTCTGATCCGTATCCAGGGTAGAGTCCAGACAGAAGCTTTTTTCAGGTTCATGACATTCATTGTTGTCACTGGTGAAGGCTTTCTTGCTGATTGTTATTTGCCTAAACTCTCTCTCCAGGAACAGAAATTTCCTTAGGATTTCCTGAAGCCTTTCTAATCTGTCCTCAGGTTTAGACACTTCTCTAGTCCCAGGAACTTGGGCAATATCCTTTTTGAGTCTTCCTACTCTCACCTTGTACGAATGTACTTCTTCCAAAATTTCCTGCTTAGGAATCAACAGCTTGTTCTCTTCTCTGGTCTCTCCATCTGATTCAATATATAAATAGAAAATGCAAATGTAATCTGTACCCTGTGCTTGGGTGGGGGGGAACCTCAGAGAGGAGAAAATTAAATAATCTAGAATTTACTAAAATGAAAAGTTTATTTACTCTGAAGTAGAGGCACAAAATCTCAACAGCAGATGTAAGGGCATGAACAGGAGCAATGAGGTTAATGCACAAATGGTTCAGGGTGTGGTAAAACAGAGGACGGAACCAATTAAGATGGTTCAAAGCAGGTAATAGGGAAGTAATTCAAAAGATTTATAGGGACCCAGTACAACTTGTGGGTGAAAAGGGATAAAATAAATGCAAAGAATTCATCAAAACTGAAGGGAAAACAAAGGAGCTTGCCATCTGGTGTAGAGACCGAGCTCTTCATTCTGACTGCCAAAGTGGCTACAGTTTGGCTCAACAATTTGAATCTTACTTCCCTACTAATTCCATCGGATTGATTCTACCTTACTCACCTGAGCAGTCATCTCTTAAGACTTCTCTATTCTTAGTTTCCAGATCAAAGACCTGTAGATCTTGTTCCCGCAGGGAGATCCCATCAGGCTTGGAAATTGGAAATCCTGCTCACAGAGAAGGAAATGGGATGTGGCGATTTATCCCCCAGACACTACACAAAGCCACTGTTTCTCTTAACTAATGGTTAATGGAGAAAGAAAGTAAATTCTTAGAAGACATTAGGGAAGTCCTGGAGAATGAGAAGGGCAAGGATCCTCTACAAGGAGCTCCTACTTGTGCTCCAGAAAGAGGTGTGTTATGGGGCAAGTTGATGACTTTGGGAAAAGTGTTCATTTAAACATTACTCAGACAAGGGAACTGGTGCATGAGTGTGTACCTGTCTTCCTAAAAGTGATCTTCTTCAGCTATTGCCTATAGATCAATCTTTGGATTAGACCCGGTCAAAAGGGAGGTCATCAAAATATACCTTTGCTGGACTGGAGAAAGGCGAATACTAAAAACACCCATTGTGGGGTGAGCTAAACTGCAGCAACACAATCACTGAAGACTGAATAAACATTCCAAGAACCAATCTTAAGAAACGTCACGAATCTCAATTTGCTTCAGTGCACATGAGGAAACAACAAAAAAAACCACATTCTTACACATCAGGAGCTTACACTCTTCTTTATTCAACAAACATCTATGAGGCGCCTCCCATTTGGAAAGTATATAGACACAGATATAAGCAACTAAGTATAATACGATAGAGAGGCAAATTCAGTAAACGTGCACCTTAACATAAAATTGCCTTTCTTGGGGTGCCTGGGTGGCTCAGTGGGTTAAAGCCTCTGCCTTCAGCTCAGGTCATGATCCCAGGGTCCTGGTATTGAGCCCCACATCAGGCTCTCTGCTCAGCCTGCCTCTCTTGGCTCACGTAATGGGACTGTTAGGATCTTATCTCTTTTAAAGCAAAACCATAAAGCAGTCTGATCCTGAGGGAGACACAACTATCAAAGTATCAAAGGGCCAGTTTTTATACATCTTCAGCTCAGAAGTCTTCTAGAAGCACACATACAACGGCTAGCTCAAGCCCATCAACTTCAAAAGCCTTTCTTTCTACTTACTGAATAGCTACACAATTTATTAGTTGTTCCTCTTATCCTGACATGTCACTATATAGTGGAGTTTATAGATTTTTATTTAATTGGTTTCAGGAATTATCATCTCTACATTATTTGTAAACTTTTACTAGCAGGAACCACACATCTAGTATCTTCTTTTGATTTATTTACTTAAGAGTCACTTACTGAAAAAAAATTAAAAACAATTAAAAAAGAAGTTACTTATTGAGTGCCAATTTTGTGTCCTGGTGTCAACATATCACAGATAACCGGTTTCTAAAAGGGCACTGGGCCTGGAAAATATGACAAACCAACAGCTGTCCTCTTGGAATTCCATATGAGAGCCTACAAATGGGCAGATACAGAACACACATAAGAAAGGCATTTACTGGGGCGCCTGGGTGGCTCAGTGGGTTAAAGTCTCTGCCTTCAGCTCGGTCGTGATCTCAGGGTCCTGGGATTGAGCCCCACGTCGAGCTCTCTGCTCGGCAGGGAGCCTGCTTCTTCCCTATCTCTCTGCCTGCCTCTCTGCCTGCTTGTAATCTCTATCAAATAAATAAATAAAATATTAAAAAAAAAAAAAAAAGAAAGGCATTTACTGTGTTTCTGATTTTCTGCTGGGCTTTAATAGTCTATTCCCCCCTTTGGATGCTTATTTAGTTGAAGTCCTCCATGCCAAATGAAATAGTTGCTAAGTTTAAAAAAAAAAAGGTTAGCATGGCTTGAAGCAGCAAATATTCTGCTTGAATTCTGATAACAGAATTTGTAACTTTTACCTCGGGTATCAGCTAAAGTATTTTTTTTTAAATATTTTATTTATTTATTTGACAGACAGAGATCACAAGTAGACAGAGAGGCGGGCAGAGAGAGAGGAGGAAGCAGGCTCCCTGCTGAGCAGAGAGCCCAATGCGGGGCTCCATTCCAGGACCCTGAGATCATGACCTGAGCTGAAGGCAGAGGCTTTAACCCACTGAGCCAACCAGGTGCCCCAGCTAAAGTATTTCTAAGTATTTGATAACTGAAGCAAATTTTGCTTATTTATTCTATATCTACACCTATCACCTACAGACAACAAAAAGACTGTCTCAACGTGGAAGGAAGCATTTGATTTTATTTTTTGAAAGATTTTATTTATCTATGAGAGAGATCACAAGTAGGCAGACAAACAGAGAGATGGGGGGAAGAAGGCTCCCTGCTGAGCAGAGATCCCAATGCGGGGCTTGATCCCAGGACCCTGAGATCATGACCTGAGCCAAAGGCAGAGGCTTAACCCACTGAGCCACCCAGGCACCCCAGAAGCATTTGATTTTAATCGTGCTTAAGTTAATGCAGTCAAGGATAAAAGAAAAAGCTTAGTAGGCAGTTAGAGATAAAAGACTAGAGTTTTGGGACGCCTGGGTGGCTCAGTTGGTTAAGCCGGCCACCTTTGGCTCAGATCATGATCCCCAGGTCTTGGGATCAAGTCCCATATCAAGCTTCTTGCTTGGCGGGGACACTGCTTCTCCCTCTCCCACTCTCCCTGCTTGTGTTCCCTCTCCCACTGTGTCTTTGTCAAAAAAATAAATATCTTTAAAAAAATATCTGTATCATCAGTATCATTAAAATAATTAAGCTAACACTTACTGCACATTTGGTAGATCCAAAGTACCACACCAAGAACTTTATAAATTTTCACTAACTTAATAGAAATCCTAACTTCATGAAGTAGAAACCACCACTGTACCCATTTAACAAATAAGAAAACAAAGACTGACAATTTAAGTAACTCGCCCTGGAGCGCCTGAGTGGCTCAATGGGTTAAGCCTCTGTCTTCAGTTTGGGTCATGATCTCAGGGTCCTGGGATCGAGCCCCGCATCAGGCTCTCTGCTCAGTAGGGAACCTGCTTCCCCCTCTCCCTCCGCCTGCCTCTCTGCCTACTTGTGATATCTCTCTCTCCCCCTCTCTGTCAAATAAATAAATAAATAAATAAATAAATAAATGAATGAAAGAAATCTTAAAAAAAAAAAAAGGTAACTCACCCGAGATCACAACAACTAGCAAACCTAGGGCTCAACACCAGTCTTTCAGAACCTGGCTTTTACATAATCTGCTAGTCAAAAATAATGGTTGTGAATGAAATCTGTCCTTTCCTCCAACATACATACAGAAAGACAACAGAAGATCAACATACTGACAAAGGAGTAAAAAGTAAATAAATAAAATAAATAAAAAGAAGACACAGTGGTGCCTGAGTGGCTCAGCTGGTTAAGCGTCTACCTTTGGCTCAGATCATGATCCTGGAGTCCTGGGATCGAGTCCCATCTCAGACTCCCCGCTCTGCTTCTCCCTTTGTTCACCGCCCCACCCCACCCCCGACCAACCCCACTCATCTTCTTTCTCTCTCTCCCCCAAAAAAAAAAAAAAAAAAGAGGACAGAGAAATATTTATTAGAGTAATACACGGAGAGCCAGGACCCAACAGATTTGCAGTCATGGACGTTCTAATTAAAAGCAAACTAGGGGCACCTCGGTGGCTCAGTTGGTTAAGCGACTGCCTTTGGCTCAGGTCATGATCCTGGAATCCTGGGATCGAGTCCCACATCAGGCTCCCAGCTCCATGAGGAGTGTGCTTCTCCCTCTGAGTTTCTCCCCTGTCATTCTCTCTCTCACTCTCTATCAAATAAATAAATAAAATCTTTAAAAAAAAAAAAAAAACTTTTAAAAGCAAACTAAAAGATCACATACTGTCGGGACGCCTGGGTGGCTCAGTTGGTTGGACGACTGCCTTCGGCTCAGGTCATGATCCCAGGGTCCCGGGATCGAGTCCTGCATCAGGCTCCCAGCTCCATGGGGAGTCTGCGTCGCTCTCTGACCTTCTCCTCGCTCATGCTCTCACTGTCTCTCTCTCAAATAAATAAATAAAATCTTAAAAAAAAATCACATAGTGTCAAAGAAATGAAAGTCTCTTTAAAATAAAAATCCAAACTCCTTTACAAAAGTATGAGCAATATTCAATTTGAGGAAATTAAAGAAAGAACTATAATTAACTATAAAGAAAGAACTTGAACACACTCCTGAAATTTGTTTATATTAAAAAATCTAGGGGCGCCTGGGTGGCTCAGTGGGTTAAAGCCTCTGCCTTCGGCTCGGGTCGTGATCCCAGGGTCCTGGGATCGAGCCCCATGTCGGGCTCTCTGCTCAGTTGGGAGCCTGCTTCCTCCTCTCTCTGCCTGTCTCTTGGCCTACTTGTAATCTCTGCCTGTCAAATAAATAAATAAAAATCTTTAAAAAAAAAAAAAATCTAGGGGCGCCTGGGTGGGTCAGTGGGTTAAAGTCTCTGCCTTCAGCTCAGGTCATGATCCCAGCATCCTGGGATAGAGCCCCAAATGGGGCTCTCTGATCGGCGGGGAGCCTGCTTCCCCTCGCCCCCGCCTGTCTCTCTACCTACTTGTGATCTCTGTCAAATAAATAAATTAAATCTTTAAAAAAAAATAATCTAGTCTGGGGCACCCGGGGGGTTCAGTTGGTTAAGCATCCGACTCATGATCTCAGCTCAGGTCTTGATCTCAGGTTGTGAGTTCAAGCCCTGCTTTGGGCTCCATGCTAATCACGGAGCCTACTTAAAAATTAAAAAAATTTTTTTATTCTGATCTATAGCTCTTTTCCCTTGCAGTCCTTTCTAAAACAACATTGAAGGAACTACCACAAACCAGGTCCTTACACACATGTAATTTAATCTAATTTCATCCTGGGCATAAATTTAATCCTTGGCATAATCCCAGAAAGGCAGACATTATTTTTCATGTTTTATAGTTGAAAAAAATGAATACCAGTTTAAATAAACTGCTCGATGTAAGATGAACCCAAGTCTGATTCCACAGTTTATATTCTTTCCAGTCTAACATTCTAAGGGTCACAGGAAGCATTAAGGCAGGTTTTCTTGCCATCACCCTGAATGCCTTTTTCCTAAATTTTAAAGTCAGAACTCTATGCCTTCAAAACACGCCTTTGCAATTAATTTTTCCTATCTAAAATTATTTAATCTTGGGCACCTCGGTGGCTCAGTTGGTTAAGCGATTGCCTTCGGCTCAGGTCATGATCCCAGAGTCTGGATCCAGTCCCACATTGGGCTCCCTGCTCAGGAGGGAGCCTGTTCTTCTGACCCTCCCACCTCTCATGCTCTCTCTCATTCCCTCTCTCTCAAATAAATAAAATCTTTAAAATAAATAAATAAAAATTATTTTATCCTTTATTAAAATCTTTTTATTTTTGAAATTTAAACCTTGACAGTGTTCCAATGAGATTTATTTTAACTTAATCTGGTCTTTAAAAATGACATTTAAAATTCACCTCATTATTTGGTTTGTTGCCTATACCAGTTATGCTAAGATTTTAGTCACCTAGAAGCTTTATGCCCTTCTTCTTGGTCCTTAATACACAAAATCTTTCCTTAGTAATACTGTTCTAAGGTAGAGACCTATTGTTTTTAAATTTATTTATTTGAGAGCGAGCAAGAGAAGCAACTCCCCACTGAGAAGGGGGCCAGAAGCGGGGTGGATCCCATGACCCTGGGATCATGACCTTAGCCACAGGCAGCTGTTTAACCAACTGAGCCACCCAGGCACCCCTAGATACCTATTTTAATGAAACATATCCCTACACAATTTTATTTCTTCTCCAATGCATGTTTTGTTTTTTAAAGATTTTTATATTTGACAGAGACAGTGAGAGCAGGAACACGAGGAGGGGGAGTGGGAAAGGGAGAAGCAGACCCCTCGCTGAGCAAGAAGCCTGATGTGGGGCCTAATCCCAGGACCCTGGGACCATGACTTGAGCTGAAGGCAGACATCTAACGACTGAGCCACCCAGGCGCCCCTCGAATGCATGTTCTTTCTGCTCCCAAACTGTACAACCTAATGCCCATCTGTCCAATTTTTCTAACTGGATGGATTTTTCTAATTGTAATCAGAGTATAAAGCCACAAGACTACTTTTAAAAAACACATGTGAGGCCCCTGGGTGGCAGAGTCAATTGAGCATCCACTCAGTTTCCACTCAGGTTGTGATCTCAGGGCGGTGACCTCAGGGTAGTGAGACCAAGCCCTATGTTAGTCTCTGCAGTCAGCACTGAATCTGTTTGGGACTTTCTCTCCCTCTGACCCTCCCCACCGCGTGCGCGTGTGCTCTCTCTCTCTCAAGACATAGATGGATAAATCTTTTTAAAAAAAAAAAAAAAACACTGCAGGGGTGCCTGGGTGGCTCAGTGGGTTAAAGTCTCTGCCTTCGGCTCAGGTCATGATCCCAGGGTCCTAGGATCAAGCCCCGCATCAGGCTCTTTGCTCAGCAGCGAGCCTGCTTCCCCTTCTCTCTCTGTCTGCTTCTCTGCCTACTTGTGATTTCTCTGTCAAGTAAGTAAATAAAATCTTAAAAAAAAAAAAAAAAAAAAAAAAAAACACTGTATGTGGTTGGACTAATTGTCCTAAGGGGCGTAACAGTGAAAAAGAGCATGAGCTTCAGATTCAGATCTGAGTCCTACGCCTAGTTCTGACCCTGAGTGGATCCCTTAACTTTTGAGCCTGAGTTTCCTCAGGTATAAGATAGAGTAACATCTGCTCACAGGGTTATGGCAAGGATTAAATGAGATATGTATCGTACCTTGTAACACACTGGCTCGTCAATAAATAGTAAAGAGACATGGCAGTAAAAGACATTCTATACAAAATCATTTTTGTTTTCATGACATCAACTTCCAAAAGGAAAGAGTATGTGCCAAACATTTCCTGATTTATTAACTTACTTAACAACCAGAATTCTGATAGGCATGTTTCTAATGATGTCATTGAATAAGGCCCCCACCACACTGACCCTGTGTGAAATGCAAACCAGACCACTTTCCTAAGTCATGGAAAACTTCCTTTTGGGTATGATCCTCAAGCCAGTAATTCACTCGCTGTCAACAGAACACACTTCAGATTTAGTAATGAAAAATATGACTTTTTACTTTTCTATTCTTTTACTCAGCTGTTCATACTCTGTATATTTAGCACTATCTAGTAGAAGCACTTACCCAAAGGAACAAAGTTCTGATGTCTGTGACAACTGAGCTACTGCAGTGGGAAAAAGATGTGAACTTGACAGTGAGGCTGCTAAGTCAGGAACTGAATTACAATGCCCGTATTTTACAACACCAAACATTAAGCTAATTACGTGTGTAAACTTACATTTCAGTTGGAGTTTGCTGAGCCTAAAAATATAAAAATGATTTCCTAAGAACTATAAAAAGGAATTACTGAAAAGATGCTGCTTACTTGGTCACAAAAGCAAGGTGAACGGCGGGGGTGGGGGGTTCTTGTATGCATTTGTACCCAGTATGTGTGCATGTGCATGTGTGTCCTGTACTTGTGCAGAGATGACACAGGAAATGGGATAAAATTCAGTCTAATAGCACGCTGTGCTACTAGGCTGATTAAAGTGCTAGGAAGTTTGTTTACTCCAAAAAGTAGACAGGTTAACTGTTGGAAATTATGTAATTATTAGATAAAATTAACAGTAGTTTACAATTACATCACTTTACAGTTTACAAAGTTGTTAAATATACATTCAATTTGATACCCTGAAATAAAAAAATTAAACTCTTTCGCCCTCCCATTTCCCATCCATCAAGGACAGAGCTAAGGAACACTTGATCAGGAAAGGTTATTTAAATTCATCAATCTGTATAGCACCACAAAGAATAAAGGGGACAAAGTCAGGGCCTTGGGACGGGGAGATAGGGACTTAAAGGAGAAGACTAGAGTGTTCAACATGAGGAAAGCCCAGGGGTCACAGGAAAGTCAGACCAGAGAAGGGGCAGGTCATATTCACTACAGAAAAGAGGGGTGCACAGCATATGTTCCACATTCTAAAATAACATGAAAAGATTATAACTGAAGAGCTGGAGTTGAACTTTGTGGTTTCTCAGAACACAAGTAGCTGACCACCGACCATGGCTTTTGAATGAACTCAGAACACAGGTTCAAAATTCATCTGGTTGCAACGGAGGGCCTCCTTGGCCCTTCCGAAATTTAACAAAGGTCATCTGAGGAGCTGCAATTTTACATACTGGTGGCATCCTGAGAGCATCAATCAAGTGTGATATCTTACAATCGTGGAAAAGGAGCTTCCGAGCGGGGACGAGCAATATCGATGGGAAGCCGATACTTGGGCCATCTCTTGGAGATTCCTGCTGAAAGAACTGCAAGTGTTTCTCCAGAGAAAGCACTTGCCTGGGTATGACTCAGGGCCGGGCAGGAATTCACACTATGAATCCGGGTGGTAGGAAGGCGGAGAAGTATGCCTATAAAGATCAAAGAGCCAGGAATGGGAAACACACTAAAAACCTTCCCGGTGGGCAGGCTGCCTCCCCACAGGTAAAAAAGACTGCTTTAACCCTGAGCATAATCAAGGAGACAAAGGAACACCCTGGATGCCACCAGCATAGGCAAAGCCAAAAAAAAAAAAAAAAAAAAAAAAAAAGAAAAAGAAAAAAAAAAAAGTAAATAAAAAAAAACATTGAGGTGGGGGGGGGGGGCAAAAACAAAGACCAGCAAAAAAAAAAAAAGGAAAAGGAGCAATGCTCACATCAAGGGGCTGCCAACAGCCCTGCTGATGCCCCTCTAGAGCACTATTAGGGACCCAATCCCAGCAGCCCACTGTACCGCCCAAATGACAAAGGAGAGACTCCGTTTAAAGCTAAAACTTCTGCTGCTCCGGGTAAGGTTACTTAGGACTACCATCTGGATGACTCACTGAAAATAGACTCGCAGTGAGTCATGTCTTTAAATGAAGTCTCTCACACTCTGCCTCTTGGAGATGAGTTTAGGAATGTTAAGAGGTGAGGGATCATTCAGCAAGGATTTTAGCCTATTTAAAAAAGGATTCCTTCTTCCAAGGTAAATGAAAAACTTTCAGATACAGGGGCATTGAATTACCAGGAAGGAACGTGTCTGCTTGTGGATTGGGAGACCTTAAGGTCCCTCTCATAAAAAGGGAAAAGATAGAGAAGGTAAGAACTTAGGCAAAGCACAGCAAGTTTCCCTTTTCTAACAGGAAACAGATGCCCCACAAAAGCAGGAATCATTAATTAAAGATAAGGAGTACAAGGTCTCCTCTTGAAACCCACTCCCCCAAGAAAACCCACTCCCAGATGAGATGACCTTGAAGATGGAGGATTCAGAGGTTCTAACACCTGGAATCTGAGCCACACTGTGCTTTCTCAGAGACCTGGCACCTCCTCAGAAACAAGGAAGTAAAGAAATCCTAATAGGTAAACTGAAAAATAAGAAAGTCCTTACCCAGTGAAACCACGTTCCCATAATTCTCTAACATCACTTCTCTGTAGAGATCCCTCTGAACAGGGTCCAGGCATCCCCATTCCTCTCGAGTAAGGTGCACAGCCACATCCTCGAATGTCACAAACTCCTGAAATAACACAGCCTGGCTGCTCTGGGGAATGAGGCCACTACAGCATTGTGGCCAGAAAATGAAGGAGATGACACAGAGAGAGTGACCAGTGTACGGCAAAGTTGGGGAGGAGGGAAAACAGACTAGAAACTCGGGAATAAGTTCCATAACCTTTAAAATCTAATAAACTCCCATCACAGCACTAGGGACAGAGAAGGAATAGAGTTTACTGGTGGAGGTGGGGACATGGGGAGGTGGTTTCTGTGAAGTCCAGGTCTCTGAAGAGGGTCAATTCCGAAACTGGGGTCTGCTATTGAAAAAAATTCAAGGCCAGGTTTACGGATGGGATGAGGGAAGGGCCACACTCAATCAGTAGCAAGAGTCCCTGAGGAAAAAGCAGAGGGTTCCTCAGCTCACCTGGTACCTGGCTGTCAGGAGCGTAGCTGCCTGGTCTCCTGGGCTTCCCTCATGGGGAAGAGCAGGCACCTGGGGAACAGGTGGAGCTGAGGGAGGAGAGAGGAGCCAAGAGTGAGAGCAACCCTTCCCCAGGGCTCCCTGACAGAAGAGGGAGTCAGCGGGACCCTTCTTCACATCAACATTCTAGTAAAACCAGTGAACGTTTCTCAGGTACCGAGTGCATCTACTCTGCTCCTTCTCAACATCAGCATGACCTCCTTACCCATGTTTAGGCCAGTGATTCAGGATTTTCTTATAAAATATCACCATATTCTTAGGACAGAACATTCTTCTAACAAGAGGGTTAAGTACTGTACCTGTTTTGCAGATGGGCAAAGCAAAGCACAAAGACTTGCAGTGACTTGTCCAGAGAAATGACTACTTAGTTGATTTACTGTTACATAAATTTTAGTAAGCCTTCGTGTGAATGGACACTGTCTCTGTAACCACTGCGTAAGGCTCCCAAGAATAAGGAATGGTCGTCTGTTTCCTCACAACCTTTTCCACACTCCCACAACGCCCCACAGCACTCTACACACCACAGCACTCAACTGGTGTTGCTGACACTTAAGTTATTTCAGGCAATGCAGTCGGCCACAGCAATTTAAAACAAGGTTCTTACAAAACACGAGAAGTACAAAACACATCAACCTATTTATAAAGATGTTACTGTTGAGTCAATATGTGATATGTGTACACTCGTACAGGCGTTACGCTCGACCCAAGAATTAAATGGTTGCTTTTTGGGCCAAAATTAGATTAGTCACAAACACTGCAGCTGCAATAGAATGGCAGGTGGCAAAGCTTGCAAAATCATCAAGGAGGGAAGAAACTAAGTGAAGGGAACAGGGGAAGAGAAGGGCCCTAACTCTAAGAGGAAGTAAAAGCGAGGCAAGGATTGTGATACAGCAAAAGCAGCATATCTTAAAATTTTTTCTGGATGTGAAACCAGGATAAAGTGAAGGTTGTATGAATGGAAAAAAAAAAAAAAAAAAAAAGCCAAAGCAGAGTGAATGACCACCACTCTGCCTATTAAAGAAAGATGGGCTGTCCTTAAGAGGCCAAGATCAGGACTGAACTGAGTCACATCGGTCCCTCCCTTCCAGACCTCCCCTAGGGGCCATCTTCTTAGAGAAGTCCCCGGCCTCTCTCGTACCAGACCCAGAAGCCCCACTGTATCCCCATTCTCTTGGATTTCAGTGCTCTCTCTCAGCCTTACCCCCGTTGAGCTCCTGTTCCATGTCGGTGTCCTGTGCGAACGGAGGCTCTGGGGACAGACCCTCAGACAGGCTCTCCAAAGACTGAAACTGGACAACAGGTGATCCAACTGCTTCCTGGGCGGATATTTCCTCCATCCCTGTTCTGAAGGACAAGGACCATCACTGCCGGGTCAGACTGTGAGAATTTATTGTACTAAGCTAAGTCAGCCCATCCTTTTACCTCCTCAGGACTTAGCCAAGTATCTTACACGCTGCAGATACTCAACAGAAACAGTTAATAATGACTAACCACCTAAATAAAACAGAAAGAAAAAATGGAAATTATTCCGTTTCAAATATTTAAGAGCCAAATCAAATGGTCCAATTGGGAAGCTTTAAATTCCACTTATTCAGCATTTATGGTATTTCGGGGTGGGGGGGGGGATCAAGCAAGCCCAACTTTTAAGGCTTCTGCCTTCGGCTCAGGTCATGATCCCGGGGTCCTGGGATAGACCCCCACGTTGGGCTCTCTGCTCGGCAGGGAGCCTGCTTTCCGCCACCCACCCCGCTGCCACCCACCCCCCGTCTGTGTCTCTGCCTACTTGTGATCTCTGTCCGCCAAATGAATAAATAAAATCTTAAATTAAAAAAAAAAAAAGCCCAACTTAATAAACATTTCTGAAGAAAATTTAAAATATTTGAAATGTACAAACTTCTTTCAAGGGTCAAGTTTGTACCCAGAGAAACATACTAGTTATGATTACTTTTTTTTTTTTTTTTTTTAAGCAGCACCCCCCCTCCCCAGGCATTACTTGGCAAGCACTCGGCCTGCCCACTGTGATTTACTAAATGGGCTTGCCTAATGACAAAATTCCCATTTGGTGGGGGAGGGGGGTGGTCATACAGTTCAGCAACGCAGACGAGTTGGGCAGGCCGTTTTCCACGGCCCTGACAGTGATCCAGGGAAGAGCTGCGTCTCAAACAGTTTGGCTCGCGTCCTTCAGATCCAAGGACGCCACAGGGCTCCGTCCCGCTTCCACAACCCTCAGCAACCGCCCTGGCGCCCAGCCCTCCGAAGGCCTCGCCCGGCGCTGTCCTCCTCCCACTTCCCTGTTAGGTGAAGACGCGCTCCCCGAAGGGCGGGGAGGGCCTCAGACACCCAGCTCGCACCACAGCAGGGTCACCGGGCCCCGGCGGCGAGGCCCTAGTCCGCGGGGCGTCAGGGTGAAACCTGACTGAAGAGAAACAGGCCCTCGCACCCCGGCCCTGAAGCGCTCCTGGGGACGGAAACCGCCGTCGGCCGGAACGGAGCTCCGCCTCCTCCTTCCCAGGAGCCTAAACCAACGGCGACGCCTACCGCGACCCCAGAACGGCTGCCGGGCACTCACCCGTGCTGAGGGACAGGCCAGGCGGCCGTCCCGTCGCGGACACCCTCGCTCTAGGAGCAGCCCCAGGGTTTCCGGGGTCGCTCTAGACCGCTTGGAGCCCGGCGCTTCTCAGTGGCACTTCCGGAGGCGGAGTCCGACGACCGTGGGCGGAAGGGAGGC
>NC_081567.1:6362947-6364584 GCF_022355385.1 Mustela nigripes | reverse complement strand
CCCCGGATGAGGGCCCCGGATGAGGGCCCCGGATGAGGGCCCCGGATGAGGGCCCCGGATGAGGGTTTTTAGCGTGGTTTTTTGTGTGCTTTTCCTGTATGACGTCCCTCGGTGCTGATCCCGCTGGCAGCTTTTGTAGCCAGTCTACTAGTAGTGACCGCGACAGCCCCGAATTTGGGAAAGCGACCCCGCTGGCCCTTCCCTGATTCCAGCCAGCAGTGGAGACCCCGTGGGGTGGTGGCCGCCCAGGTGGTGTGTGTGTGGCTCGGGGGCGAGAAGGAGTGGTGGACCTCATGGTCTTACTTCCTTAAGTCAGCGGGTGGGGGAAACAGCATAGGGGTACAAAATACACTGATTATTGTTTTTAAGATTTTATGTTATGGGGGAACCTGGGTGGCTCAATGGGTTAAATCCTCTGCCTTCGGCTCAGGTCATGATCCCAGGGTTCTGGGATCGAGCCCCACATCGAGCTCTCTGCTCGGCGGGGAGCCTGCTTCCCTCTCTCTTTGCCTGCCTCTCTGCCTACTTGTGATCTGTATCTGTCAAATAAATAAATAAAATCTTTTTAAAAAAAGATTTTATGTTATGTTTTATGTTATGTTGTGTCGTGTTATGTTATTTTTTAGAGAGAGATGGGGATGAAGTCAGAGAATCTCAAGCAGACTCATCAGTGATTGCTGTGGGCCTTGATCCCATGACCCTGACATCAGACCTGAGTTGAAACCAGGAGCCTGTCCCTTAACTGTGCTACCCCAGGCGCCCCCAAATTACACTGATTAAAGCGAGGGTGGAAGGCGTTTGGGTCATATTGATGAGGGAGCAGGAGGCTGGCTGAGGACACAGCAAAAGCTGGCGCCTTGCACCCCCTCTTCACCTGCTCCCCTCCATATGTGTGGCATTCCTCAGGCACCCATGACTGCCATAAAACGATAAATGGTTAACTTGCAGGGATCGCAATCCTGCAGAACAGGAATCTCCCTTGCTCTACAAGATGTCCTAGAGATGGGGCGCCTGCGTGGCTCAGTGGGTTAAGCCTTTGCCTCCGGTTCAGGTCATGATCTCAGGGTCCTGGGATCGAGCCCCGCATCAGGCTCACTGCTCAGCGGGGAGCCTGCTTCTCCCTCTCTCTCTGCCTGCCTCTCTGCCTACTTGTGATCTCTGTCAAATAAATAAATAAAGTCTTTAAAAAAAAAAAAAGATGTCCTAGAGACCTAAACAGGGAGGTTACCTTATCAATAGCACAAATTTCCAGAGGCAAATAACTCTTGGTTCCTGAAGCCCTAATGTCCTCCTCCCACCATAAACTGGAGGAGATTGGGGTAGAAAGGAATGTAGATGATGGCCGGGTCATAATGCCCCACCAAGAATCCCCCATTATCTTGATCAAGCCATAATGGCAAAGACTCCCCCCGGCACCTTGTAGACCCTCCCTAGCATGTGAGAACTCTGTCGAAATCCCCCATTCCTTCACCACCTCCCCCCCAACCGTGGGGTATATAACATGCCCACCTTCACAACCCGGGGCAGCCGCATCTCCGCCTGCCCACGGGCCCTGTCCCCGTGCTCTAATAAATCACCTTTTGCACCAACGACGTCTTAAGAATTCTTTCTTTAGTCGTCGGCTCCGATCCTCCTCA
>NC_081567.1:6324304-6362847 GCF_022355385.1 Mustela nigripes | reverse complement strand
ACAACCCGGGGCAGCCGCATCTCCGCCTGCCCACGGGCCCTGTCCCCGTGCTCTAATAAATCACCTTTTGCACCAACGACGTCTTAAGAATTCTTTCTTTAGTCGTCGGCTCCGAACCTCCTCACCCCACCGAACCTGACTTAGGTTCTGGGACTTCATCAGTATGAGGACCACAAAAAATCGTGGGATCAGAATCTATAAATTTTTGGGGGGAGGGACAGAGCATTGAGGAAGTTGGAGTTTCCTCAGAGAAATTGAGCCTGGAAGACAGCTGCGCTGCTGGTGGAAAAACTAGCTTGTACAGAAATGGACAGGTAAAGCAGGGAGCATGAGGACGGAGGGGGAGGGCTGTGCCAGAAATTTGTGACCTCCCAGGTCCTTAGAAAATGGCATATCTTGGGTTGGAATTGGACTGGCAAGTCTCTTAAAGAATAAAAAGTTATTTGCAGGGCCCCCTGGGTGGCTCAGTGGGTTAAGCCTCTGCCTTCGGCTCAGGTCATGATCCCAGGATCCTGGGATCAAGCCCTGCATGGGGCTCTCTACTCAGCAGGGAGCCTGCCTCCTCCTCTCTCTGCCTGCCTCTCTGCCTACTTGTGATCTCTGTCAAATAAATAAATAAAGTCTTTTAAAAAAAAGTATTTTGCAAGGGACTTTAGATATTAGTCCTTTAAGTTTACAAATCAAGTGTGATCCTTTAATGACATTTGACATTTCAAATTAAATACAAGAAAAATCAAAAGTGTAGTAATCACATGCTTTTTCAAATTCCAACGGCCTCTCGAGATTCCCTTTCCTTCTTGAGGGTCATTGATCTAATGCAACTTCCTACTATGACACAATCTCTAGCCAAGTTGTCCGGCAGGATGGAGTCAGAAGTCAGTTGCTTGCTGTACAGCTCCAGTCTGAAACTTTTTCTTTTGATGAGCAAAAATATACCCGCTAGTGATGCTTGTTCCTTTTGAGATTCCTGGGACCGTAGATGGCACATTACTCCCTCCTCTTCGTTAACAACTCTTCTAATGTTCTCGGATCACTGTGAGTTTGGGGCTTTTACCTGAGTTGCCATTTCTCCAAAGGTGGTACCAATTAGGCAGCTGCATTTCTGCCCCAGAAGTGAGCAAACTACAGCAGGGATGCATTTGTGTCTTAAGCTTTAGCTGACTCATGCAGTTTGCTCCAGTGAGAGGGCCTTGGGAGGCACTCATTTAAGAGTCCACTTCTTGGGGCACCTGGATGGCTCAGTCAGTTGAGCATCTGATTCTTGGTTTCAGCTCTGGTTATGATCTCAGGGTTGTGGGATCGGACTCTGCACGTGGAAGAGTCTGCTTGCTTGTTCCTCTCCCTCTGTTCCTCCCTCCATGTCCTCTCTCTTCTCTCTTTAAATAAATAAAATCTTAAAAAAAAAAAAAAGGGTCCACTTCTCTTCAGTAGGCATCTGTCCCTAACAAAAAGAAACTAATTTTGCTTTTGAACAAAAATAATCTTTCAACAGTTCTTCAGATGACATAGGTGACAACATTTAGCCATCTCTTAAAAGTTGTTTTTGGGGTGCCTGGGTGGCTCAGTAAGTTAAAGCCTCTGGCCTTTGGCTCAGGTCGTGATCCCAGGGTCCTGGGATCGAGCCCCACGTCGGACTCTCTGCTCAGCGGGGAGCCTGCTTCCTCCTCTCTCTCTGCCTGCCTCTCTGCCTACTTGTGATCTCTGCCTGTCAAATAAATAAATAAAATCTTTAAAAAAAAAAGTTGTCATTTTTATCTTACACTGCATTGCTTTGAAGAAAAATATATGAACAACTATTCCCAAGGGATTGAGCACTTTCTTAGTCTTTCCTATATGCCCACCATTGAACTAGTTAATGATAGTTACAAAAGAGGGAAAATATTACATCAGAATTGACACAAGCTCTAAACATGGAGTTTTCCCTGACTGCTTTATCTCCACCGGCACCATCATCTGAGGGTTTATAGAATGCCTTATCCATTAGACATACCTTAAATCAAGGAATACTTTTTATGGTCAAGGAGGTCTGACAATGAGCTTGTAACTGCAGAATTCGTGGTGCTTACTCATCACCCAAAAGCAGCTATCTGATAGAACTGTGGAATGGGTAGGGTACCTGAGTGGCCTAGTTGGTTGGGCATCTGCCTTTCTTTGGCTCATGTCATGATCCCAGGGTTCTGGAATCCAGCCCTGTGTCAGGTTCCCTGTTCAGTGAGGAGCCTGCTTCTCTCCCTCTGCTTGTGCTCCCTCTCTTTGTCATATAAATAAATAAAATCTTTAAAAACTATGGAATGGTATCTTGAAGACTCAGCTAAATTACAACTTGCAACGTTGGGGAGCTGTCCTCTAGGATACAGTATATGCACTGATAACTCGAACCAATAACACAATATTTTGTCTCCAATAGTATATGAGTACAGGAACCAAGTGGTACGGGGGCAGCTCCTATTACTATCATATGCTGTAACTCACTTGTGGAATTTGTGCTTCATATCTCCAAACCCAGAGTCTTTTGGGTTATGTTCTGATTTGCAGGAAGAATATTTCTTCTAGGAGCTACATTAAGTCTTCAAGTGAACTGGAAAGTAAGAATATCACCAGGCTCCTTAAGGTTCCTTGTGCCAGTTGATCAGCAGGCAAAGAATGGAGTTATTAGGGGCGCCTGGGTGGCTCGGTGGGCTAAGCCGCTGCCTTCGGCTCAGGTCATGATCTCAGGGTCCTGGGATCAAGTCCCACATCCGGCTCTCTGCTCAGCGGGGAGCCTGCTTCCTCCTCTCTCTCTGCCTGCCTCTCTGCCTACTTGTGATTTCTCTCTGTCAAATAAATAAATAAAATCTTAAAAAAAAAAAAAAAGAACGGAGTTATTAAGGCCCTCCCAGTCCCTGCTGCACACACTACATAAATACAAAAACACCCAGCAATCTACAGTCATTAAGCTACCTCCCTGAACCTTTTAGGCACTTTAGTGTAGGAATGGGGCCAGAGGAGGGGGAAGTAGGGATGAAGGGGAGAGCACAAGGTTTAGACAAGAAAAAATGCATAACAATGTAATCGCTCTTAAGATGACTTGGAACACTGGAAGGAACTTTGAAGAAGTACGTAGAGGAAGAAATTGTAGGACTATGGGGTCTTCAAGGAGGACCATAGTTTAGTAAGCGACAACCACATCAAGGTCAAACCTCATAGTGAATGGGATATTATGTAGGGCTTGGAAGGTCACTCAGGATATCACCTGGTCATTGGTTGCCTCCGTAGTATGTGGCTCTTCCTTTTGTGGGTTTTCCCTTGTGCTCAAACTTGTCTTGGAATTTGGAGTGTCAGTCTTTCAAGGTCTTGATTCTGGTTTTATAAAAGGTGAGGTTTCTTGATCTCCCTAAGTAATGGTAAAAGCCATAACTATTGTGTTAACATTTTGACAGCAAAATTGGACTCACTGCAGTAATTACGTTATTATGAGGCTGAAAACTCCCTGGTAACACTATCCAAGCTCAGAATCTCACCACTGTCTGGTACTCAAGAAGTCTGTTACCCACATAAAATTTCTGAAAATACTGCCCATTCAAGTGGCAGTACGTAATCAGGGTCCCCAGAGAAGCCACCACTTGGGTTTTGTGAAAACATTGATTCTTGTCTTTGATATTCCTCTGTCCAGATTTTTGTTACAGTTCCTCTGACACAGACACACCGTCACTGAGCCCTATTGTTTGATAATAACCAGAATTCTTAGGATTATTGCCATCAATAAACGTGTAGGTAGTCGAGCAGGATGGTGTCAAAGGACATTTAAGCCTCCTTTTCCGAGGTGGGAGAAGCTGAGCTGAGGTGAGAGCCCCCCAAAACCAGACTCAGCGATTGGAGAACAAGGCGGCAGTCCTCCCGCGTTCCTAGAGTTGACCCCGAAAGGCTGGGGTGGACGCTCTTCCGGCTTCCGTGAGCCGCGCAAACGGGCGCGCGCCCTCGGGATCATGGCGACCGCAGGGGGCTTGGGTCCAAAGGTGCTGCCCTTCGACCCCCTCCCCCCCGGAGTCATCTCCCTTTTCTGTCCCAGCACCCCTAGACTTCTCCGGGGTTTACGGTGAGACGCGGGCCCGGCCTGGGAGGATGGGCGGGGACAGAAATGGATGTGTAGAGCCGTGTTCCGCGACTTCCCTCGCCGAGACTGCCCCCGACGGGTGGAGGATGGTCCACGTCTCCCATCCTGCATCCCAGCCTCGGCCGGAGGACGCGCCGTCTCCGGGCAGACACCCCCGGATCCAAGCGGAAGGGGAACGGCGTTTTGTTTTCCGGCCTAGGATGGAGGTGCCTCAGGGACCGTAGAGAGGCAGTCCGCTGCGTGCCTCACCTGTCCTCAGTTTTCACTCCAGAGGGTAGCGGACAAAGGATCCTGACCTAATACGTGTTCCCCAGTTGTTCGCATTTCTTTTCTTTTTGGTGAGGGCTTTTTAACCTGAGTTCTCAGAGACCCTGAAATGTAAAATGAGGAAGTCCCACGAGGTTATCAAGCTCCACGGACCTTTTTCGTTTTCTTTTTAAGATTTTATTTATTTGACAGAGAGAAAGAGTACAAGCAAGCAGAGAAGCAGGCAGAGAGAGAGGAAGGGAAGCAGGCTCCCCGCTGAGCAGAGAGCCCGATGTGGGGCTCGATTCCGGGATCCTGAGATCATGACCTGAGCCGAAGGCAGAGGCTTTAACCCACTGAGCGACCCAGGCGCCCCCGGACCTTTTTCTTTTAAGGGGACGGCTTTACTAAGCCTCCTGAATGTTTGCAGATCTTTTGCACATCCCCAAGCCCATCGCCAATGATGGTGGTGATTAGTGTTCGAAACCTAGTGGATAAAGTGACTTGGATGCAGTAGGAAAAGATTACATACGCTTCACTCTTTTCCTTGCAGTTTCTGAACTTTCTGATTTTTACATGTCTGTTTTCAGACATCAGGTGGATTTTTCAGTTGTGCAGGGTGATTGTGCTTGACCTCAAGCGGTGAAGGGACTCCTGAGGATGCAGTGGAAAGTGTGTTGGGCTACTAGGAGACTATTTCCAGTGCTCTCTCTGCCACCGATTAGCAGGATGATCCTGGACAGAACACCACCAGGTATCAATTTTGTCCAAAGTAAAATTAACTAGATCATCTCAAAGGGCCCTTCCAACTTGGAAATTCGTTGATAAATGAATTTAACTGAAAAATCCACCTGGCCCAAACCTAATGTCCCATCTCCCTTTTCTGCAATGCCACCAGAAATAGTTTCATCATTGAGAGAAAGTGGCAGAGGACCAAAAACAAAAAAATAGAGAGATCAGTGCTCAAAATATTGTATGCAATTAAGAAATCAATTGCAGAGAATTAATTGAAAGTATACCAATGATACTTAATTTGCTGGAGAAGTAGGTTGGTTACACAGTGCAATGGGAGATACATAAGTAACTTACCCATGAACACAATTTCTGTACTTCAGATTTGTGCTACTATAAAACTCCTCCCATTCTTATTCAGATGTTTTACAAATAACTTGACAGTCTCTTAATTTATAAACGCCGTGCCCTTCCAGATATTGAAATACCAAGCCTATAAGGAATTTATTGATCTTTCTAAAAATGGGCAGCAAATACCTTTGTATTCAAGCAAATATTTTTTAAATGTCTGTGGGTTGCAAGGAACTACATAGAATGACTTAAGGGCAACAATAAGAGCAAAAGACAGTCTGCTTTTGAGGGACAGTTGAGATAAGGCATGAAACCATTACAAATTAAATTTTAGGGTAAAAGCCATAAAAATATTACATATACCAAACTAGTAATGGAAACAATGAATCCAAAGTTGAGAGAAGACTGGGTACTGGGATCATTCAAGGAATGTAAAGTAAAACCCCGTCTTTCTGCTTCTCTTGCCCAGAATGTTACAACCACCACTCCTTGCAGGCCTCTTTAGGTCAGGGAGCAGTGACTGTGCTCCTGACCTCAGCCCTGTATCTTTTGAGTTTCACTTCCTCCATGTCCCTTCATTTTGATTCATACTCCTATTACGAGGGAATGCATCTAGGAACATGTGATTTCCCCCTTCAAAACTTTCCCACCTTTAAAACTTTGACCCAGATATCAAAGACTAAGATGCCTTTTCCTTCATCTTAAAAGACCAGAGACAGATGGGATTTTCTGAAGATCTATCATTAAATAAGAGAAATGAGCAAAAAAATTTAATAGTTGGAAGGTGAAGTTCATCAACACAAATGGTGACAGAATGTAAGTGATGTGAGATGGGGACCAAAGAAAAAGGAGGGGGCTATCAGGAATGATGAAGTGGATTTCGGTATTTTTCAAATATAAATACAGGTTTTAGTTTTTTTTCCCTGTGCCCCCTTGGGTCATCCTGTATACCCTACTTGTGTGGTCATTTTACGAGTGACCAGATCACTCTTTTTTTTTTTTTTTTAAAGATTTTATTTATTTATTTGACAGAGAGAGATCACAGGTAGGTAGAGACACTGGCAGAGAGAGAGAGAGGGAAGCAGGCTCCCTGCTGAGCAGAGAGCCCGATGTGGGACTCCATCCCAGGACCCTGAGATCATGACCTGAGCCGAAGGCAGCGGCTTAACCCACTGAGCCACCCAGGCGCCCCCAGATCACTCTTTTATAGTGACTAGACATCAGTGTAGCAGCATAGTTAGGACCCTGGGCTTCAGACTTCGGTTTGAGTAGTGGATCTATTACACTGTGGTGTTAGACACAGTAGTTAATCTTCCTGAGCTTTTTAAAATAGAAGTAATTGTGTACTGCATAAGATTTCCATGGGTATTGAGCTGTATACAAAAACATAATGTAATGAACCGAATCTGTTCGCACACAGATACCATGACGTTCGATTTAGTGAATTGTCTTCATGACTCCTAGCATGAGGTGTTAGCATCGCAGTATGCTGTTACTTTATCATACTGCCATTAAATTTTTCTACTCTGCAGGATAGCAGAAACTGGTCTCCTAAAACATCTAGGACAAAAAGGACAGTCCTGCAGACAGCCCCTGTTTGGATCAAGTAGGCCAGTTCTTTAAACCTGAACACCCAACTGCTGAGTCAGGGCATACCCAGGAGATGGAAGGCGTAGTGATAGTGAAAGTGGAGGAGGAAGATAAAGATGAAGACGACCATTTCCAAAGGGAAAGAAATAGCACAGAATCATCCCCACCATTTCTTAGACGGCCCACAACCATGAATGAGAGGGCCTTGTTATCATCATACTTGATTGCCTATCGGGTAGCAAAAGAAAATGGCTCACACAGCTGCTGAAAAAATTATTCTTCTAGCATGTATAGATACGGTACGGATCATTTTTGATGATAAATCAGCTAATAAATTAAGAACCATACCTCTTAGTGACAGTATGATATCTCGTCGAATCTGTACGATTGCAAAACACTTGGAGGCGATGCTTGTTGCACACTTGCAGACTGGGATTGATTTTGCAATCCAACTTGACGAGAGCACCGGTATCACAAGTTGTCCAGTACTCCTGGTTTATGTCAGATACATGTGGCAAGATGGTTTTACAGAGGATCTGTTGTGTTGTTTAAATTCAAATTCACACATAACTGGATTAGATTTGGTGAATTAGAAAAGTGCATTGTTGGTCAGTATAAATTGAACTGAGAAAGCTGTAAAGGAATTTCGAGTGATGGAGCAGCAGATATGACTGGGAAACATAGCAGGGTTATTGAAAAGTTGTTAGAAGTAACACGTAACAGGGTGTCGCTCTCGCCCGCAAGAACGACTCGGAGACACGCGTGGAGGCAAACTTCTTTAATGGCTTCTTTTTATCTTCTTCCCCCTCTGGCGCAGCACAGCCCGCAGCTCCCGCCGCCCCGCTCGGGCGCCGCCGCTGCCTCCCGGACCACGCGCCGCCCCTTGGCGCCTGCCACCGCCGCCGCCGCCGCTGCTGCCATGGTCCGGGCTGCGGCCCCCTCCGGCCGGCCAGCGCGGCGCGGTGCGGCCTGGCTCCTGGCAGGCCCGCCCCTCTACAAGTACATTCAAGCATATATACACCGGCAGCTTAGCCCGCCTAGCCAATCACCGCAGTGCTCATGCACCTCCCGCGTGAGTGGACCTAAATGAACAGCCAATCATATTCAGTCCCTTACAGCTCTTATAGTAGGCCTCCTGTACTGGCTCCCGACAACAGGGCTCTTTGGAATCACTGTTTTATTCATCAAGAAGCTTTGGTGTCAGGGCGCCTGGGTGGCCCAATGGGTTAAAGCCTCTGCCTTCAGCTCAGGTCATGATCTCAGGGTCCTGGGATCGAGCCCCGCATCAGGCTCTTTGCTCAGCGGGTAGCCTGCTTCCTCCTCTCTCTCTCTCTCTGTGCCTCTCTGCCTACTTGTGATCTCTGTCTGTCAAATAAATAAATAAAATCTTTAAGAAAAAAAAAACCTTTTAAAATAAAGAGAGAGAGGGAGGGAAGGAAGGAAGAAGCAAGCTTTGGTGTCCAAGGAAATTCAGCCAAGTCTAATGGGTGTATTGAAAAATGGAGTGAAAATTGTTCATTTTATTAAGGGAAGCTCCCTGAACAGTTGACTTCTTGAAATATTCTGTTCAGAGATTGGAGTTAACTATACCCACTTACTGTTTCATACAGAAGTTCATTGGTTGGGGTGCCTGGGTGGCTCAGTGGGTTAAGCCGCTGCCTTCGGCTCAGGTCATGATCTCAGGATCCTGGGATCGAGTCCCGCATCGGGATCTCTGCTCAGCAGGGAGCCTGCTTCCCTCTCTCTCTCTCTGCCTGCCTATCTGTCTACTGTGAACTCTCTCTGTCAAATAAATAAATAAAATCTTTAAAAAAAAAATAAAAATAAAATAAAAAAAAGAAGTTCATTGGTTGTCACAGGAAAAATATTGAGCGAAGTATATGGATGAGATTTACATTTTCCTCATTGAAAAGTAATCTCATTTGGCAAATATTTTTGAAGATGACATTTGTGTAACAAAACTGGCCTATTTAAGTGATGTTTTTGGCTTTTTTTTTTTTTAAGATTTTATTTATTTGACAGACAAATCACAAACAGGCAGAGAGGCAGGCAGAGAGAGGGGAAGAAGCAGACTCCCGAGAGCCCAATGCGGGCGGGGCTCGATCCCAGGACCCTGAGATCATGACCTGAGCCGAAGGCAGAGGCTTTAACCACTGAGCCACCCAGGCGCCCCAAGCATTCTTTTTTTAGTAGATTGTATTTAAAGTATTAATAAAATTATATTTCGAATTTACTATGTTTCATTTTCCTATGCAGTGTCATTACAGGAAACTTGTTCCAGTTACACAAATTGAGTGTATGTGTATCCAGCACATCTTTCTTTCAGGCAGGGCCCATTCAAGTTCAATTTCTCAGCATCTGCTTACTTCCGTGTTCTTCCTTTTTTGTTCTAATTCCAGGAAGTGAATCTTGATGCTAATCACGCTTTAACACCCTGCTCACACTGGGTTTATTTAAGCATGGCCACGTGTTATAATTCTAGCTAATGAGATGCATATGTAGGAAACTCTGTCAGTATATTTTTGTGAAGGTGTGGCTTGCTCTCAGAGGGACCCAAGAGAGAAGATCGTGATAGGGGCATAGTTTTTGAATCTCCCCAAGTTTTTCCTTAAAAACAGAGCAACTAAGATAGCCAAAGGGAAACTCATGGACATCATCTACAGCAAAACTAGGTAACAGGGTACCACCAACAGTTAGAAAACTAACATGGTCTCGAGCCATTTTATAGAAGGAAAACAGAAGAAACAAGCATCTGATAGATTTGAAAGCTGCAAAATAATCAACAGGTACTCGTGAAAAATTTCAGTGAGCGACACTGAGACCAGCAGCTTAAATCAGGAGCAGCTGCCCACTTTAGTAGAGGGTGAGTTTTAGGGGTTGATGGCAAAGTTCAGGAGTAGGATGGACCCTGTGGAGTAGAATCCAAATTCACTAAGACGGGGACAGGAGAGACCAAGTCTTATCTCTGTGTCCTTAAGGATTGCTTGCTTTGGTTTCCTCCGCCCACAATCCAGTTTTGTTTTGTTTTGTTTTTTGTCTCCTGACTAGTGACAACTGGCCTGTGGCCAAATTCCAAGATAACAGGCTTGCCCAAGCACCATCCTCCTGAGTTTATGAAGGGTCTTTTCCTACTAAAATCCTGCCCCTCTGGATCAAATACCTGCTTCCTTTGTGCTTTCTCATGATGACAGTAACTAGTACACGTATCTCACCAGCACCATTCAACCAGGGACCATTTGGAATTGCAGTGACCCCTCTGGGAGAGCACGTATTACCCATCTTTATCTGGGAAGATGTTGGAATGGGGAATGAAGCTCACTCAATCTGCTGCCGGAATTAGAAAGCTGTGAAAACATCAGGTACAGACCTTGTCTCTCACTGTAGTGTGGAGCACTGTCTACATTACACTGAGGAGACCTGAGGCTCCAGCCTCTGTTTCAGAGATAACAAGTCACAGTGAAGTCCTATCTCTGTGCCTCCATCTCTTCTTCTGTAAAGTGAGGACTATACTGCTTGCTTTCCCTGCAGAGCTTTTGAAGACCATAGGAAAAATTCCTATTTCCTATGGTCTTCAAAACTTCAGTCTTACAACTTAAAGCACTATATAAACAGGGTGTATTCAAAGGAATACTAAAAAAAAAAAGATACGCCACGTGCTGGTGAGAAAGAATTCAGGATCTAGAACTGGACAGATGAATTCTGTCTCTGAAGCTTGGATTGACCAACTAAAACTGGGATGCACCTGGGGCGCCTGGGTGGCTCAGTTGTTGAGCATCTGCCTTTGGCTCCGGTCATGATCCCACGATCCTAGGATTGAGCCCTGCGTTGGGCTCCTCGTTTGCGAGGGAGCCTGCTTCTCTCTCCCTCTCCCACTTCCCCTGCTTGGGTTCCCTCTCTAGCTGTCATTCTCTGTCCAATAAATAAATAAAATCTTTTTTAAAAAATACAATAAAATTGGGACACACTACTAAGTAGTTATTAAAAATATATTGTATTGTACATCTACATGTATTGGGAATACACTGGAAGCCAGTACGTATAGAATTGTGTCTCCCAAAATTCATACATTGAAGCCCCGACCCCCAATGTGACTGCATTTGGAGACAAGGGGGTAAAGTGAAATGAGGTCACAGGGTTGGCCGTCATCTCTAGGACTTATGTCCTTACATCCAGGAGTGCATGCACACAGGAGAAAGCCCATGTGAGGACACAGCAAGAAGGCCCCTGTCAGCAAGCCTAGAAGAGGGCACAGTAGAAGCCAACTCTGCTGTCACTTGGATCTCTCACTTCCAGCCTCCAAAACTGTAAAAAAAAAAAAAAATGAGCTTCTGTTGTTTGAGTCACCCTTTCTGCAGCATTTAGTTCTAGGGGCAGAGCATACTAACTTACCAGGTAAAGTATTCAGCGTAGAAACAAACACGTTGTCGGATGCACAACAAATCTAAGCTTTTTTTCCTCATAGAAACAAGATAACCCCAAGGGTTTAAGGTGGTTTATCTAGACTGAGTGATAAGTTTGTACTAACACAACCCATCCTATTTTCTCCTGGTAGTGCTCACAACCAGGGATGTGTACTGTACTTGTAATAGTTCCGGCCAAGGATAAAATAAAGCAGTTGCTATACTGCACCAAACTCATGCTTTATTATGCTCAGAAGTACCAAGAGGCAGATGTAAGGAGGTAAAATTGTCCTTGACATCAAGTCTAAGACCTGATAGTTCCTCCATTTTGGTGTTCATCCTTGAATATCCCCCGCCTTTTTTTTTTTTAATCTGCTACATTTTCTGTATCTCTGTAGGTACTTCCTTACTTTCCTACCCTTACTTTTTCTCCCTGCATCATTCTGATTTCAAACGTGTCTTCTAGTTCTACTACATGTGATCTGAAGGTTCAACTCGGTGGTCACCCTGATTTGTGTAGTTTTCTTTTTCTGGACCTTCTCTGGGTTTCTTTCTCCTCGGGTCTAAACCACCAGAACTGCACTTACTGGTGAAATCATTCTAGAAGTCTGTACAAGGGCAGAAAGAACGCTCATGTCTTTCCTACCACGTCTTTCCTGATGGATCCCATCACTTAGGTTTAAGTCAAAGCACAAAGCTGGGCTGGGCAGGGGCGAGGGCACCCTGGCAGAGGGGCTTCCTTCCACATCCTGCTGGGGTGACCCCTCCACCACCCCGCACACCAGAACTCGGAGCCGGAGGGGTGCACCTGGGAGAAGGAAGACCAGCAGAACCAGACCTTAGGACAAATACAAGTCCCAGAAATCCCACCAAAAGCGCTTCACAGCTCCGCCCCGCCTTGCTCCATGTCATTGGTGCTCTCTAGGAATCCAGGAGGTCTCACCATCTCGGTGGTTCCCTGATCTTTTACATAGGCAGGGGGATTTAGCCTCCTCAGACTGGGAAAAAGACCAAAGTTTAGAAGCATTTTCGCCCCAGTGAGAAAGAAGGAAAGGAACTATGGGGAATCTAGCCTCCAGGGTGGAAGGTGCAGGTCACAAGTTCCTTCTGTAGGGAAAGTACCTTGAGATAATGACCGAGGACCTAGCTGTGCTCTAATGGTTCCAGTACTTTTGGAGAAACAATAGAAAATTTTTATAGAACCAATCACAGGTTTCCTCTCTGCCCCCAGTACCATAGCAAACATTTTCTAAAAACATGCTCCATGCACCCATTTACTGATGTAATTGATTGGAACATAGATTCTACGGTTCTGTTCCCTTTTTGCCTTAGTCGCCTCCAATTTTGCAATATTAAAAAGGTTAAGAAAGTAGTGTCTCAAGCCAACAAATCTTATTCTGACTTGCCCAAACTCGAGCAAAATAAAATGTATGACCCTAATGTTTTGTTTCCCTTTCCTTTTGGAGGTTTGGAAGAGAAGGTATGATGGATACGGTGACTAACACCAAAAAGCTTTTCAAACATTGAAATCACAAAACTGTCTTATTACTTTTTTTTTTTTTTTTTTTGGTCTTCCTGCACCCAGAAGCAATGAAGGAAAGCTTTAAGTCTGATCTGTAAGACAGATCAACATAGTTGTCAGCTCAGGAAGATGTTTCTGGCAATCAGAAACTGGATAACCAACTGTCAGAAAATGTTTTCTCCAGTTCATGTTGATTAAGCATTTGTTACATAAATGTGCCTGAAAACTGGGGATTCCTCCATCGGGGGGGGGGGGGGTGATAATCCCATGGGACCTGTGACAATTTTAAGATTTTGTAACTATGATTTTATGGTATCTTGAATCAGAATTCTTTTTCACACAGGTGACAAAAACAGAGTTTTGCCACTTTGTAATGTTTGATGTTTAATAATAAAAGACAGGTGTGCCTGGGTGGCTCAGTCAGTTAAGTGACCAACTCTGGATTTTGGTTCAGGTCATGATCTCTGGTTGTGAGACAGAGCCCCAAGTTGGGTTCCACGCTGGGCGTGGAACCTGTTTAGGATTCTCTCTCCCTCCCCTTCTCACACCCTTGTCCCAGGTCAGGTGCCCACGTACACATAGCTCTCTCTAAAAAAAAAAATAATAATAAATAAATAAGCCTTTTAAAAAAATAATGTAAGACATAATATAGTTTACTGCTTATGAGTTTAGATTTGGAGGCAAAGTGGAACGTGGTCTGGCTGGGTTCAAATACTAGTTCTGCCACATGCTCTGTGACTTTGGGCACGTGAATTAACTATTGTAAACTTCAGTTTTAAAGAGAGATGATCCAATAAAGCACACGATGTTTAGAACATGGCAAATGCTCAATAAACACTAATACCAGGCTTCACTGAAGTGTTCCTTCTCCATTAGGTCTTGTATCAGACCTTCGGTAGTGATTCTCTTTGTTGGAGACTTCTTAAATGCTACCAGTGAGGCCCTCCGACACTCACTTTACATGAAATTGGTGGTTACCTGTCCCGAGGGTGTCATTGTCTCTTTAAGCAACTAATGGCTTTCAGCAAAAGCCACCCAATTCCATAACCTTTCTATTATTTTGTTTTCCACCCAAACCCTACATAAGCCAGCAGCGCCTCCCTTTCTACTTATATCCCCTCCCAGTTCACCACAGTGAGTGTCCCAAAACTGTCCCACAACCTCACACCAGAAACTACCAGTACTCCACGCACCAGCAGTGTGATGGGGGTCCTCCCTGCCTCCTGGCTGAGCGGTCAACTCCACTATCCATTCTTTTTTTTTTTTTTAAAGATTTTATTTATTTATTTGTAAGAGAGAGAGAGTGAGAGCGAGCACAGGCAGACAGAGTGGAAGGCAGAGTCAGAGGGAGAAGCAGGCTCCCTGCGGAGCAAGGAGCCCGATGTGGGACTCGATCCCAGGACGCTGGGATCATGACCTGAGCCGAAGGCAGCTGCTTAACCAACTGAGCCACCCAGGCGTCCCATCCACTATCCATTCTTATATTCAGCTTCCTGGGACCACTCATGGCACCCAATGTCTTAGATCAGATTCCCTAAAGCAGAGCCTGAGAAAGGGATCCAGAGCCATGTGATTTGTTGGGGAAGTGCTCTTCAGGAAAAATTTTGTATTTTTTTTTTTTTAAGCAAATCCTATGCCCCAAGTGAGGCTTGAATTCATGACCCCAAGATCAGGAGTCACATGCTCCCCCATCTGAGCCAGCCAGGTGTCCCTTCCAGAAAAGTCTTTATGGGAAGGAATGAAACAGGATAGAGAGAGGCAAGAACGAAGCATGGATGCAGTCTCAGATACAGTCTGGCCTGATCCACAAAGGAGAGTTCTGGAGCGTAAATGAACCAGTTCTCCCCGTCCCCAACTGAGACAGACCTAGTGAATCAGCCTTTTGTATCCCCCATATCAATCAGCCTCTGGCTGGTGGAGGAGAGCTAACTCCTGTGAGGAATCTCCCATCATCTGAGGACAACTTTCCAGAGTGTCTCGAGAAGGGGAAGAGTTGTGAGTACTCAGCAGCCAAAACTTGGTGGCCAGGGGATGGACATGCCAGCTTGGTAATGGGGATCTGGGCAGGGCACCAGTGTACAAAACATACAGTCAACAACTATTTATTGTTTATTGTAAGCCCAGCAGTCAGCAGAAGCAGTTCCCAGAAGCACACACTCCCTGTCTGTAGAAAAGAGGCTCAAATTAACCCTCTTATCCATGTCATCTTTTCCCCACGACCTTCCAACAAAGCAGGGCTAACCAGAAGTTGTACCTTTCTGCTCCCGATTATGGTTTACTTTCAAATCCAACAGCAATCCAAACTGACACTTATTCTACACACCATTATCCTAGGGAGGAGGTCTATCTCCAGAGCAACTGGAATTGCGACACATCCTCCTTGGACCAAGATTCTTAACTTAATTTGGTCCAAGTCCTTCCATGGACCCAGTTGCCCTCCATCTTGTGGGTGACAGACTGAAAACCAGCCCACATTTGGCCTATTTTCTTTTCTCTCTTCCCAAGGTCCCTCTCTCTTCCCTGTAAGATGTGACTGACCAACAGTTTCTCTCCTAAATTTACACACTTAACTCTTCTTGCTACCAGCTACCTTTGATGCTAGTAGGATCAAAACAAAAACAAGGCAGAAAATGTTTCATGGAGAAGTCAGAGGCCAAATAATGCAACAGGAACACATACCATCCAGCCTCTGAACCCCAATTTTGCCAGAATATAAATACCTTAAGTCGATTTCTTTTTAAAGCCTTTAATACTCAAGATGGGCATAACAGCTGGAGCATTCCAGTGGCTGTGATCCTCGTTTCTAGAAAAGGTTCGTTGCTGAGGTACCAAAACAGAAATCATGCTGAAGAGTTCTCTCTTCCTTTCACTGTGCTCTTCCCTGAATAAGCTGTCAAACAAGGCAGAAACTACAAATAAAGCTTATTTCTACTGCATTCATGAGGCTTTTCTCAGTGTGAGCTCTCTGAGATGCAACCAAAAAACAAGTGCCACCTGAAGGCTCTCCTTCATCCACCGTATCCATGGATTCTTTCTTGTCTAGATTCTTAAGCATGAAGATGCTAACAAAAGCATTTCTCAATGAGGAAAGCAAATAGGTATCTACTCACTGTGGGTTCCCCAGTGTCCCTAAGTTCTAACTGAAGGATTTCAACCAATCTGTAGGTTTGATGGTTACACTGGAGAGAATGCTGGAAGTTGTTATTACATTCATTATAGGAGTAGGGTTTCTCTTAGGAAGGCTTCTCTAAAATTGAGTAAGAGCTGTTCTACAACGGAAACATCTATCCACTTCAAGTATTTACGGGATCTGTCCTCTCATGACTTCTCAGATGTTTGAAGAGGCTACAACTCCAGCTGAAACTCATTCCGCATTCTTTGCACTGAAAGGGTTTCTCACCAGTATGGATTCTCTGATGCTGATTAAGATGGGATTTCAGAGTGAAGCCTCTGCCACACTCATTGCATTGATGAGATTTCATGCTGGAGTAGGTTTTTTGATGTTGTTTTACGTGGGGACACTGGCCAGCGCCTTCTCTACATATGTCACATTTATGGGTCTTCTCTGCACTGTGAGTTCTGTAGTGCTGAATAAGGTCTGCACTATAACTAAAGCCTTTGCCACAGATATCACACTTGTAAGGCTGCTCTTGTAACTCAATCTTCTTATCTTCAATCACAGTCAGGTTCCAACTATATGCTTCCTCACAAATGCCATTTTTTTCATTTCTCTGACCCATGTGGAGCACCTGATGTTCAATGAGGCTAACGTACTGAAAAAAGATTTCTCCACACTCACGACACTGATGGGATTTCTCTCTAGAGTGGAGTCTCAGATGCCCCGCAAGGTGGGACCGCCTGCCAAAGCCTTTCCCGCACTCGCTACACTTAAAGGGTCTCTCCCCACTGTGCACACTCTGATGCTGAACGAGATGGGACCTCACCCTAAACGCTTTCCCACACAAGTGACAGGTGTAGGGCTTCTCGCCAGTGTGGACGCGCTGATGCTGAGTGAGATGCACGCGCTGATTGTAGCTTTTCCCACATTCATCACACCTAAAGGGCTTCTCCCCCGTGTGTATCCGTTGATGTTGAATCAGATGTGCACTCTGAATAAAGCTTTTTCCGCATTCATTACATTTGTGTGGTCTCTCTCCTGTGGCTGATTTTTTGTGCACGTATGTGACTTCATTGAAATTTATCCTCTCTGAAGAGGGCTGTCCTAGTATCTCCTTCCTGGGAATTCCCTGCTTTCTATCCAACTGGCCTGGGTGTTCATGACCTTCTCCAAAATCTTGACCTTCAGAAACATTTCTTTGGATTCTTCCTGATAGATCCACATCTGCTTCTGAAAATTCTGAAATTTTCTTCTTAACATTCAATTTTATATTCTTACTTCTTTTGTCATTGCCTGAAAGAATAAAGAGGAAATGGAAATGTCACCAGTTTTTTTTTTTTTTTAGACTATTTATTTGTCAGACAGAGATCACAAGTAGGCAGAGAGGCAGTCAGAGAGAGAGGGGGAAGCAGGCTCCCTGCTGAGCAGAGAACCCGAAGCGGGGCTCGATCCCAGGACCCTGGGATCATGACCTGAGCCGAATGCAGAGGCTTTAACTCACTGAGCCACCTAGGCACCCCAACAAATAAAATCTTAAAAAAAAAAAAAAAGACCTGTAAAAATGTTTTTGACCTTTCATTCACTAATCCCCTTCTGGGCATCTATAAGGAAATAATTCTAAATATATTTTTAAAAAATTATCAGGACAAAAGCAAAAACAATTCGAAGTTCAACTGAGGAACAGCTAAGTGTTGGCATCTCCACACAATGGCAGGTTGTCAGAAATGACAGGAGGGCCGAGCTATACTGGACAAAGTGTGTCTAATATTTAGCTGTACCCTCTAAGTTCACCTACATAAAAATAAGCTTGTGGAAAAAAAAGATAGAGGGAATACACTAAATAATAACAGTTCTGTTAGGATGGTGGGACTGTGGATCCTGCTTCCTTTCCTCCAACTTCCTGGTCTAGTATTATTTTATCATTTTAAAATAAAATGTAAGTTAGCAAAACGAGAAAAAGGGTCTTAAGGAAGCATGCGGGAGAGCCAAAAATCCTCATTTACTACCACAGAAAGGCAAGAGATAATGTTTAAAATCGGGAAGTCGGGCAATAGCCATATGACTGACAGAGAAGGAATTACCAGGGGCGCCTGGGTGGCTCAGTCAGTTAAGCGTCTGCGTTCAGCCCAGGTCATAATCTCGGGGTCTGGGGATCGAACCCCACATTGGGCTCCCCTCACTGCTTGGCAGGGAACATGCCTCTCCCTCTCCCTAACCCCTGCTCCTGTTCTATCTCCCTCTGAAATAAATAAATAAAATCTTAAAAAAAAAAAAATAGGGAATTACCAGAAGAAACAGGTAAGAAAGCTGAGAGCAGGGGCGCCTGGGTGGCTCAGTGAGTTAAAGCCTCTGCCTTTGGCTCGGGTAACGATCCCAGGATCCTAGGTTCGAGCCCCACATCGGGCTCTCTGCTCGGCAGGGAGCCTGCTTCCCTTCCCCGCTCTCTGCCTGCCTCTAGGCCTACTTGTGATTTCTCTCTGTCAAATAAATAAATAAAATCTTTAAAAAAGAAAAGAAAGAAAGCTGAAAGCAGGTACCTCTGGGAAGAGGGAAGCTGGGGAGGGCAGAGGGCATAGGTTTGCCCACTCACTGGACTCATTAAAGTATCAAAGAATAAAACGGACTGTGATCTCTGCCCCTTAGCTACTGCTCCCAGTAGCACAACATGTCTGTCCTGTTGCTCTAAGCTCATAAAACCATTGTCGCCTCCACCTATTCTCCAAACACAAACCCCTGATACGTACATCTTTGGGATTTCTCTCTGTAGTGGCGTTTCAGATGCTCGATCAGATGCGAGTGCCGACCGAAGTTTTTCCCGCACTCGGTACAGCCATAAGGTCTCTCTCCGCTGTGCACGCTGTGATGCTGGACGAGGTGTGAGCTCACACGGAAGGCTTTTCCGCACACCTGACACTTGTAAGGCTTCTCGCCAGTGTGGACGCGCTGGTGCTGAGTCAGATGCACGCGCTGATTGTAGCTTTTCCCACATTCAGCACACTTGAATGGTTTTTCTCCAGTGTGGATTCGCCGATGCTGAATGAAGTTTGAGGCTTGAAGGAAAAATTTACCACAATCGTTACATTTGTGACCTCTCTCGCCACTTGTGTTTTGCTTACGGTGAGCGTCCGCGATGGCACTGAGATCTCTTTTCTGGGAAGGGTTCTGCCTTGATTTCCCCGCTGCGGGGTTTACCTGCCACCTCTCTACCATGCTGTGAAGGTCACTAACTTCTCCAAACCCTTGACTCTGGGGAACATTTCTTGCAGGGCTTCCTGACGTCATCCAGTGGGGTTCAGCGTCATCAGAAATCTGCTTGACGGCGAGTTCCACATTGTCATGCCCAGATTCATAATCTGAAGTAATAGAAGGAAAACAGATTATCTATTCCCCATACGGGAAGAAACAAAATGACTGAAGGACATGGGTAATTATGAAGCCGAACATGTGCTAGCACCGCAGGACTTGGCAAAGGCGGCTTTATGCTCCAGGGAGGGGACAAAGAATCCCCTGGTGGAAACAGGCTGGGGACAGAAGCGCTGGCAAGAATGCATCAAACGGATGAAACCAGGAGAGCAGTCCTTCTACTTAATGAAGGTGACGCCCTCCTGGTGGCGTATTTAACAGGACCTATCTGTGCCCACCTGTGCAACAGTAAACCTTCTTCCTAAAATGTGGTACTGGGTTGTGCAGCTAACCCAATCTTCACCTCCTTCTGTCTGTTCATTTACAGCATGGAGAAGAAAGATGATCTTTCCAGCTTTTTTAAGCCCCCAAGAATCTGTTTGGTATGAATTAGTCTAAAGGAAAAAATGCATTCTTCCTATACCCAGGGAAGAATCTAGTACTGTTAAGAGCTAGCTTAATACCTAATAGTCATTGATGACTACAGACGCTGGAGAGACCACAATCACCTCCAGTGTAACCCGACTGGCAACCCACATTTCACTTGAAGCATGGACATTTATTATGCTTTGCAGAGATAAATCTTCAGTAGTTAAAAATAGGGACTATTGGTGGTGCCTGGGTGGCTCAGTGGATGAAAGCCTCTGCCTTCAGTTCGGGTCATGATCTCAGGGTCCTTGGGATCAAGCCCTACATCGGGCTCTCTGCTCAGCAGGGAGCCTGCTTCCTCCTTTCTCTCTGCCTATCTCTCTGCCTACTTGTGATCTGTCAAATAAATAAATAAAATCTTTAAAAAAAAAAATAGGGGCTATTATTTTTTATAGGCTAGAGAGAGACAGAGAGACAAAGGCCTATCGAGAACTTTCTAATAAGATTTTTCTTTTTGTAAACAGAAAAGCTGTTTTCAAATATTACAGAATAATGGTAATGAGAGATACCATTTGCTAAGTGCTGCTATGGACCAGACCTATAAATTTTATGGCATTTTATCCTAACAATGACCTTTTTTTTTTTTAAAAAGATTTTTATTTATTTATTTATTTATTTATTTGGGAGAGAGAGTGAAAGAGAGAGAGAGCATGAGAGGGGAGAAGCAGACTCCCCATGGAGCTGGGAGCCCAATGCAGGACTCGATCCTGGGACTCTGGGATCATGACCTGAGCTGAAGGCAGTCGCTTAACCAACTGAGCCACCCAGGCGTCCCCAACAATGCCCTTCTGAGGTAGATACTATTACTAACCTTTTTTTCATAGTGAGAAGTTGTAATTCTTATACCATCAAGAAAACTTGCATTTCAATTTCTTAAAACTCTTTTTACTCTTCCTAAAAGACATCTTGATAGTAGAAACAAACATATACACAAAAAGAATGGGTTTTTTCCTCCCCCATTTAAGTAAGCAAGTAATCTTCCTGTCATCACAGGCTTTTTCTCTTTTATTCACATCTGCTTATGCCCATACATTCTATTCTTACCAGAATTCTCTCCCATTCAACCAGTCAAAAAAGCACATGGTTTTCCGTTTCCAGGGATGAATTCAAAGAAAAAAAAAATCAGATTAGCCCAATGCACCTCTCTCGTTCTATTAACAACTGCCCTTTTCCAGAGAAAGTGATTATATAGGTTATCACACCAATGGGTTCAGATTTACTTTTTTCCTCTTTTCCCACCTCTTTACCACATACACGACAAACTTTCTATTGATGTTCTTGGTTTATCTGCATATCTGACAGAGGAGTATGTTTCTTGCTCAATGCTCTGCCCAGCTAGTTAGTAATACAATGGTGGGGGGCAGAGGAGACAAAAACAAATCAGGCAGACTTGATGCTTTAAATATCCAGGCCCTTCAACCTCACTGCTGCCCTGTCTGGCATTCTACGTTCCTACAGTTGGCTCCTTTCCCCACTCATTCTTCTCATCAGCATTGTCAAAATATCTCCATCGTGGCTTCCAAGATACATCACTGTTACTTTAAAATTCCAGATAACTGTATGGTACGTTATCATTTTTGCAAAAGCGTGTGTATACAGAATATGCCTAGAGATACAATCCAGAAATTGGTAATAGTCAACAGAAGACTGAGGACTGGGGTTGGTAACTCAGTTTTTTACTTTAGACCCATTTATACTATTTGAATATGTTTTACTATGTGTATGTACGGCCTTTTTTTTTTTTAATATTTTATTTATTTGACAGACAGAAATCACAAGTAGGCAGAGAGGCAGGCATAGAGGGAGAGAGGGGGAGAAGCAGGCTTCCTGCTGAGCAGAGAGCCCAATGCTCGATCCCAGGAACCCCGGGATCACACCTGAGCCGAAGGCAGAGGCTCTAGCCCACTGAGCCACTCAGGTGCCCCTACGGCCTCTTTCAAACTAAAGTTTGCCAGTGTATTCGAACCTCTACTCTGCCACCTACTTCATCACCTGCTCGTTCTCAACAGGTGACTGTCTCCTATTTCAAAGAAAGGCAAAGCTCCTTGAACACCCTATAGCCAGAACCAAAAGCTTGCTGGCTGCCTTCCTCCGTCAGCCTCCCATCATGGGGGAAGAAGAGCTGTCTCCGTGGCCAAAGGCCAAGCCTCGCTCCTGCACCCTGGACCTCCCAATGCCATCCCGCTTTTGAGGGACCACCCTCATCAATGATCTCCTCTTCCTTGTCCCAACATTTCAATTCACTCTTTACTAGTTTTTTTTTCCAGTTGCATTTAAGTCTGCTTAGAACTCTCCCACTGAAAAGGAGAACGTACAGAGGCACCTGGGTGGCTCAGTCAGTTAACCGGCTGATTCTTTAATTTTGGCTCAGGTCATGATCTCTGGGTTGTGAAATCAAGCTCTGTGGCTCAGTGAGGAGTCTGCTGGAGATTCTCTCTCTTCCTTCCCCCTCTGCCCCTCCCAATAAAAAAGAAAGAAAGAAAAAAGAACATACAAAACCAAGCTATCCACCTAAGCCATGTGCTCTTACAGTGATAAGCCCTCTTTCTCGTTAACTTCACAATGTTCTCGGAGGTTTATGTGATAGCCTTCTCAAATTCCTCTCCTTTGCTATCTTAATAGAAACTGTCTCTTGTTCCCCAACATCCCGGACACCCCACTGAAATGGCTGTCTCCAGGATACATCTATTGTTTTAAAAAAATCTCTTTCTGAATCTGACGGATACTTTAAAAACCCTGGCCGCCTCCTTTTTTTTTTTAATTCAGAAGCAAGAAAGAGAGCATGAGTGGGGGAGGTGCAGAAGGAGAGGGAGAAGCAGAGGCTGTCCACTGAGCAGGGAACCTGACACAGGGCTTGATCCCGGGACCACTGGATCATGGCCTAAGCCAAAGGCAGACCCTTAACCAAATGAGCCACACAGGCACCCCAAATCCTGACCACCTCAATGCTGTTAAGAACACAAAGGCATGAAAATAATCTAATGTGGCCTTCCCAGAGAAGATAAGGGGCAGAAATACTCTAATGTGTTCTTAATGTAGGAGTACACTAGAGTTGTAAAGAGCTTGTAATGAACAGATGGATTTAAAAAAATCAGAAAGGACAAAGAAATTAAAAATAGAGCTTCCCTATGACCCTGCAATTGCACTACTGGGGATTTACCCCAAAGATACAGATGTAGTGAAAAGAAGGGCCATCTGTACCCCAATATTTATAGCAGCAATGGCCACAGTCGTCAAACTGTGGAAAGAACCAAGATGACCTTCAACAGACGAATGGATAAGGAAGATGTGGTCCATATACACTATGGAGTATCATGCCTCCATCAGAAAGGATGAATACCCAACTTTTGTAGCAACACGGATGGGACTGGAAGAGATTAAGCTGTGTGAAATAAGTCAAGCAGAGAGAGTCAATTATCATATGGTTTCACTTATTTGTGGAGCATAACAAATAGCATGGAGGACATGGGGAGTTAGAGAGGAGAAGGGAGTGGGGGGAAATTGGAAGGGGAGGTGAACCATGAGAGACTATGGACTCTGAAAAACGATCTGAGGGGTTTGAAGGGGCGGGGGGTGGGAGGTCGGGGTACCAGGTGGTGGGTATTAGAGAGGGCACGGATTGCATGGAGCACTGGGTGTGGTGCAAAAACAAGGAATACGGTTATGCTGAAAATTAAAAAAATTTTTAAAAAGAAGAAAGAAAGGACAAAGTTACAACTGCTTGGAAAACAATATAAAGAAAAACTGTGCCAAGTACTCAAAGTCTGAAACTCATTAAATGCCTGCAAAGTAACTGAAAAAAAGAAAACGGTTATCATATGGTTTCACTTATTTGTGGAGCATAACAAATAGCATGGAGGACATGGGGAGATGGAGAGAAGGGAGTTGAGGGAAATTGGAAGGGGAGGTGAACCAAGAGAGACTATGGACTCTGAAAAACAATCTGAGGGGTCTGAAGGGGAGGGGGGTGGGAGGTTGGGGGACCCAGGTGGTGGGTATTATAGAGGGCACCGATTGCATGGAGCACTGGGTGTGGTACAAAAACAATGAATACTGTTACGCTGAAAATACATTAAAAAAAAAAAAAGAATACGATACTACCAGACTCAAATGTGAAATATGAGATATCTGAAATTCATTTAGAAAGAGAATGAAGGGGCGCCTGGGTGGCTCAGTCATTAAGCGTCTGCCTTCGGCTCAGGTCATGATCCCAGAATCCTGGGATGGAGCCTCGCCTCAGGGTCGCTGCTCAGTAGAATGCCTGCTTCTCCCTCTCCCACTCCCCTTGCTTGTGTTCCCTCTCTTGCTGTGTCTCTCTCTATCAAATAAATGAAATCTTAAAAAGAGAATGAAGAAGTATCTGCATTGCATATAACATTTGTGCTGCATAAGTAATCCTTTGAGACGAATCACCATCACTAATATCCCTACAAGATAAAGCCTCAGAGGGCACCAACAAGCAAATCAAAGAAAAGGAAATACTAGTATGTATCACTAGTAGTAAAAGAAACGGAGAATTTTAGAGAGTAGGAGTCAATTTTTTTTTTTTAAATAAAAGCCTATAAGTGAACTAAAACTCTTAGAACAATGTAAGCTGGTATAAATGCTTAAAAGAAATTTAGCATTATATGTGGCTGGCTGGCTCAGAGAAGCACGAAACTTTTGATCTTGGAGTGGTGGGTTGGAGCCCCACGCTGGGTATAGAGACTAATTAAATAAATAAGCTTTTTTAAAAAAGACAGAGATTTGACATTATATGTGTATTTCACCTGAAGTCTACCAGAGTGCTTAGTCTGTAGTGGTTCTTCTAAGAGAATTCATTCAAAAGAAGATAAAAGCTATAAGCTCCAAAATTTTGGTGCTGAGATCAGCATTTATACGGTGAGAGATTTTTTTTTTTTTTTTTTTTTTTTTTTTTAGATTTTATTTATTTATTTGAGAGAGAGACAGTGAGAGAGAACATGAGTGAGGAGAAGGTCAGAGAGAGAAGCAGACTCCCCGTGGAGCTGGGAGCCTGATGCGGGACTCGATCTCGGGACCCCGGGATCATGACCTGAGCCGAAGGCAGTCGTCCAACCAACTGAGCCACCCAGGCGTCCCGGTGAGAGATTTTTTATAAATGTTCCAGGCATATAATTGAGTAATAGTTTGCAGGATCATAATTTAGAAACAAGCTCAAAATCTCATTTGGGGCACAAAATTTCAAGAAGGGATGGGGACATGTAAAATGGAGGTGGCCAGGCGGATGTCATGAAATAGACACCCACGATCTGAGAATGATGATGGAGTGAACAACCAGCCCCCCAGGCACTGGTGAAAGGGGAGATCCTCCAATAACACAGTCGCCCCTTGAACAACACGAGTTTGAACCACACAGGTCCACAGACATTTTACTTTCCTTTGATACATACAATCCCATAAATGCATTTCCTCTTCCTTACAATTTTAATAACACTTCCTTTTCTCTAGCTTACTTTCATGTAAGATCACAGTATATGACATATATATATAAACGATGTGTTACTCGGTTTTATGATTTTTTTTAATTTTTAAAATTTTTAATTTACTTTTATTTTTTATTTTTTATAAATTTTAATAAATTTTTTGGCTTTATGTTATCAGAAGACTTCAGCTCAACAGTAGGCTATGACTAGTTAAGTTTTGGCGGAGTCAAAAGTTATACTCATGGGGTGCCTGGGTGGCTCAGTGGGTTAAAGCCTCTGCCTTCAGCTCAGGTCACAACCTCAGGGTCCTGGGATCGAGCCCCGCATCGGGCTCTCTGCTCAGCGGGGAGCCTGCTTCCCTTCCTCTCTCTCTGCCTGCCTCTCTGCCTACTTGTGCTCTCTGTCTGTCAAATAAATAAATAAAAATCTTAAAAAAAAAAGTTATACTCAGACTTTTGACTGTGTGGGGGGTCAGTGCCTTTGGCCCTATGTTGCTCAAAGGTCAAATGTACTCTAATAAGCAGTTATTTGGCAAAGTCTGAGATGCCTTCACAGATGAGAATGATTCAGTTAGGAATTATTCAACATGTCAAGGAACAGAATACAATTAACTACTACAAATCTATTAAAACCCAAGCCTGTCAGCTCTGAGCTCTTTTATCTTAAAGCACTAAAATGAGAACATTTGCTACATTGCAAATACTATCCCCCAAGTATTATCAGACTTCATTCATACCCTGATGATGATGATGGAAATAATCAGAATAAGCTGAATAAGAAAAAAAAGGGGAATGTCAATTTACTCTTTCACAGAAAAAAAAAAATAAGCAAAGTCACAGTAATTAAGTCACATACATGCTTTTATATGATGTGCCAGAAATACTCTTTATAACAAAGTTAAGATGTCCTAATCCATGCAGATGTAATCATTCTTACCCATGGAAGTAATACTCCCAAATTTCTCCTTCCTGTCATCCCTATAGAGGGACTTCTGGGACTGGTCCAAATGTCCCCATTCCTCCAGGATGAAGGATACAGCCACATCAGCCACATCTTCAATTTTCACCAACTTCTGAAACACGAGATCACCACTAAATTCCCATTTCCTCTGTTCAAGTTTGGAGTGAGGGGAAGAAGTGGGAGCATGAAGGGAAAAAACAGGAGGGTCTGTGCTTCAAAGACGAGAGGGAAGCACTGGCTCGAAGGGAAAGCAGCATTCAAGGAGGAACCCCAGCTGGGCCCGGTCTGCAGTGAGACAGAACTCCTGATGGGGAATCAGGATTAGGGGGCCTCCTTGTCCAAGAACAGACGTGGGTCCTCACTGCGGGCATGGGACGCCGGCTCACCTGGGACCCAGCTGAGAGAAGTGAGGCTGTCAGCTCCTGGCTGTCCTTCAGGGGAAGGGAAGGAACTTGGAGAGCAGGTAGGGCTGAGGGGGGAGAAAAAGAGGCATCAGTGAGAATATCTTTGTCCAGTTCCAACTCCCATCATGGTCTACTTGCACTCAAGAATCCACAATGGCGCCTTGCCACAGCAAGGCCATATTTTTCTGCTTGGCTCTCAAGGCCCTCCATGTTGTGGCTCCTCCCCCACCAACTACACTCTCTCTTCCTCCACAAAAACTAGACTCCCTGCTGTAGTCAATCAGGCTAATCCCTGCTGGGGACCTCAAGACTGTGCCATTCACTTGTAAAGGATGCAATCTGTTCCGCCAAGGTCAAATCTCATCATCTCAAAGAACAACCAGTCCCACAGCTTCCACGAGGCTGAAGTGCTATGGAGAGCCCAGGATTTCCCAAATTTTAATGTGCACACAAATCATGTGGAGGTCTTGGTACAGGACAGATACGGCTCAGCCGTTCTGCAGCGGCCCCCATATTCTGCGCCTCTAACAAAGCCATGTGATTCTGGTGCTGCTCCTTGAGCCCCATTTTGACAAGCAAAGTCTTAGTCCACGTTCTCCTCCGTCCAAAAGCTACCATGGTTGATGGAGAGTCAACCAATTAGTAAAGCACTAAGTCTACATTGTGTGTTATAAGAAAGGAAGATAAAACAATTCTTGCCTTCCAAAACCTTTACTGTCTAGTGGGGAGAGCAGACATGTGAGCCTCACTTACTTCCAACACAATGTAAGGGTAATATACTTGAAAGTCACTCAAGTTCCCACAGGAGCCTAGAAGCAGGAGCACCTCCACAGCAGCAGGAGGTGGGAGCACCAGCAAAGCCTTTTCACAGAACGTGACTCTGGTAAGCAGGGTTGGGGTGAGCTTGGGGAAATGAGGGTGCTTTCTGAGCAGAATGAATTGCATGTGAAATGTCTAGAGGGTCTCTTGGTGACCTTCTGACCCCTGCTATCACCTCTGCTTGTTCTTTGTTTGAGATTGGGGGTGCATACGATCTCATGGTCTATGTATGCCCTGATTGGGACAAATGCACCTGGTATTAATCTTTAATCTCACAGTTTAGACGTTGCTATGGTTTCCCTGGTCCTAAAGATGTATGTCCTTATGTAGTCTGCTTCTCTCTAAGGACTAGGAAGTAATCAACAATGACACAAAAAGAGATAATGGACTAGGAAGTAATCAACAATGACACAAAAAGAGATAATGGTTAGAGACGAAAGCCAAAAACAGAGATGGCAGAGACAGCAGCTGAATCCAGGAGTGTGGCTAGAGAGTCAAAAAAGACGCCAAGAAAGAGATGAATAGGGGTGCCTGGGTGGCTCAGTGGGTTGGGCCTCTGCCTTCAGCTTGGGTTGTGATCTCAGGGTCCTGGGATCGATCCCCGCATCAGGCTCTCTGCTTGGCAGGGAGCCTGCTTCCCTCTCTCTCTGCCTGCCTCCCTGCCTACTTGTGATCTCTGTCTGTCAAATAAATAAATAAAATCTTAATTAAAAAATAGAAAGGATGAGGGGTGCCTGGGTGGCTCAGTGGGTTAAAGCCTCTGCCTTCGGCTCAGGTCATGATCCCAGGGTCCTGATATCGAGCCCCGCATCGGGTTCTCTGCCCAGCAGGGAGCCTGCCTCCCCCTCTCTCTGCCTGCCTCTCTGCCTACTTGTGATCTCTGTCTGTCAAATAAACAAAATCTTTAAAAAAACAAAAATAAAAATAGAAGGGATGAATATAGTTTGTACTTAAACAGTAATTTGGATTTTGAGCATAGACTACCTTCCAATTACAACTACAATAATTAAAATAATTATACTCCAGACAATTCCACTTATTTTATGAAGTTCCTATAAAACCTTTTGTTTCTTCAGCTTTTTAGCAAATGACTTTGCCCCTCTCACGCTGGAATTAGTTCCAGAGACAGAAAACCTGCCATCGGTGCTATCAAAGGCATGAGGAATGCAGCCTTCCCCAGTGTGTGGAAATCAAAAACCGAAACAAACACAAAACAAACCTCATAATTTTGCTGGAAGAAAGAATCTGGCTGGGTCTAGCTCACAAGGCGGAAAAGAGAAGCAGTGCCTAGGCACAGAAAGACAGAGTAGCCTGGCGTGATGAGACTCTGGCAGTGGAGGGAAGAGGACAGGAGTGCACTTGGAAGGGCCTGGTGGAGAAGCAAGGGCAGCACAACTAGGAATTGGGTAAAAGGATACATGTAGAACTGGATTTTGCTGGGGTTAGAATCCCAGCTCTGTCACTAAGAGCTCGGTGACCTTGAATGAATTACCTAACCTGACCAGGCCTCAGCTTTTTAATTTCTAACATGAGGATAACAGTAGTACCTATTACGTTGGATTAGTGTGGGCATTAACCCTTGGTATGCCAACTAAGTATATTAAGACACAATTTGGGATTTGGGGTTTCTATTCTGAACAGTGTTAACTATTTTAAAGGCTGGAATTACATGACTTTTATTCCTTTAGAGGTCTTCTGAAGAATAATAAGAAAATTATTTTAGTATTATTAAAGAATAGAATATGACTCATTCCGTCTCCTAATTTCTATATGGGTCCACTGGACTCTTCTACACATGGAGGGGACCTTTTGAGATCTGAGTGACTGTATTTTTCCCGTATCATAAAATATTTTCCTAATTCATCATACTAAGAATTACTGCATGTTTCCTAATCATTATTCATTAATTATTCCCAACGATGGCAAAAAAAACTAAAATAGTAAGAAAACAGGAGAATAAAGGAAATACTGAGGATGATGATATAAGAGTGAAATAAGTGATCATTCTTCACTAGTCTCCAAGTATTAAATTCACTGACCAGAGTTCTGCATCATCTTCAAGAAGGTATAAGACTGCTGATGCTTGCTTTTAGCTTTCACTGAGTACAGCTGTGAATTCAGAATTCATTTTCCACCCCATCGGCAAAGACAATTTGCAGCTGAAGACACTTCACTATCACTAGATGAGTAAGAAGACACCGCGAAGAGACAGAGCAGGGCCTTCTACACAATAACGATGAAACTGAACCTAAAGGGCAAATCTTCAAAGGACTCTACAAATAATATCAGAGGTAAATTTTCTCAAATGTAAGAATCGACAATTTCAAAAAGGAAATATGACATTCTCATCCAGTGAATTATTCAAAGGAAGGACTTCATCAGGCAAGATTTTGCAACAAGATTCTGGGGACAGTTTTGCAAAAGGGACAGTTTTCATTTTTCTAAAGGGAAAAAGGACAGTACTAGGTGACAGTATTCTTTCATTTTTTTATGTTTCTATTACCAAAATGTACTTGATATAAAGAGGTTTAGTTCTTATTAAAATTTCCTTGAGAATTATTTTTTATTATCCTTTGATTCTTTTGTAAATTATTCATAAAATAAAATATATAATATATATAATAGAATAATAGAATAATAAATAAAATAAAATAAAAGGGTCCCTTGGCCCCAGATGGTAAACAGCAAAAACTATTTTCTCTGGTACACTGAGGGCTTAATCATTCCCACACGTAAAGCACTTGGGACAGTTGCTGATGCCCAGTAAACACTATATTTGTACGGCTGCTGCTGCTCCAACTTTTGTTATTATTACCATAGTGAAAGGAAAGCTGGAAAAGACCGGAGCCATCCGGAGCCATGGGGCATGCGAAATGGAAGGGCTGACCCCTCAGGAGAAAACACAAGAAAGGCTGCGGCCAAACCTGGAACACATGTTTGTGATACCTTCTCCACAATTTTGAAATCCCCAAGCGCTAAATACCAAAGAAGGCCTTCCTCGCATTAAGTTAGGCTCTGAATCAATTTGACAGCAAAACCTGACCAGAACTTTTATAGCAACTTGGCCAGGACTGGAAGAGATTATGCTGAGTGAAATAAGTCAAGCAGAGAGAGTCAATTATCATATGGTTTCACTTATTTGTGGAGCATAACAAATAGCATGGAGGACAAGGGGACTTAGGAGAAGGGAGTTGGGGGAAATTGGAAGGGGAGGTGAACCATGAAAGACTATGAACTCTGAAAAACAATCTGAGGGGTTTGAAGCAGTGCGGGGTGGGAGGTTGGGGGAACCAGGTGGTGGGTATTAGAGAGGGCACGGATTGCATGGAGCGCTGGGTGTGGTGCAAAAACAATGAATACTGTTATGCTGAAAATAAATTACAAAAAAAAAAAAAAGAACTGATGTGAAGCTCTTGAAAGTTTTTATTTAATCTACTTACTGCAAAGCTGCATACATTTCACTGCCGAAATATTAATGTGTGCACTGTGGAGTCCCACCTCAAATCCTGTTGGTACTGTACTATAGGGTATATAAATCATATTCCTATATTCCCTTAATAAATCTGAAAATTTCTGACTTCTAAAATATATCTGATAGCGAGAGTTTCAGATTAGGGTTAGAGACCTGTGGACATTTGCCATCGTAAGTAAGACTCATCAGTTCACTTTCCTTCCGTCACGTGTCTAATACAAGTTAGTAAAATTGAGTCGGGGGGGGGCAAGGGAGGAGAGAGAGAGAACAGTCACTCTAATGGTCACCGTGAAGCCCTGCTTGAAAATAAGATTTCAAGGTGAACCACTGAGGAGCCAGAAAGGAACGCAGTCAGGAACTGGAGAGCTGTTCTTACGGGAGCAGTAAGAATACAAAGTCGACGAGTTGGAGCTGGAAAACTGTCGTAAAACAAGTACGACACTTTCGTAAAGGACTTCTGCAGGTGTTCTGACAGCCTCCGCACTTAGAGCTGTCATCATCCTGGCAGCTTTCGACTGGGGCTACATTCACCGCGAGCCATCCTACAAGGTGACCTCTCTCTGAATGCCCAGGACTCGATGCCAGGTCCCCAGCCCTTCCCAAGCTCCCGAACCTGCTGACTGCAGAGAGGCTGTCCAGCCCGAAGTCTCTTTCCCACAATTACTGCTTACCCACGTGGCCTGGCCACCCACTTCTAGCCATATCTGCTCCACCAAATCTCACATCCTCACCATCTTCCTCCAGCAGATGAGGCTTCTGTGGCTCTTGTTCAGACTGGGGGTCCACGGACAGGAGCTGGTGGCTGAGGGACTCCTGTACAACTCCAGGTGGCACCATCTTCTGAGGAAGCCCTTCGGGACACACCACGATCTAACAAGCACAACCACACTGATCAGCACGTTGCAGAGAGGGCTGTGGAAGAATCCAGTAAATTCCCACTCTTCCATTCACTCTTTTGCCAAATATTTAATGTGTATCTACAATGAGCCAGGCAAACTGACTACACAGCGGCTTAATAAACACAGTTTCTTTCTAGGTGAAGATGACTTCCATTAAGCTTATTCACACACAAATAAATACATAATTATAAACTGTTAATGGTTAGAAAGAAGAAAGTAGTGCCTTAAGACAGAACTGATGAGACCTACTTTAGAAAGGGTGGCCAAGAAAGGCTTTTCTGAGGAAGTGTCACCTTTAAGTAAACACTTTAGGTTTGCCCTTTAGGGGCAAAAGAAGCCCGCCAGGAGAAAAGTCAGAAGTGTCTGGATCTGAGAGAAAGACTCTCAGGCAGAAAACAAGTGTCTGGTACAGTTAAGGAACTATAAGAAAGCCACGGAGAGTCAAGTTTAGTGAAGGGGAAAGAAGTGAGAAGGGAAGTTGAAAAGGTTAGTACAGACTCAGGAAGCCACACTCGGTTCCTTAGTGGATGCCGTTCAGGTAGGACAGACCAACACCAAGACCAGAGCTAGTTCCTGACCCGCCTGCTCAGTACTCCATGTTTCTGTTCTGGGCTCTCCGTCAACCCTAGCAGACACACAATTACTCTGCCACAACTGGTCTCCGCAATCTATCTTTTCTGGAAGGTACTAGCTCAGCAGCATCCTAGCAGATACGAAGATCCTGCATTGAGAGAGAACTGCCATCCCCCTTTTCCCCTCCCTTATGTTTCAAAGCACTTTAAATTTTCACCCTCTTAGCACTCGCAGAACATGGTACAGGAGTCACATTAACGGGTGCTCCACAACAGTTGCGGCAAAGATCATTTGGCATGGAAGTTTGTGTGTCCTTGTGTGTCCTTACCCACTCAGGGTAAGAGTTAAGATGATGCCAAGTATGTCAAAGGGCATGTCAGCACCGAAAAAGCAAAGTAGCCCTTGAGGTTCCCTGACACTAGGACAGAGACACCAAGGAGGAGGGGTAAGGGATAAAGCCTGGGAAAAGGCCTGCCAGAGACAAGAACTGCCTGGAGATAAAGCTGAGGAACAATGTCGGGGATGCAGATGGCAGGCAGAGAGAAAGGCAAACAAAGTGAGCTACAGGGTCCCTTAAGGAAATCCCCTCTTGGGGCACCTGGGTGGCTCAGTGGGTTAAGCCTCTGCCTTCGGCTCAGGTCATGGTCCCAGGGTCCTGGCATTGAGCCCCGCATCAGGCTCTCTGCTCAGCGGGGAGCCTGCTTCCCCCCTCTCTCTCTCTGCCTGGTCTCTGCCTACTTGGGATCTCTGTCTGTCAAATAAATAAACAAAATCTTAAAAAAAAAAAATCCTCTCTATGGGCCTCAAATCCCTACTACCAACAAGAAATTAATTTTCTCTGTGTCCCTGCCAAAGACAGGCTGCATAGCACAATGAGAGAGGTAAATGTACAGTGATTCTCAATCCTGGCTCAAAAATCCGTTTTGTTTTCCTCTGTATTTTTCAATATTATTATTTTAAAAAGTAAGGAAAAGCTTGTTTGTTAATGTCCCAAATTAGGCTTAAAAAAGGAATAACCAGAGGTCACCATGAACCTTTACTTTCTGTCCTCATGGAGGCAATAGAAAGGTTCAGACATTCCCATCTGGAAGATAATCATTCAGTATAGCCAAGGGTCTGGCTGAGGGTCTGTAGCAATTCCCTCTTGCTGCCCACTTGCCTCACGGAGGGAATTATACCAGCTGAAGAGCCTGAGAATGTTCTGGAATGTTGAAGTACCCCTCACCCAGATATGAAGAATAATGAGACTGGGACCTTACAATGAAGTGCAATGGCTCTCAAAAATAAGGGAGGGGCGCCTGGATGGCTCAGGCAGTTAAGTGTCTGACTTTGGCTCAGGTCATGATCTCAGCATCCTGCATCCTGAGATCAAGCCCAATGTCAGGCTCCCTGCTCAACAGGGAATTGGGTTATTCCTCCTCTGCCCATGCACTTTCTCTCTCTCAAATAAATATTTTTAAAAAAAGAAAGAAAAGAAAAAGAAAGAATGAGGGAAATTCTCCACCTAACGTCAAACCTTGTGACCTAAGGTCTCACAATTTTTGTTTCTTCGCTAAATTAATTAATTAATTAATTAAAGTTTAAGAAAGTGTGACCCTAGCAACAAGAAGGTAGAGGGTCAGGTTATAAATGAGTAAGACAAGAAGAGGAGCGCTTGTCAGTTAAGCGTCTGCCTTCGGCTCAGGTCACGATCCCAGGATCCTGGGATCAAGCCCAGCATTGGGCTCCCTGCTCAGCAGAGAGCTTGTTTCTCGCTCTCCCTCTGCCTGCAGCTCTGCCTACTTGTGGTCTCTCCCTCTGTCAAGTAAATACATTAAGTTACCAAAAAAAACAGACAAGAAGATGTAACAACATAAAGATATTGATCCTCTCTAAATTAATACATGATTTACTGCAAAACCCCCCTCCCCTGCCAAAAAAAAAACAACAGGATTTTTGGAGTGGTGAAAACTAAAGTAAGTAATTCTAAAGTTCATCAAGAAAAAAGAAAATATTGAACAAAATTTGGAACAGGAAAGGGTAGCCCTATCAATACCAAAACACTTTGCAGAGCTCAGATAATTAAAAAACTCAAACATTAACAGATAATAAGGTCAATAAAACAGATTAAAAAGACCATAAATACACCCAAATACATGCAGAAATTTGGTATGTAATAAAGACAGCATTTTAATCAGAGAGGACAAAAGGGATTACTATACAAGTTTGCTGGGACAACTGGACAGACATCTGGGGAAAGAAAGTTATAACCATATCAAACACTGTGCATCAAAACAATAAATAAATAAAAACTGAAAAACTGAAAAAAGACTATTAGAAAATTTTCTTATAATACTGTAGTGGAGAAGACCTTTCTAAGTATGGCACAAAACCCAGAAACCATAAATTAAAAGATATAAATGGACTACCTAAAAATTAAAACCCCTGCAAAACAAAAATCTCCATGAGCAAAGACCAACAATAAAGCGGAAATATAAACTTGCAACTCAGATGACAGACACAGTGCTTACTTTTTTCAAATAGATAAATAATGCAAACAGATAATGCACAAAAAAGGGTACACGCATATACTGCCTGGCTGGGTCAGTCAATGAGCATGTGACTCTTGATCTCGTGGTTGTGAGTTCAAGCCCCACACTGGGTGTAGAGGCTACTTAAAAAAAAAAAAAAGGGTACACACATAGCCCTTTAAAATATATTGTGGTCAAGCTCACCCATAATATAAGAAATGCACACTAAAATCTCACAGTAATGGAATATTGCATCTTTCAGATTAGCAATAACAAAAAGTTGGATAACATCACATCATCAGGCTGTGAGCAAAAATTTCTCTCGTACCCTGCAGGAGGGCGTAAAAACTGGTCTAAGCTCTGCCGAGGGCAATCTGTCAACAGCTGTCAAAATTACAAATGCAGGGGTGCCTGGGTGGCCCAGTGGTTAAGCGTCTGCCTTATGCTCGGGTCATGATCCCAGGGTCCTGGGATCGAGCCCCGCATCAGGCTCCCTGCTCCGTAGGAAGCCTGCTTCTCCCTCTCCTGCTCCCCTGCTTGTGTTCCCCTCTCTCGCTGTGTCTCTGTCAAATGAATAAATATAATCTTTAAGAAAAAACAAATCACAAATGCATATGCCCTCTGAGCCAACAATCGGACTTCCTCTAAGCATTTATTCTATAATTCATGATGTACGTAAAAGTCATTGCAGCAAAGTTTGTTATATAAAAGTTCAGAAACAATCGAAAGGAATGACTTAAATGGGCTTCATCAGGAGTTAAAATTCTGGTACATTCATCCACGCAGTGAAATATAACACAGTTTCAGAGACTGAGGCAGCGTTGTTTGCACGAACATGGAACAAACCAAAATGTAAGAAAAAAGCAAAAGGCAGAAGTGCACAGTGGTTTAAAAACACCTATGCTTTCTTAAAACATATCACCTACATGTGTGCTCATATATACACAGAAGAAAGTCTCTCTCTGTAAGGATATACAGATATTGGGCGACAGTGGCTACCTCTGAAGAGGATTAGGTAGCTGGGGACTTAGGGGCGAGAGGAAACTTACTTTTCATAACAACCTTATGCACCTTTTGAATTTTGCATCATGTCATTCAAAAAACAGATACAGTAATTTTAAAAAGAAATAAAATCGCTGACTGTCTTCTCCAGGTTAACACACTGGATACTGCTTCTCTTTGCTGGAGTGGCAGGAAATCTCCACAGTGTACCTAATCCCAGGAGAACAAAAGAATATGGATGAAGGACCGGAGCGCCAAGGATCTCACCCCTGCTCAGCAGCACCTAACTCTCTTCCTCTCCTTCCTCACTGCACCAGTGTCTCCCCTTTCACTCACCTGTTGTCTGCGTTCATCCAGTTCTCTCTGTATATTTTCTACCACAGCCACAGCCTCTTCTCCACTTTCCGGGTGATGTTCTCTCACCCAGGTCTGAAACTCTTCAGGGAGGATGGTCAGGAACTGCTCCAGCACCAACAGCTCCAGGATCTGCTCCTTGGTGTGCAGCTCGGGCCTCAGCCACTCGCAGCACAGCACCCGGAGCTGGCTCAGGGCCTCCCGGGGACCCGAGGCCTCATGATACTGGAAGTGCCTGAAGCGCTGGTAAAAAGTCTCAAACACTGGAGGGTTGTACTCCTGCATCCACGTGCAGTCTTCTTCTTCCACCTTCACTATTAGAAGGTCTTCTTGCTCCTGTGAAGTCTCGGCTGGAGGGTCTAAGTCTATAACTTCCCCAGACTCTGTCATTATCATTCCAACTCAGAAGGATGTCTCTCCAGGTTAGCGGGGTTACACAGATCAAATCTGTTTTCTGCTCTTTAAGATCTTCTGAAGGGCACTTCCGTGAGTGTGCAACCTACTGATATATTGGAAATCATTATTAGCAGAGAGCTGACAAAGAGGTCATCGGTACTAAAGATGACAACTCAACAGTGCAATTTACTTTAAAATACAGATTACAAGACAGCCGTCACTCCGCCCACAAAATTACTACCCATAAATAGAGAACATTTCCAACATTTAAACAATTTAAAGAAAAGCAATAAAAACCTGACATCAGGCCTAACCGAATACAATTTTAATGGTGAGGAACATCACATTTCTTATAAATAATAGGACAAGACTTACTAACTAGTCCAGACGCAGTCTCTGCTTGTCTCTATCACAAGCCAAGCTTAAGTCAAAACAGGGGTCAAACACATTACAGCGGTCAAAAGGGGTCTTGTCCTTCATGCCACAAGAGCATGACAGACCAAGAGGAGACTTCATTGGTCCCGAAGAGAAGCACAGCTATAAGTACAGGCTCGGACCTGGAGTCTTCGGAATCGCCCCTGACCCCACAGTCACGGAAACCGGGTCGGTCAAGGTTAGAGACAGGACCCCCGTCTGGACACAAAGCCCATCCCCTTTCCTCCAGGCACCAGTCCCGGGAAGCTCTCCCGGAGACCAAGCTCCCGCAGCCACGCTCGGAAAGACAGGTTTTTTTCCCCACAAACGGAAAGAAAACCGAAGCCGACACTTCGCAACACTTCCTCGCCGGAAGTAAGCAAGTCCAAGCTTTCCCTGTCCAACAGGGTCGAGCCATCAATCCCACCGCCGAAAGCACTTCCGAGTCCTCTCTAGGAATCCCGGAGGTCCTCGCCTCGCAGCGGGCGGGAGGGCCCGCCCCAGACCCCGCCCCGGAGGGGCTGTGGGCCAATCGGCGGGGAGTTTGTGGTGCTCCGGGACGCGGCCGTTCCCCGCCCACCGAGCCGCAGCTTCAGCGCCACTAGAGCTGGGAGAAAAGGGATTCGGCTTCTGTCCATCCGAGCCCAAACACATTTAAACAGCCCAGGCTCCCCCCATTTCCTTGGAGTCGAGGCAAGGGACCGGGCTCAGCTGTCCGGACTGGTTGCTAAGGCAACAGTTTAGCTAATGTCTGGCCGTAAAACTTGTGCTCCCCCACCTCCAACGCTCTGCGCCCCACTTCGAAGTAGGTTCGCCCCTTCCTGAGTGCCCGCAACCCTAATTTCTCTTCAATGTTTAATCCTTCGTGTTTTTTTTTTTCCTCCTGAATTCTCGCCCCTCCCCGCACCCCGTCTCCAGACACACCCACCTCTTCACCACCGCAGTGCTCAAGGGGCCGAAATCTGCGACGTCAGACGGGGAGTCCAGAAGCCTACAAATCCCAGCAAGCCCCGCGCGGGCCACGCCCGCTAGCCAATAGGTCCGCAGGTCTCTTTGCAGCCTCGGTCTCGAGAACCTATCAGAACGTGGGAGGGCAAGGAGGCGTTTCCTCCAGCGCCTCCGCGGGGAAGGCGGGTTATGGGGTAGTGGGTTGCTCTCCAGGCTTGGGGGTAACGGAGTCCGGAGCAATACGTTTCTGCGGAGTAGAGGATTCGTCTGTGCAGCGGTTCTTAGCCAAAGGGATGCACTTCTTAATAACCTCTCGTTTGTGTATATGTTTACAAACGCCTAAATTGACGCTGCGATATGTCTGGTGGGTTATAGGATTTGTGTGGTTTCACTTTTTACATGTACTTTGCGTACGTTCACTTTTATTTTTTTTTTTTTTTTTTTTTTTTTTTTTTTTTTTTTTTT
>NC_081567.1:6279460-6324204 GCF_022355385.1 Mustela nigripes | reverse complement strand
ATGTGGGACTCGATCCCAGGATGCTGGGATCATGACCTGAGCCGAAGGCAGCTGCTTAACCAACTGAGCCACCCAGGCGTCCCTGCGTACGTTCACTTTTAAACACTGAGCCTTTGATCCATTCAAAATTATCTTGGTGTATGGTGTAAAATATAGATCGAACTTTTTTTCCAAATCGCTACCCAGTTGTCTCATTTATGAAAAAGTGTCTTCACCTCCCATAGATTTTGTGATGCTGCTTTTATCGTACACTAAATCCTCGTGCTTTGTGGTCTGTTTCTAGATTTTCTACTCTGGTGCAATGGTCTGTCCCTGTGATGATGTATTTTAATTTATTGAGGATTAATACTTGGTTTTAATCTCTCTTTTTAAGATTTTATTTATTTGGCACAGAGAGAGAGAGAGCACAAGCAGGGGGAGTGGCAGAGAGGAGGAGAAAGAGGCTCCCCGCTGAGCAAGGAGCCCTAACCCAGGACTCTGGGATCATAACCTGAGTGGAAGGCAGATGCTTAACCGACTGAGCCATTCAGGCGCCCTTGGTTTTAATATCTCTGAGGGCAAATGTCCCCAATTCGGTTTCTTCTTCAAAGTATTTTTGCTTCTTTAGTTCTTTTCCAAATTTAACTTTAGATTCAGTTTTTCTGGTTCCAGAGAGAAGTCTCTATTGGGATCAGTTTTAACTTATATTCACTTAGGGAGAATTGACATTCTTACGAAGTTGATTTTCCTATCCAAGAGCATGGTATGTTTTTCCGTTTCTGGGGGCGGGGGGAAAGCCTAATTTTGGATCCGTCAAGAGTGTTTCAGTTTTCTTCATATATTTTGTACACAGCTTGTTATGTTCATTCCTAAGCGTTTTATCTTTTTTTTTTTAAGATTTTTTTTAAATTTATTTATCAGAGGGAGAGAGAGGGAGAGAGCGAGCACAGGCAGACAGAATGGCAGGCAGAGGCAGAGGGAGAAGCAGGCTCCCTGCTGAGCAAGGAGCCCGATGTGGGACTCGATTCCAGGACGCTGGGACCATGACCTGAGCCGAAGGCAGCTGCTTAACCAACTGAGCCACCCAGGCGTCCCGCGTTTTATCTTTTTTGTTAATATTGTGAATTTGGTTGCTCTTGTTTTTTTTAAGTGTGTCTGTTAGTTTTTGTTGCATAACAAACCACACCAAATTTAGTGACCTAAAAAAGCAACAGCTTATTTTGTTTATGACTCTGTGGGCTGGCCATTTGGTCCACGCTTAGCTGAGTGGCTTTTCTGCTGGGTTCCTTTGGTCTGTGGTCGGCAGCGGGTGAGATAAGCACTTCTCCTTCTGGGGACTGGCTGGTTGTCAGTTGGAGTTCTAGAAGGCATGCCGGCCACATGTTTTCCATCACCCAGCAGCCTAACTTAGACTTGTTCACTCGGTAGTGGCAGGTTACAAAAGCAAGAGACCAGAAGTTGTGAAGGTTCTTGATCCCAAGGCTTGAAACTCAGTGTCACTTCTGCAACATTCTGTTGGTCAGATCAAGCCACAAGATCAGCCCAGATTCAAATGGTGGGAAAATAGACTCCACTTTTAGAAAGGAGGAACTGCAAAGCGTATTCCTGTACTTTTTGTTTTACTTTGTGGCCATTTTTGCAATATACCACAATAAGATACTATCAAGAGGAGAGAAAAGGGTAATGATCCAGTTAGTACTGGAAATGGACTTTTCACATATAATCATCACAGCCTGCATGGCAGAGTAAAAGGTCTGGAAATCGATGCTGTAGGCACTTTGAATTTTGTCTTTATATTAAACCAGACCTTCAGAGAGCTGAATCTTAAACAACACTGTTTTTCTTCCTTCACAGAATTAGCTCTTTTGAATTTGTGCTTTGGGACTTGCCATCGGCTAACACTGAAAGGGCATTAAAATCCGTTAATTTTATTTACTTATTACAGAGATCTTCAGATACTGTCCACTATGTCACACAGTGTCCTTTTCCTGGGCAGTCATGGGAAATTTATCTTCCCACTTGGTATCAAGAATAGCTGAATTTCGGGGCACCTGGGTGGCTCAGTGGGTTAAGCCGCTGCCTTCGGCTCAGGTCATGATCCCAGGGTCCTGGGATCGAGTCCCGCGTCGGGCTCTCTGCTCAGCAGGGAGCCTGCTTCCCTCTTTCTCTTTCTCTGCCTGCCTCTCTGCTGTGATCTCTCTCTGTCAAATAAATAAATAAAATCTTTTAAAAAAATAGCTGAATTTCTCCTAAGCTACTACTATTAATAGTTTGCTTTTACCCAAGACACACTGCATGTCATGTAACTGATCTTGTTTTCCTTTTGCATTGGGTGCTGAGGCTTTTCAGAGCCAAATTGTAGGCAATCTTTCGCCAGTACATAGGAGCTTACAGTGGGCCACTTGTAATCTCATTTTTATCTCTGGCTCCATTAATCCTTTCCCTACTTTTCAGTTGTTTTTCCAATTATTTTTTAAAGGTGAGACAGTATGTTGTGGTTAGAGCCCATAATCACACAACCCAGCGGCAGGAGCTGGTAGAACCTGACTGGTAATCACCGGGGGAGCAGACCACCTTGATGGGAGGGGATGAAAAATGCTTGTACTGCCCTCACAGTTCTTGTTATTGACTTCCAGATTCCATAATTAGTTATATAAATGGATATTTCCTGAAGCTAGGTTTGTCTGAACTTAGGAATTTGCATTCTGTCCTTAATTCCTTTGCCCATCCTTGGCCACCCGGCCCTAGTGGAAGCCTTGTCCCAAAATACTGGGAAAAGAACTTTTGACTTCCTGCCAAATGGTGATCACATCCCCACAGAGATGAATAAGTAGACTTATACAAAGTTTCTGCCTTCCAGGAACTTTCAGACCATTTGGAGATATCAGATACAAACATCGGACCAGTTATGTCTTTAAATTATTATAAATTGCTCCAAATTTCGAGAATGACAAACCTAAGCCTTGAGAGTAATGAAGTTGTTTCTCTAGAAGTGGATTTGTCATAAAGATAAATCCTGAAATAACCTGCCTTTGCCTCTTTCATGCTGCACCTTGATGTCTAACCAAAACAGAACCCAACTAGCCACATAGTTGCTAAAGCAGAAAGTAGGGGTTGACTCCCTGTGCTTTTGCACAACTTTTGGATAAATCATTAGTTTGTAATTTAAGTTTTAGTCCATAAAGATGTCATATGGAATTCTGACCTTACCTGGGACTTTGCATTCATAAATCAGGATATTAATTGTACTCATTTAAATAGATTAATTTTTTTAAAGATTTTATTTATTTATTTGACAGACAGAGATGACAAGTAGTCAGAGAGGCAGGCAGAGTGGAGGAAGCAGGCTCCCAGCGAAGCAGAGAGCCCAAAGCGGGACTCGATCCCAGGACCCTGGGATCAAGACCTGAGCCGAAGGCAGAGGCTTGAACCCACTGAGCCACCCAGGTGCCCCAAATAGATGAATTTTTAATATGAGTTTACCTACAATATATAACTTGGATAATTCTTCACTTGTTAAATAATGCAGATGATTTAATGTAAATGTTAAACCAATGTACAGAATTTTTCATTTCAGTTGTATGATTTGTTTTCTGAACATTGTTGAAGTATAAATGGATTTGAAACATGTAAAACATGATTATTGTATTTTTATTTATATTCTGTTCCTTGAAGCAAGGAAAAAACCTCCTAAAATCTTTTTCTATTAACTAGCTAGATTATTTTCTGCTTCTGACTTTTCTGACTATATAGGATGCAAAGGTTAAGCTATTTCCATGATACTTACATAAGTCTTTGGTATTTATGTTTTCAAACATACTATAATGAGGATACAGTCACATAATAGAGTCCAGTGGTCAAAATGATATCATCATAAAATATATTTTTAAAGATTTTATTTATTTATTTGATAGAGCTATCACAAGTAGGCAGAGAGGCAGGCAGAGAGAGAAGGGGAAGCAGGCTCCCTGCTAAGCAGACAGCTTGATGTGGGGCTCAATCCCAGGACTCCAAGACCATGACCTAAGCTGAAGGCAGAGGCTTAACCCACTGAGCCACCCAGGTGCCCCAATATCATCATTAATTTTTTTGTTTGTTTGTTTGACAGGCAGAGATCACAAGTAGGCGGAGAGGAAGGCAGAGAGAGAGGGAGGGAAGCAGGCTCCCCGCTGAGCAGAGAGCCGAAGCGGGCTGATCCCAGGACTCTGGGATCAAGGCAGAGGCTTTAACCTGCTGAGCCACCCAGGCGCCCCCATCATAAAATATTTTTATTTATTTTTTTTTTAAAGATTTTATTTATTTATCTGACAGACAGAGATCACAAGCAGGCAGAGAGGCAGGCAGAGAGAGAGGAGGAAGCAGGCTCCCTGCTGAGCAGAGAGCCCGATGCGGGGCTCGATCCCAGGACCCTGAGACCACGACCTGAGCCGAAGGCAGCGGCTTAACCCACTGAGCCATAAAATATTTTTAAATGAAGTTTTTAAATGATCAAAATTCCTGTTACAAACTCAAAGTTTAGTTTCAAATGCTTGGAGGCAGGATACCTATGGTGGAGCTCCATTCCTTCCACATTTTCCCCTGAAACACAACTCTGTTTCACATTGTCACACAAAATATTTACGTGTCCTAGTAATCTATTTGCACAAAATATTTAATTTTGGTACTGGTCAGAAAAGTTCATCTGATCTCTTCTTTGCAATTCTTGTGTATACAAGTCACTTGGGATCTTTTTAAAATACAGATTCTGGGGTGCCTGGGTGGTTCAGTCAGTTAAACCTCTGCCTTAGGCTCAGGTCATGATCCCCAGCGTCCTGGGATTAAGCCCCACACTTGGCTCCCTGCTCAGTGGAGACCCTTCTTCACCCTCTTTTCCCTGCTCTCTCTCTCTTTCAAATAAATAAAATCTTCTAAAAATAGAAAAAAAAATCAGATTCAGGAGGTCTGGAGCAAAGCTTAAATTGTGCAATTCTAATAGGCTTCCAGGAGGTTCCAGTGCTGTCTGTGGCCCACAGTTTGAGAAACAAAACCTCATACAGCCCTGTCACCTGTGGGTATGTGTACACCTTGGCTTGGTGCCACATCAGAAAATATTAAAAAACAAAACAACTTTCCTTGGAGGCACCTGGGTGGCTCAGTGGGTTAAAGCCTCTGCGTTAGGCTCAGGTCATGATCTCAGGGTCCTGGTGATGAAGTTCTAGAACCTAGGTGAGGTTCGGTGGGCTGAGGTCCGGAGCCGATGACCAAGAAAGAATTCTTGAGACATCTTTGGTGCAAAATGGTGGTTTATTAAAGCACGGGGACAGGACCCGTGGGCAGGAAGAGCTGCTGCCCCGGGTTGTGAGGGTCGGCATGTTATATACCTTGCGGTTGGGGGAAGGTGAGGGGAAGGGATGGGAGGTTTCAACAGAGTTTTCACATGTTAAGGAGGGCCTACAAGGTGTGGGGGGTTGGGGGGGAGGGCTTGCCCTTATGGCTTGATCAATGTCGTCTTTAGGTCAGGCATTAACATCAAGATAGTTGGGAGATTCTTGGTGGGGTATTCTGATCCTGCTATCATTTGCATTCCCTTCCACCTCAGCCTCCTCCAGTTTATGGTGGGAGGGAGACATTAGGGCTTCAGGAACCGAGAGTTATTTGCCTCTGGAAATTTGTGATATTGATAAGGTAACCTCCATGTTTAGGTCTCTAGGACATCTGTAGAGCAAGGGAGATTCCTGTTCTGCAGGATTGCGATCCCTGCAAGTTAACTATTTATCATTTTATGGCAGTCAGGGGTGCCTGAGGAATGCCACACATATGGAGGGGAGCAGGTGGAGAGGGGGTGCAAGGTGCCAGCTTTTGCTCTGTCCTCAGCCAGCTTCCTGCTCCCTCATCACTGGGATCGAGCCCCGCATCGGGCTCTCTGCTCAAGCGGGGAGTCTGCTTCCTCCTCTCTCTCTGCCTACTTGTGATCTCTGTCAAATAAATAAGTAAAAATCTTTTAAAAATAGAAATAAAAATAAATTTTAAAAAAACTTTCCTTGGAGGAGATGAAAATTAAGTCATCATGCTACCTAATTCCTGAAATAAACGCTTCATGGAAATTTTTCATGATTAAGGAAGAAAGTGAAGTTTCATTAGAAATTAACATTAAGGGGTGCCTGGGTGGCTGAGAACAGACTCTTGATTTCTGCTGAGGTCAACACAGGGGCACCTGGGTGGCTCAGTCGATTAAGTGTCTGACTTTGGCTCAGGTATTGATCCCAGGGTCCTGGGATCCAGCCCCATGGGTGGGGGAGGGCTCTCTGCTCATTGGGGAACCTACTTCTCCCTCTCCTGCTCCCCCTGCTTGTGTTCCCTCTTTGCCATGTTATGCCCCAATAATGGGCCCGTGATTAAAGGAGCGAGACTGATACAAAGCGAAGGTCAAGCAAAGCTTTATTTCGCGCCAAGCATCAAGAATCTAACTGAACGTCCGGGGTCGCACCTCTTATACGAGTGGGCGACCTTTCTCTGTTTCACAGTCTAGCTTTTAAGGGCAAAAACCATGCGGTCAGGGCCTGGCCACACACAGGTGACCAATGAGATTGTAACACACACAGGAAACTCCATAGTGATGCTAGGTGGCCAATCGAGTTACAATTTACCCTAGTAGACATTTGACCCAGCCTATTTCACCTTGATTAGGATTGGCGCCAAAAAGGGTTCCCAAAGGGTGGGGGCTCCTACTCCTTGGTAGCTAGGGAGACCATAAGCAACCCCCTACTGAACGGATGTCTCCACCTGGCCTGACCCACCTTTCTGCCTGGGCTTTTGTTACCTGAAGCTGGTTTCCAGGACTTGCTTTTAAGTGAATCCCCTGGGTGTAGGGAAGCAGGGACAGTTTAACTTTAATGAAAGCCTCTTGCTAAATAGGTCCTTACAGTCAAACGAATAAACAAAACCTTAGAAAAATTTATGTCTTCAGTCCCTATGGACATTTTAAGCTTTAATCTCCTAGGTGAAGTCTTTCACGGTACCCTCCCTCCCCATCAGCCATGGCTGACCATACATGCCAAAATATTGCATTTACCACCCTGTCCTGTAACGATCTAAGTGTCTGACTCTCTTAGGAGGCTGAGGATAGAGACTATGTTTACTCAGTCTTGTCATTTTAGTGTCAGACAGGAATCCTCGGTGTGTAGCAGGTACCCTACAAACCTTTCCTGTATCAACAAGTACCACGTGGACGGACGCTGGTTTACCACTCACTGTACAGGTGGATTTTTAATCTTCTACATCAAAACTTATGTAAGGGCAAAACTTATGTAAGGGCCTATTCAGCCAGAGCAGCCCCACCCCGGTTGAACTGCCATTTTGCTGTAAAGCTTAAATTGACCTTGCTCCCCACAAGGGAACTTATTTAAAAGCAAGTCCTGGAAACTAGTCCCATGTAACAAAGTCCAAGTACAAGGGTGGGTCAGGCCAGGTGGAGGTATTCAATCAGTGGGGGCGCATACTGTCTCCTAGCTACCAAGGAGTATGGGCCCCCGCCCTTTGGGAGCCTTTTGGCACCAATCCTAACCAAGGTGGGATAGGCTGGTTCAAATGTTTACTAGGGTAAATTGTAATTCAATTGGTCGCCTAGCATCACTGTGGAGTTTCCTCTGTGTGGCCAGGTCCGACCACATGGCCTTTGCTCTATAAGTTAGTCTGGAAAGCAGGGAGGGGTCGTCCTCTCTGGAGGGGCAGCCCCGACCTGTCTGTTTGACTGTCGGTCTGATTTCTGATGCTTGGCGCGAAATAAAGCTTTGCTTGACCTTCGCTTTGTATCAGTCTTGCTCCTTTAATCACGGGCCCATTATTGGGGGACCCAATTTGGGGGGACCCAACACTTACAAAACTTTCTTCACAGACAACGTGTTTAAAAATAACATTCGATGGGGCACCTGGGTGGCTCAGTGGGTTAAAGCCTCTGCCTTCGGCTCAGGTCATGATCTCAGGATTCTGGGATGGAGCCCCGCATCAGGCTGTCTGCTCAGTGGGGAGCCTGCTTCCACCTCCACTCTCTCTGCCTGCCTCTCTGCCTACTTGTGATCTCTGTCAAATAAATAAATAAAATCTTTAAAAAATAAAAATAAAAATAACATTCGAGCTGTAAAATAAGAGTATCACTTAGTTCTATTGAGCTCAGCGACTGCAAACTCCTCCAGGAGGGTACACACACAAAGTACCTGTGGAAGGGGCTGAAGGGCACACCATAGAGATGGACCTCACTCCTCCCGGGCGCCTAGAGAGGCCCAGGAAATGCCGGGGAGGGAGGGCACAGCCGGAAGTTGCTGACGCACTTCCGGGCTCTTTTTTTAGTACTTTTTGTCACCGGGCGAGGCGGGTTCTGGGTGGAATACCTGCGGGTGGGAGGAGTATCGGAGTGGGCCGGGCAGAGTAGGGCCCTGCTGGGGACCGGTTAATCGGAAGCTGCTGTTCTGGGGAAGGCCGATGAGTTCCGGGGCTTTTTGTAGGGTTTGCTGTCTTTGTCACCTGAAGGCAGAACTCCGGGAAAGTCAAGCGCGCGCCAGAGGACGATGAGCTCGAGCTTGACCACGAGTCAAGTCACTGACGCTGAGGCAGGAGCCTGGATGGCAGCTGCGAGGTCGAGGGTGGGCGCGCCGTCTCTGCGTGATGGACTTCTGATAGTGAAAGTGGAGGAAGACTCTCCCGAAGGTCAGGAGCCCGACCCGTCCGGGGACTGTCAGGATCCGGAAAAGTCGCGACAGCGTTTTCGGCGGTTCCGTTACCAGGAGGTGGCTGGACCCGAAGAGGCGCTGAACCGGCTTCGGGAACTTTGTCGCCGGTGGCTGAGACCCGAGATGCACTCAAAGGAGCAGATCCTGGAGCTGCTGGTGCTGGAGCAGTTCCTGAGCATCCTGCCCCAGGAGCTCCAGGCCTGGGTGCGGAGGTACTGCCCGCAGAGCGGGGAGAAGGCTGCGGCGGCGGTGCGCGCTTTTCAGAGAGCGCTGGATGGGGCTTCACCCCAGGTGAGGAGTCAAAGTGTTCTGGTGGCCGGGATGCTGAGTTTCAGACCTTCTTTCCTAACTATGCTTTGTCCTAACTTCAGGGTGTGCATGGAAATTTCTTTTCGTAAGGAAACCGTGACAGGTATAAACCTATCCAGGAAATGATATCAGTTATCGACCTCTGAGCACAAAATCAACGTGGGGGCATTGTTTACCCATTGGAAGACACCCTCCAGTCTAACTAGATTATTTGGGGGAAGAAAGATGTCAGATGGAACGTGCCTTGATGTCGTTAACTACTTAGGCTAGAGCAGCAGTTCTCCACCACTTTGTTTTACTTTTTAGAAGTTTAGCGACAGCCCCCCCCACCCCCGACAGTTGATAATGGTACTGGGCAGAGGGGAGATGGGGAATTAAGTGATTATATCTATGTGATGAAGCCTCCATAAAAAGTCCGAACAGTATTGATGAGGGAGCAGGAGACTGGCTGAAGACAAAGCAAAAGCTGGCACTTTGCAGCCCCCTCTCCACCTGCTCCCCTCGGTAATGTGTGTGACATTCCTCAGGCACCCCTGACGGCCATAAACGAGAAACAAATAGTTAACTTGCAGAGATCACATCCTGCAAGACAGAGTTTCCCTTGGCTTACAAATGTCCTAGAGATCGACAAAGAAGTTACCTTATCAAAAGCACAATTTCCAGACGCAAATAACTCAGTTCCTCAAGCCCTAATGTCTCCCTCCCCACCGTAAACAAAACTGAAGGAGGCTGAGGTAGAAGGGAATGTAAATGTAGTTAAATCTCTTCTAATAACAAAGATGATTGATACAGGATTGTGACATCCCACCAAAAATCTCCTAACTATCTTGATGTTAATGTCTGCCCGAAAGACAACATTGATCATTGATCAAGCCGCAGGGGCAAGGCCTCCAATATCCTGGCACCTTGTAGGCCCTCTTTAGCATATGAAAACTCCATTGAAACCAGTAACCTGCCATCCCTCACCACCCGGGGCAGCTGCAGCTCTTCCTGCCCACGGGTCCTGTCCCATGCTTTAATAAACCACCATTTTGCACCAAAGATGTCTCAAGAATTCTTTCTTGGTCATCGGCTCTGGACCTCAGCCCACCGTACCTCACCTATGTTCTAGAACTTCATCAGTATGAGATTCAGAGAGCTTCCTATGGGTGAACACATCCATGTACCCAGAGGGTCACAAACCCCAACTCTCTGGACCCTCCCAGACCTCACTATGTATCTTTTCATTTGGCTGTTCATCTGTATCCTTTATTATATCTTTTTGTAATAAACTGGTAAACTTAAGTGTTTCCCTAAGTACTGTGAGCTTTTCAAGCAAAGAGTCAAATTGGTAGAGGGAGATCTTGGGAATCCCTGATTTATGGTCAAGTCAGAAATAGTGGGTAACCTGGAGACCTGCTGCTTCCAAAGTTGAGAGGAGAGAATATAGTCTTGTGGGACCCCGCCTTTAACCTGTGGGATCTGAGTTTATATCCAGATAGATAATACCAGAATTGAGTTAAACTTTAGGATACCCAGCTTGTATTACAGAATTCCCGGATATATGAGAACCCCTACATCTGGTGTCAGAAGTGAAGGGGTGTTGGGGTGAAAGTATTCAGAGTACTGAGAGTAGAAGAGACATACAGGAAGGAGTATGATTTTCATTTACAAGGAAGCCGAGGCAAGGGTCAGGAGAAAACAAGTTTTATTGTACTCAGATCTTAGAAACAGGAGGTACAGCATGACATTCAGAGCTTCTTGGGAAGGACAGCACGGGTGGTGAGGAGGCAGAACACTGGAGCAAGGGGAAGGTTTAGGCCAGAGCCTATCTGTCTATACTGAGGTTTCTCAAGGAAAGACAAGGCAGGGTAGGGGAACACTTTAGAATTGGTTGGTTTGAATAATTTTAACAGGCTCTAACCTATAGGGCTGGTCTGTAGTTCGCCTGATACCTGCTTCTAGGGTGATGAAGGTAAAGGAGTGTTACCTCCTAGGGTATACAGGCCAGGTAGAGGAGGTATGGCTTGAGATTAAGTAGCATTGGCTAAGTCTTTTTTTCTTTTAAGGTGTTTTTTGTTTTGTTTATGGACAGAGAGAGAGAGATCACAAACAGGCTGAAAGGCAGGCAGAGAGAGAGGAGGAAGCAGGCTCCCTGCTGAGCAGAGAGCCCGATGAGGGGCTCGATCCCAGGACCCGGAGATCATGACCTGAGCTGAAGGCAGAGGCTTAACCCACTGAGCCACCCAGAGGCCCCTGGCTGAGCCTTTTGCTCAAAGAATTGACTAGCCCTGGGAAGGGCAGTCTCCCTAGCCAGAAAAAAAAAAAAAAAAAAAAGAAAAAGGAAATAAAATTTAAAGCTATCAAAACAACACACAGAAAATTTAAAAATATATTTCTTTTTTCTGTTGTTTAGTGAGAGATCCTTGGAGTCAATTTGTGACCCATCACTGAAGCCTGGACTGATATCTCCCCACAACAGTGTTGGAACCTTCCCTTTCTAAGAACTGCGGTTTTACCCTCTGAGAATGGTCAACTTAGATTTAAATAAGCTAGCACAAAAGATCATCTTGCTGGTTAATTATCTTATAGGGCAATGGTCCTGGGAAGGGAAAGTAAATGTCGTTGAACAGCTGCTGTCAGTGAGCTGCCCTCATCTTCTTAAATTATTTGTATGCATTTCACACATGAGGTGAGCAAGCCTCGGAGTCAGCACTGGAATTTGGGACTTCCTGGTTGCCTGTATATTTTTAATCCATATCAGATTTCCATTTTGATTAATCACAGTGATGTAACTCAAATGAATATTTTGCTCTTTCTCCACATTATTGTAAACAGTCCACAGAAAGGCTTTTCAGGATTGCAGGAGAATTTCAGCCTCTTTCTTACTTTGAAACTCCAGTCAGTCCAAGACTCGCTGGAAAAGACTCAACAGTCCTGGTTGTTACTTGATTCCCAGGGCTTCCTGCTCAGTGTGTGCAGACTACTCTGGAGTCCGGCTTCATCCGGAGATGAGTGGTCACTTACACTGTCCTGGAACAGCAGGCGCTGAGTGGAGGTCTCGTGTCATTTCAGGAGTTGGTGATGGTTGACAATGTGGCTGTGTCTCTAACTTGGGAGGCGTGGGACCACCTGGACCCAGCTCAGAGGAACTTCTGCCGGGAGAACGCCCTGAAGGACTGCAGAAACACGGTCTCTCCGAGTAAGTGCTGACTTCGTTTCAAGCTGTGCGTGATTTGTGGAGGGCCGGTCACACAGACAGGTTGAGAGCTATTGTCTCTTTTGTGACCCAACAGGACCTTGCTGTTCTATATTGTTAGGTGCTAGATTCAGCTTTTTCTTGCTTTGCTTTGCTTTGCGTTGCTTTGCTTTCTTTCTTTCTTTCTTTCTTTTTGTTGTTTGTTTTTAAAGATTTTATTTATTGGGCAGGCAGAGAGGAGGAAGCAGGCTCCCTGCTGAGCAGAGAGCCCAATGGGGGCCTCAATCCCAGAACCGTAGGATCAAGACCCGAGTTGAGGGACACCTGGGTGGCTCAGTTGGTTAAGTGGCAGCCTTCGGCTCAGGTCATGATCCCAGCGTCTTGGGATCGAGTCCCACATTGGGCTCCTTGCTTGGCAGGAAGCCTGCTTCTCCCTCTGCCTCTGCCTGCCATTCTGTCTGCCTGTGCTTGCTCTCGCTTCTCTCTCTATGACAAATAAATAAATAAAATCTTTTAAAAAAAAAAAAAGACCTGAGTTGAAGGCAGAGGCTTTAACCTACTGAGCCACCCAGGCACCCCTATTTTCATTTGTTTTAAATAAAATACATAGAAAAATACAAAAAATATAATGGGCATCTGTGTATCTACCACCCAGGTTTAACAAATTTAATATTTAAATATGTTAATATATTCCTGTATGATTCATTTGCACCTTGCCTTTTTTATTTATTTTTTGGCCTACATTACATTTCTGGTATTTATCCATGTCAACACATGTAGCTCTCATTCATTCTTTTTTTTTTTTTTAAGATTTTATTTATTTATTTATTTATTTATTTGTCAGAGAGAGAGAGAGCGCGCGTGCACGAAGCATGCACATAAGCGGGCAGAGGGGCAGGCAGAGGCGGAGAGAGAAGCAGCCTCTCTGCAGAGCAAGGAGCCTGATGCGGGACTCGATCCCAGGACCCTGGGATTGTGACCTGAGCCAAAGGCAGCAACCTAACCGACTGAGCTACCCAGGCATCCCTTATTCATTCATTTTAACACTGGTATATTTCATTGTATGAATAGTCCAGAATTCATTTATCCACTGTCCTATCAATGGACATCAAAGCTTCTAATTTTTCACCATTACAAATAGCATTACATCAAACATTGAATCATTCCATGTTCATTTATAGGAATACCTAAAGAGAATAGACTTAGGCATGTTTGCCCATTTTGCTGTTCAGAAGGACTGTAACCAGTTTGGGCTCTTACCAGCAATATGTGAAAATTCTTTCTCTGCATCCTTGTCAACATTTGGGGTTCAGCTGATGGCATGATGTCGTGACGCAGTAGCTCACTGTGCCTTTTGAAATATTCCATCACACATCTGCTCTGAACCTGCAGTGGCTCTCTATTTCACAGAGTAAAAGCCTAATGCAACAAGGCCCTGTCACCCTGCCCACCCCTCTCCGACTGTGCCCCTCACTCACTATGCTTCAACCCCACTGACCTTCTGCTCCTGGAACATGGTGGGCGTACTGTATCCTGTTGCTTCTCTGTTTGATACCTCCCCTTGGAATAATCTTCCTCCACTTCTCCACTAAGCAGACTCCTTGTTTCAAGTCTTTGCTCAGATCTCCGTCTTCAGTGAGGCCTGACCTGACCATCGTGTTTTGATACCACAGTTTGCCTTCCATCGTCTCCTTCTCCCATGTTGCTGACCGAACCCTTACCTTCCTCAACTTGGTCCACAGCATTCATCATCCTCTGACTTCTTAGAGAATATCTTTTATGCTCATTTTGTTGTCTGACCGCCCCTTCTAGACTGTAAACTCCACAAGGGAGGGGGGATTTTGTCTGCTTGGTTCTAGCATATCCCAAGCACTTGGAATAGTGGTTGGCATATAGTAGGTGCTCAATAAATACTAGGTGGATTAAAGAACGAATGGTATCTTATTATTTTAACTTGCATTTTCCTGTTTCTTAATGGCTTAAATATCTTTCCAGATTTTTATTTTGGACTTTCTACGAATTGCCTATTTACATCCTATCTCCCTTCCTTTCCTGTGTTACTATTTTTTAATTGTTTTTTGGCAGTTCTTTGTATTTTTTATATTAACTCTTTGTTGTTTTACTGGTTATATAAGTGGCTTTTCACAATGACATCTCTAGTTATGTAGAATTTAAAAATTTTAATATCTGGTTGACTTGTACATGCAGGGGTTAGGGGCACCAGCCCCTTCCCCCCACAGCCAGAAATCCACATATAACTTTTAACTCCCCAAAAACTTACTCATAGTCTACCATTGACTGGAAGCCTTATGGGTAACATAAACTGTCAATTAACACATATTTTATATGTTATGTGTAATACATACTATATTGTTACTTTAATTTTTTTAAAGATTTTATTTTTACTTATTTGACAGATCACAAGTAGGCAGAGAGACAGACAGAGAGAGATGAGGAGAAGCAGGCTCCCTGCTGAGCAGAGAGCCCGATGTGGGACTTGATCCCAGGCCCCTGGGATCATGACCTGAGCCAAAGGCAGAGGCTTAACCCACTGAGCCACCCAGGCGCCCTATATTGTTACTTTAAAGTGGGCTAGAAAAAAGGAAGTGTTCTTAAGAAAATCATAAGGAAGAGAAAAGACCCTTACAGTACTGTATTGTCTTTTTTTTTTTTTTTTTTGTCTTCGGTATTGTACCATCTTTACCAACAAATCCACACATGAGTGGGCCTATACAGTTCAAACCCTTGTTTGAGGGTCAACTACTGTCGGATTTTTAATCTTTTGTTATGTGGTTTGTGTTTTTCCAATCTTAGGAAAATACCAGGGGTGCCTGGGTGGCTCAGTTGTTAAGCGTCCGCCTGCCTGGGATCAAGTCCCACATCGATCTCCCTGCTCAGGGGAGAGTCTGCTTTCCCTCTCCCTCTGCCTGCTGCTCTGCCTACTTGTGCTCCATCTCTCTGTCAAATAATTAAATAAAACCTTTTTTTAAGGAGCGCCTGGGTGGCTTAGTGGGTTAAAGCCTCTGCCTTTGGCTCAGGTCATGATCTCAGGGTTGTGGGATCGAACCCCGCATTGGGCTCTCTGCTCAGCAGGGAGCCTGCTTCCTCCTCTCTCTCTCTCTCTGCCTACTTGTAATCTCTCTCTGTCAAATAAATAAATAAAATCTTTAAAAAATATATTTTTTAAAGATTTTATTTATTTATTTGACGAAGAGAAACACAATGAGAGAGGGAACAGAAGCAGGGGGAGTAGGAGAGGGAGCCTGATGTGGGCCTCAATTCCAGGACCCTGGGATCATGACCTGAGCTGAAGGCAGACGCTTAACAACTGACCCCCCCAGGTACCCCCAAACATAAGAATTCTGACTGAAAACTCTGTTTTGGGGTAGGATTGTGACCTGGTAGTCTTCGATATAGGGTCAGTCGTCTGGTGCTGTGCAGTTTTTTTGTTTTTTATTTTTGAGTACAGTTGGCACACAAATATGACACTAGTTTCAGGTGTAGAGCATAGTGATTTGACAAGTTGATACATTATGCTCTGTTCACAATGTAGCTACCATCTGTCCCATTACATTAGATCCTATTACAATATTGTCGACAGTCTTTCTCATGCTGTGCCTTTTATTCTGGTGACTTCCTCCCTAACTGGAAGCCTGTATCTCCCTCTCCCCTTCACCCATTTTGCTAAGTGCCCCTACCCTCTCCCTCCTGGCAACCATCAGTTTGTTCTCTATGTTTACAGGTCTGATTCTGCTTTTTGTTTGTTTATTTTTCTTCTTTAGATTTTACTTAGGAGTGGAATCATATGGTATTTGTCTTTCTCAGTCTGACTCATTTCATTTATGTATTTGTTTGTTTTTAATTTATTAAGTTGTTGGGGTTTTCTTTTTTTTTTTTTAATAAAGATTTTATTTATTTATTTGACAGAGAGATCACAAGTAGGCAGAGAGGCAGGCAGAGAGAGAGGAGGAAGCAGGCTGCCTGCTGAGCAGAGAGCCCGATGTGGGACTCGATCCCAAGACCCTGAGATCATGACCTGAGCCGAAGGCAGCGGCTTAACCCACTGAGCCACCCAGGCGCCCCTGTTGGGGTTTTCTTAAAAGTAAACTCTTTGCCCAGCATGGGTCTTGAACTCACAACCCTGAGATCAAAACGCTGAGTCAAAAAATCAACAGTTGGATGCTTAACCGACTGAGCCACCCAGGTGTCCCCAAAGCTTTTTTCCTTTCTTTCTTTCTTTCTTTTTTTTTTTTTTAAGATTTTATTTTTAAGTAATTTGTACACCCAGCCTGGGGCTCAAACCCACAACCCTGATATCAAGAGTCACATGTTCCACCAAATAAGCCAGCTAAGTACCCTCTGCAAAAGCTTTTTTTTATTTTACATAATCCCAATAGCTTATTTTTGCTCTTGTTTCCCTTGCCTCGGGAGCCATGTGTAGAGAACAGCCAATTCAGAGAAATTGCTGCTGATACTCTCTTCTAGGATCTTTATGGTGTCAGATCTCACATTTAGGTCTTTAATTTTGTATTTATTTTTGTTTACAGTGTTAGAAAGTGGTCCAGCTTCAGTCATTTATGTGTAGCTGTCTGGTTTTGGCAGTATGGTTTATTAAAGAGACTGCCTTTTCCGCATTGTATATTCCTGCTTCGTTTGTCATCAAGTAATTGACCACACAAGTGTGGGTTTATTTCTGGGCGCTTTATTCTGTTTCTGTGCCAGTACCATGCTATTTTGATTACTACAGATGTGTAGTATATCTTAAAATCTGATGTTGTTATTTGTTCTTTCTCAGCATTGCTTTGGCTGTCGGGTGCTGTTTTATTTGGGAATTCCCATATTTCAGGCCTGGGCTGGCAAGTTTTACCACAGAGGGATTTATTCAACTAATATTTTGAATGTCTGCAGTAAGCCAGGTGCTGTTCTAGGTATTGGGGACATAAGAGGGAATAAAACCAGTCACATCCCTTCCCTTTCTGCCTGGAGGATGTCCGCTTTGGAGCTCCAGGATTGGGGCAGGAGCAGCCGACAGTGCGCTAAGGTTCTCCCAATTGCGTGTCCTTTTTCACTTGATTCTCCTGATCGGCAAGTGGTCCCCACCCTCTGTTCTCAGTCGTGCCTGACGTCCCCAACTCAGAATTTATCTGATTCAGTCTCCCTGGAGTGTAAACTTCAGATATTCTGGATTGGGTGGCTGGACTGCTCCCCTGTAAACTTTGAGTCAGTCCAAGATCTGTGTCCCACGCGGACCATGCCTCCAGACATTGGAGGCACGTGGTGTGTCTGTTACGATAACTCATCACATGAGTAGAATTTCCCTTGTTAAACCATCCATCCATTCATCCATCCATTCAGGCCTGTCCTGTCCTTCTTGACAATCTTTCCAGATGTGCCTCTGTTATGACACTGACTCCTGTAACAGTGAAATGGGCAGGGGAAAGAGATGGGTTGTGGGTGTCGGCGCAGGTATAAAAGGAAAGGAATGGGGTTTATACTGGTAAATATGAGCCCATCTGGCAGATGGATTAAAATAATTTAACTTGGGGAGTGGCTCATGGAGAATATGAAAAGGGTTTTGAGGGGGGTATTTTACTGCAGCTGCTTATACGTGTCACTCCTGTGCAGGGAAGACATGTCAGCCATTTTTCCTTTCTTTTTCACGTTTCAGGTTTGGAAACCAGAACTGAGAACAAAGAATTTATTCCAAAGCAAGAAGTTTTAGAAGAAGTAGAGCCAAAGGGGCAGCTACAAGAAGGGTTCCACAGGAAGGGTCCCCCGTTTTCTAGGTATGGTGATACCCATGAGAACAGGGTAGAAAATCTGAAACTTGAAAATTCTCCTGAAGAGGAAGGACTCTCCAGCACCATAGATCTCAAGAATGGTTCCACAGAAGAGGGAGACTCCAAAAATAATGAATTTGCCAACAGTGCCCTGACTTCAAACTTTGTTCCTTGTCCACACATCCAGACAGCGGAGAGGCCCATTAATGGGAACGAACAGGGGGACAGTTGGAAAGAATGTCGAGACCTGGTAAAACGTCAGAGGGCGAAACCTCAGGGCTCTGTCGCCATTGAGGGACATTCCCGCAGGGCACGTCTTTCTGAAACCCAGCGGCAGTTCCGTGAAGAAAAGCCTTACAGATGTGACCACTGTGAGAAGGGTTTCAAACAGCGTTCTGACCTTTTTAAACACCAGCGAATCCACACGGGGGAGAAACCCTACGAGTGCCAGGAATGCGGGAAGAGCTTCAGCCAGAGTGCCGCCCTGATTAAACACCAGAGGACACACACGGGTGAGAAGCCCTACACCTGCCCCAAATGTGGGGATAGCTTCAGACAGAGCTCCCACCTCAACCGGCACCAGAGAATCCACGTGGGAGAGAAACACTTCAAGTGTAACGAATGTGGGGAAACCTGCCGCACTTCCAACCGTTTCAGACACCAGAGGATTCATAAGGGGGAGAGACCCTATACGTGTGAAGAGTGTGAGAAGAGCTTCAAACGGTGCTCAGACCTCTCTAAACATCAGAGAGTCCACACTGGCGAGAAGCCGTACGCGTGTTCGGTGTGTGGGAAACGCTTCAGTCAGAGCGCAACCCTCATTACACACCAGAGGACCCACACTGGAGAAAAGCCTTATAAATGTCTTGAATGTGGGGAGAGCTTTAGACAGAGTCCACACCTGATCCGACACCAAAGGATCCACAGAAATAAAGTCCCACTGTTCTGACATGGCTCCTGCCTGGCTGTTTTGGTTGGTTGGTTGGTTGGTTGGTTGGTTGATTGGTTCCTTCCATTGCCCTGAAACTACATTCTTTGGCATTTGGAGTATTTCAGTCAGTTGTGGGTCATGTTTCCACAGGCATCGCAGTTAAGACAGATCAGTGAGTGTGACTTGAGTCTCAGTACCTACTCAGAACATCACAGTGAAGCAGGAATGTGGAAGTGGGGAGCCCTTCCACAGGATGGTCCCAGGAAAGGGCCTTCTTTTTTTTTTTTTTTTTTTTTTTTTAAAGATTTTATTTTATTCATTTGACAGAGAGAGATCACAAGTAGGCAGAAAGGCAGAGAGAGAGAGGAGGAAGCAGGCTCCCCGCTGAGCAGAGAGCCCGATGCGGGACTCAATCCCAGGACCCTGGGATCATGACCTGAGCCGAAGGCAGCGGCTTAACCCACTGAGCCACCCAGGCGCCCCAAGGGCCTTCTGACATACGATAGTCCTGTCCTCTTCCCTCTTCTTCCCGCTTTCAGACCCAAACCTTGCCTGCTCCACTTATTTCCCCGAGAAATATTTTAGTTGCTTAGAACGGTCTTTCCACCTCGATGGTGGACGGGGATTTCAAATACGACAATCCAAAACACGTGTAAAGTTCGGTGCGAACAAGAGGCATTCTATATTTTTTGCGCTTTTTTTTTTCAAGATTTTATTTATTTATTTGACAGAGATCACAAGTAGGCAGAGAGGCAGGCAGATAGGAGGAAGCCAGCACCCCACTGAGCAGAGAGCCTGATCCAGGGCTCAATCCCAGGACCCTGGGATCATGACCTGAGCCGAAGCAGAGGCTTTAATCCACTGAGCCATCCATGCGCCCCTATTTTTTGCTTTTTATTTATTTATTTATTCAAAGATTTTATTTATCTATTTGACAGCGATCACCAGTAGGCAGAGAGGCAGACAGAGAGAGAGAGAGAGAGAGAGAGAGGGAAGCAGGCCCCCTGCTGAGCAGAGAGCCCGATGCGGGACTCGATCCCTGGATTCCGGGATCATGACCTGAGCCAAAGGCAGAGGCTTAACCCACTGAGCCACCCAGGCGCCCCTATTTTTTGCTTTTTAAAATACTAACTTTGCAGAGTCTCTTTCTTCCCCATTCTAGGAGTTGTTTTATAACTCATGTTGATTCCTTTTTAAGTAGAAGCGAAGGAAAGCCCCACTGAAACACACCCACTAGTTCCCGTCACTGCATCATTTTCAAAGCTTGTTAAGGGCACTCTGTTCAAAAACTTGGTTTTTGATGGAAGTCCTCCCTAAACATTTTAAGTAAGCTTTGTGGGGGGGGGAGGGGAGCTTTTGTGATACCACATACCCTAAAGGACATTTTTTTCTATCAAAGGCCTCTTAACATATGGGATGTAAGGAAATGCTCTGGAGCATCTCCTTGGAGGTGTCCCGCAAAAGGACACCAAAGGCAGAAGGTTCTTCAGCTCTTCCTTGTTTTGCTACCAGCATTAACACTGGCATCCTATAATATTCTGTTCATAAAGTGCATCCCCAGACATTTTTCCATTTGAGTAAGTAGGGACTCCCAACATTCCCAGGTGGAGAGGATGAAATGAAAGCTCTCAGCTGATGCTTTGGGACTTCGGTGAGGGGGGGCACCTGGGTGGTTGAGTCCATTAAGGGCCCCCATCTCGATCTCAGCCCGTCTCTTGATCTAAGGGTCATGAGTTCGAGCCTTGCACTGGGCTCCAAGCTAGGTGTGGAGCCTACTTAAAAAAGAGGTCAGGTGGGCGCCTGGGTGGCTCAGTGGGTTAAGCCGCTGCCTTCGGCTCAGGTCATGATCTCAGGGTCCTGGGATCGAGTCCCACATCGGGCTCTCTGCTCAGCAGGGAGCCTGCTTCCTTCTCTCTCTCTCTCTGCCTGCCTCTCAGTGTACTTGTAATTTCTCTCTGTCAAATAAATAAATAAAATCTTAAAAAAAAAAAAAAAAAAAAAGAGGTCAGGTGATGTGACTGCTTGGCCAGTAATCTGACCAGGACCCTGAGATCGTGATCTGAACTGAAGGCAGACGCTTAATCAACTGACCCACCTAGGTGCCCCTATTATGGAGAATTTTTGACACATGCACAAGCATATTCTGAAGATCCTAATCGAACTGAAGACAAAAGCTTAACCATCTGAGCCACCCAGGTGCCGCCTGTTTTTGTTTTTAATCAAGGGAATATAAGGAGATTATTGGATATTTGGGAAAATAACAAGAAAAGAAATTACCCATAATCTACCACCCTGATCACCCATTACTGGCATTTTGTCATTTTCCTTCTCATTTTTTTCTCTGCTTACCTCTCATGTAATGAAAATCATAGTGTTTCTATTTTACATCTTCTAAATATTCTGTCTTAAGTATTTTACGTGGGTGTCATAACCTTTACACTTAATGGCTGCATGCATCATTTTACATCAAATGGACATAATGATGGAGCCATTCTCCTTTTATTGGACATTTCAGGCGTTTCTCCTCATTGTTGCAAGCAGTGCTGTAGTGAAGGCCCATGTGATTTTAACGTGATTTGCCTTGTTCTTTAAAATCGAAGGCTAGGGGCTCCTGGGTGGCTCAGTGGGTTAAGCCGCTGCCTTCGGCTCAGGTCATGATCTCAGGGTCCTGGGATCGAGTCCCGCATCGGGCTCTCTGTTCAGCAGGGATCCTGCTTCTCTCTCTCTCTCTCTCTGCCTGCCTCTCTGTCTACTTGTGATTTCGCTGTCAAATAAATAAAATCTTAAAAAAAAAAAAAAAAAAAAAAAGAATTGAAGGCTAGATTCCCAGAAGCGGAATTCCTTGGTCAGTGTGTGAGCTGATACACTTTCCCAGTTTCTTTCCCCCAAAGCAAGTACCAAATTACATTCTATTCTGAGTGTCCTACTTTGGCCTTGTCAACTTTGCATCTTAATTTTAATTCCCCCCAAATGTACAAAAACCAAAACTCAATTATTTGCCTTCCAGAACTCACTTCCTTGATCCTGGACGTGGTGGAACAGTAGTGCACGCCTTCTCCTTGGACCCTCCTTGGGACCAGCCGGAGGGATGGTGAGAGGGCTGGCCTGGGTGCCTTCAGGCTTTGGGGAGTCATGTGGAGAATGTTGCAGATTTCAGTGAGATTTCATATCTGGCACTGGGCTGAGAGTGAAGAGATGTGTAAATGGTGTCCGTTTAAATGTGCCATCAGCTGTACCTCCCTGGTGTTCCCGTGCTTACCAAGGTTATTTGCCCGGGGTCACAGAGGTGGTAAACGATAGAGTAGTAATGATAACATGGTATAAGTTTTGATCCCAGCGTTCTTTTTGCTGGAGGAATGCCGCAAACTTAGAGCGGACTGGCCTCTCTGTACTTCTAACTTTCCCTTCATTCTTCCCTTTCTCTTCCACCTTCCCTACACATGACTGTTGCCCACACACTGCAATTTTCCACACAGATGCCGCCGTTGGTCTAGATGCTTCCTCTGCTAGTAATCCCAGCTCCCTTTCCCTGGACCCTAACGCACCAAATTAACGATGGGGAAGTCCACTCTTTTTTTTTTTTTTTTTAAGATTTTATTTATTTGACAGACAGAGATCACACATAGGCAGAGAGACAGGCAGAGAGAGAGGAGGAAGCAGGTTCCCCGCTGAGCAGAGGGCCCGAAGCGGGGCTTGATCCCAGGACCCTGGGATCACGACCCAAGCCAAAGGCAGAGGCTTTAACCCACTGAGCCACCCAGGCGCCCCAGGTCCACTCTTTTAAAATTATTTATTTGACAGATCACAAGTAGGCAGAGAGGCAGGCAGAGAGAGAGGAGGGAGCAGGCTCCCCGCTGAGCAGAGAGCCCGATGAAGGGCTCGATCCCAGGACCCCAAGTTCATGCCCTGAGCCGAAGGCAGAGGCTTAACCCACTGAGCCACCCAAGCGCCCCAGAAGCCCACTCTTGTAAAACAATTTTAAAGGGTCACTTCCTAGTTATCCTACCCCAAAATATTTCCCTTACTGAGCTAACATTATCTACAGGCTTTGTCACTTACCATGCAAACTATTATATACAATAAGTTAATGTGTATAGGCCATGTCTTATCCCAGGACAGTAAAGGGTGAGTGTATTAGTCGACTTCGAGGCAAAACAAAGGACCTCAGAGCGGGTGGCTTACATAACACACATTTATTTTCTTGAAGTTCTGGAGGCTGGACGTCTAAGATCAATGAGGGTTGGTTTCAGGGTTGGTTTCTGTGGAGGGAGAGATCTCTAGAATTTCTTCCTCTTCAAAGGGCACCAGTCTTTATCACCAAAGACTCTGCACTTAGAACCTTATTTAACCTCAGCTACCTCCTTAAAGGCCCCATTTCCAATTACAGTCACACCAGGGTTAGGACTTCAGCGTATAATTCGGTCCATAACAGGCAGGAATAATGTTTCCAATCTTCACTTTCTCCTACCCATCTCACACAGCGTCCTGCCCAACAAAATGGTAAGGCTAGATTTTTGTTAAAAGTGTTAGAAGACCTGACTGAACCTAGGGGAAAGAGTGATATGGTTATTTGATTTATTGCCCGAGTGTGTCTTCATTTTAAACATTTCCAAGTTCTTTTTTTTTTTTTTAAGATCTTTATTTATTTATTTGACAGAGATCACAAGTAGGCAGAAAGGCAGGCAGAGAGAGAGGGAAGCAGGCTCCCCGCTGAGCAGAGCGCCCGATGTAGGGCTCGATCCCAAGGACCCTGAGATCATGACCCGAACTGAAGGCAGAGGCTTTCATCCACTGAGCCACCCAGGCGCCCCAAACATTTCCAAGTTGTATTCTGGAAGGTCCTGTGCCCTGCTCAGGACTCAGAGGTCTCTAGGGCAGTGGCATAGAGTTAAAAGGGAAGCTCCTGGGGCCCAGGGGTGGGAACCACAGCAGCACATGTGTGGGCCCCACCAGAGAGTAAGGGACCAGAAGTTCATGGAGCATCTGAGGTTCCTTTAAGGGACGTGGGGGCAGGGCTATCTACTAGGCACACACAGTGGGGGGGGGGGGCAGGCTGAGCTGGTGAGCCCATTTCCCACTGTGCTAACCTGGCAGGATTCTGAACAGTCTCTGGCAACCCCCAGAGCCCCAATAGGTGATCACAATGGAGTGCGGGCTCGTATGACACAACGTGGCTTGAGAGCCCCTGTGGCCACTCATCCTGGATACCCACATATTCCTATTGCCACTTCAAGTGGTTCGTCTAGAGCATCTGTTCTCTTTGGAACCCACCCTGATAATTCTAGTGGGCAAAAGGCTTATCGTAATTGGGCTCCCCACTTTATTTTTCAATGTCCAAGGCCCACTTGCCAGACTGTATGGCTTAGTTTAGCTATTGGCCACAGCCCAAGTGTAGCCTTCAGAGCATGCCTCTAGTTCTCCTATAGCTGAATGTATGCCTGTAGCTGAGTCTCCCCAGACCAGACTGCTGATTTCCAAATCAGTTCTTAGCCACACAATACAGGAGAGCTGTCATCAGGAAACCAAGCTGCCATTTTTATTTTTAAGATTTTTTATTTCTTCATGTACAGAGAGAGATCACAAGTAGGCAGAGAGGCAGGCAGAGAGAAAGGGAGAAGCAGACTCCCTGCTGTGCAGAGAGCTCAATGTGGGGTTCGATCCCAGGACCCTGAGATCATGACCTGAGCCGAAGGCAGAGGCTTAACCCACTGAGCCACCCAGGAGCCCCCAAGCTGCCATTTTTTAAATGTATGTATTTCTTTTTAAAGATTTTAAGTAATCTCTACAGCCAACATGGGGCTCAAACTTGCAACCCCAAGATCGAGTCACATGCTCCGTGATCGAGCCTGCAAGGCACCCCTATTTATTTATTTATTGCTTTATTAGGGAGCTTTATGGCTTCCATTTAGCAGTGGAAGGAAGCACTTTTCATAGGTTCCTGTCTCCCTAGGTTGTTTTAAGTGGGGCTTCTCTCTCACTGGCTTATTTCCCCCTCAGTCAGAAGTCAACTTTGTTTAGGTTCTTCTAGCCTGTTCATGCTGACCAGTACAAAATTATTGACTTTTTATTTTTTTTTTTAAAGATCTTATTTATTTATTTATTTGACAGACAGAGATCACAAGTAGGCAGAGAGGCAGGCAGAGAGAGGAGGAAGCAGGCTCCCTGCCAAGCAGAGAGCCCAGTGTGGGGCTCGATCCCAGGACCCTGGGATCATGACCTGAGCTGAAGGCAGAGGCTTTCACCCACCAAGCCACCCAGGCGCCCCCAAATTATTGCTTTTTGAATCCAATATACAATCTGTTGTTATTTTCCTCCGGCAAGCCTCACGATTCCTTTATTTTCAGAGATGCCACTTCCTTTTTCTCAATAGAGCTTTGTTTTTATGCGTTGGGTAAGAAGTCAGAATTGGTAGGAGCAAGAAAGTAAAATCAAGAAGAAACTAGAGGGGGGACGCCTGGGTGGCTCAGTTGGTTAAGCAGCTGCCTTCGGCTCAGGTCATGATCCCAGGGTCCTGGGATCGAGTCCCATATCGGGCTCCTTGCTCCGCAGGGAGCCTGCTTCTCCGTCTGACTCTGCCTTCTACTCTGTCTGCCTGTGCTCGCTCTCGCTCGCTCTCTCTGACAAATAAATAAAATCTTAAAAAAAAAAAAAAGAAACTAGAGGGGATTTATAGGAGAGCATCCAAATAGCAGCAGTTTATAGTGCAGACCTAGGATGATGTTTAGGATATTAGAATTTCAAATGGGTTTCTTGTACTGGTAGCCGCAGGGAAGAGTCATATGGTCAGCTCAACCCATGTAACCTGAATGTTAAGAATGTGCTTGAAATAACTGGAAGCAAAAGGGCTAGGGCTCCTCGAGGACTATAGTCGACACTTTCTGAGCACAAGCAACTCACTTGTGGGGAGAAGAGGTGTTGAAACACTGGCAGGGGAGTATGGAAGAGATAGAGCAGAGAAGACCACTGATAAAGCAGCTGCCAAGGTGAGTGAATGCAGAATCCCATGGCAAAACCGAAAACAAGTGTAAAACGTAGGCTTCAGAGATATTCCACCCAAGGGAAGGATCATGTTTGTGAAACTCCCACCAAGCATTAGCTGGGGCCTACTCCCACAATGTGGTTACCCTACAGAGCAGTGGCCTTTTGTGGTTTTAGAAAAATCCTGCAGACCGAGAGACACACGAGAGACACACGAGCGACACACGGTGCAAGTCAGATGAAACCCAACAGAGGGAGTAAGCAGAGGGCGGGCAGGCCAACAGCATCTGCTGTCAACAATTGACTTAGAACTCTCAGTAGAATCTAGTAGCACACTAATTTTAGTTTATGGATAAATTTAAGCGAGTTTTTTAAAGGCTCCACACACAAAGTGGGGCTTGAATTCACGACGTCTCAGCCAGGCACCCAAATTTCAGTAATTCATAATCTCACTAGTTACTTGTGAGTGGCCATTGTTTTACTTTTAAAAAGTTAATGTAGGGGTGCCTGGGTGGCTCAGTGGGTTAAAGCCTCTGCCTTCGGCTCAGGTCATGACCTTAGGGTCCTGGGATCAAGCCCTACATCGGACTCTCTGCTCGGCAGGGAGCCTGCTTCCTCCTCTCTCTCCCCGCCTCTGTCTCTGCCTACTTGTGACCTCTCTCTCTCTGTATCAAATAAATAAAATCATTTTAAAAAGTTAATGTAGTATCAGGTAATTTTTCTACATAAAACCAAGAAAAGTATCTTTTTACACCTTTCTTTTACTTAAAAACATTTTCCCCCAGGGGTACGAGAAATAAAAGTATTCCTACATCATTCATAATCTGTCAAATAGTCTCAAGGCTAAGGAACCACGAAGTTTTTATGCCTCCCTTCTGCCTGGACTTGGACAATGAAGGAATAAGGAGCTCAAGGGAGTAGTCCAAACACAATAGCCTGTGTTAGTGTCATATTGATAAATGTTCTCTGTGAGTACCCTGATGCTTAATAAAGCTTGTGCGCCAGATAAAAGATTTTCCGCATTTGTCACATCTGTAGGGCCTCTCTCCGGTATGAATGACCTCATGGCGATGAAGATTTGCCTTAAAACTAAAAGTCTTGCCACATTCTCTACATTCAAAGAATTCCTCCTTGGTATGGGTTCTTCGATGCTGAATGAGATCTACACTCCGGCTAAAGGCCTCTCCACATTCACCGCATTTGTGAGTGTTCTGTTTGGTATGAATCTGTTGATGGCTCAGAAGGGTCGAATGCCGACCAAAGGCCTTCCCACATTGGAGACATCTATGGGGTTTTTCTCCGCTGTGGGTTAACTGATGTCGAATAAGGGTTGAATTCTGACTAAACGTTCTTTCACACTCACTACATTTATAGGGTTTTTCTTTGGTATGAATCCTCCTATGTTCAATAAGATATGCCATCTGACGGAAACATTTCCCACAGTCATGACACTTATATGGCTTTTTCTGAGGGTGACACTGTTTATGGACAGCAAGAGTGGACTTCTGTTTGAAGGCTTGCCCGCATATATCGCAATCAAAGGGATCCTCTGACGTGTGCATTCTTTGATGTCGAATGAAATTTGCCTGACGCCTGAAGACTCTTCCACATTCACTGCATTCATAAGATTTTACGTTTGTAAGAATTTGCCTGTGCCGCAAAAGCAATGATCTCTGATGGAAAGGTTTTCCATACTTCTCGCATTTTCCCTGCTTCTTCCGTGTTTGAGCATTCTGATCTCGATTAAGGTGAAGGTTCTGAAAGAGGTCCTTGTGGCATTCATCATCAAGAGTAGGGAATGCACGTCTGTAAAGGTCCCCCAATTCACTACATTTATGTAGCTTTTCTGCAGGTCTCTTGGCCAGTGTTTGCTTTACCACTGATGTCTTACAGGACTCTGAATCTTCAGAAATTTTCTGTTTTGGAGTTGGCTTTTTCATCCTGCATCTGATTTCAGAACCTAACCAATAAAAAGAAAACATAGAAATGACCTGTGCACTGCAGAAGGAAAAAAAGAGAAGCTAACAGTGTATGCTATCAGACACTCAAATGAAGCTAAAATAGTGCTCACTTAGTTATTGTATCATCTGGCTAAAGGGGCCAAAATTCTGATTTTCACAGAACTCCTGGCTTCAATAGCAGAAAGAGTTCTGGACATCAACTAACCAACAGAAAAATGCACAAGTGTGTGCCAGAGAAGTGAGAATGGAACAAACCCATCAACTCCACTGGAAAGCAACTTACTCTGGGTACTCAGTAGTGTCACATAAGTGTAGAAAAGGCATCTTATACTTTCTCAATAAGCAGGTTTTCAACAGTTCTGGGAGAACAACTCCTTAAAAATGGGCAGTGTAGGGGCGCCTGGGTGGCTCAGTGGGTGAAGGCCTCTGCCTTCGGCTCAGGTCATGATCCCAGGGTCCTGGGATCGAGCCCCGCATTGGGCTCGCTGCTCGGCAGGGAGCCTGCTTCCTCCTCTCTCTCTGCCTGCCTCTCTGCTACTTGTGATCTCTGTCAAATAAATAAATAAATAAAATCTTTAAAAAAAAAAATGGGCAGTGTAAGACAGAAGAGGAAAGGAACCAGAGGGAAGTAGATACAAAAGCCAAGAGAATATGGCAGTGGTTCTCAACCAGGGGTGATGTTGCCTCCTGGAGGAGAGTTGGTAATGTCAGAGGACCTCTCTGGTGGTCACATCTGGGGTGGTGCTACTCAAATCTAGTGGGAAGAGGCCAATGATATGGCCAAACATCCTACAGTACACAGGACAGGCCCCCACAATGAATTATCCAGCCCAGAATGTCAACAGAACAGAGGCTAAGAAACTCTGGAGGAGAAGGTTATGGAAAAAGGCAGAAGCAGCAATCAGGACACAGTAAGTAGGAACAAGCAGGTATGTCAAGAAACACCATGGGAATGTGAAAAATAAAATGGAAAGCAAAGGAACAAGAGGAAACAGAGAGGAAGGAAAAGTAACGAGGGTAGAATCAGGCCTATCTGGTTTGGCGTTAAGAGCCGTCGGACGGGCTGCTTCAGAGAAGAAATCTACCGCAATGAATGAGCTTGGCAGACTTGAAATGGAATCCCAACTCTCAACCTACTGGCTGACAGAGATCTGAATCTTTTCGAAGTTTATTTATTTACTTTTAAGTCATCTCTGTGCCCAACGTGGGGCTCAAACTCATGACCCCAAGATCAAGATCTGCACACTCCACCGACTGAGCCAGACAGGGGCCCCTGAATCTTTCAGTTTTTTTGTCTGTTAAATGGGACTAATGGTCACGTGTACTACTTTCAGAGGGCAGCAGGGATGAAAAAGTGGGAGGAGGTACACCAAACCCCAGGCTCAATCTCTGGGGCACACAGGGGGTTTCATTAGTTTGGCTTTCCTGCCTCTTCAGGATTTCCACTCAACTGGGCCTTCTCCTCACCCACCTGGGCAAGCACTACTGGAAGCCTTCCTAGTCCCGGCTCTTGGCAGATCCAGGATGCACGGTTCTTCCCACTGCTCCAGCAGGCAGATCACCTCAGGTTTGGGAAAGTGAAATCCTACTCATGGGGAAGTAAATGCGATGTGGTTAGTGAGTCAGGGAGAGATGTCCTAGTGCTCAGCTTAATGCCCTTGGGTCTACAGTGGCAAACAGATTAGGATAATAATCAAAAGGGCTGGTGGGAATAGAATTCGGCCCAGTCTTTCTTTCTGACAATCTGACAATCTTTACGGAAAGCCTCAACAACCATCACACTCTTAGATGTGGTCATTTCACTCTTAGGGATAAAGGCTACGGAACAATTAGGACCAAGATGAATGGACCAGAGCTGTTCAGCAGAGTTGTACCAGCGCAAAGCTGGAAATAAAGTACATCAACAAGGCATGTAAATGCAACGAAGGCAAAATATTAGGCAGATACTAAAAACCCATGTGTTCAAGAATATTAAAATAGGAAAATGTTCCCTATAGGTTTTAAAGCAGAATGCAAAACTCATGTGAAGTACAATCCAAATTTTTTAAAAAACTATGCATGTGTATGTATATGTACATAGGTATACATATATATGAAAATACAAGGAAAAAGTCCAACCAAAATGTTAATGGGGATAATTTCTGGGCAGTGGGCCTGCAAAGGATTTTTATTTCCTAATCTGTTATTGAAAAGTCACTGGGTAATACAAAGAGATTTGAACGTGCCTGTACCCTTTAACACCAAAATTCTGTATCCTGGGGAATAGTCAGAAATTTATATGAGGATTTATGGTCGGAAACATCCATTCGAAAATTATAATACAGAAAATGATGACTTCATAAGGAAGCCAACAACAATAAAAAAAAAAAAAAAAACCCCAAACTAAATACCTCCACATGGGAAAATGATTAACTATTACAGATCATACAATAGAATTACATTACGGTCATTTACTGTATTTATGGGGGCTTTTAATAGCATCAGGAAATGCTGATGCTATAATGTTAAGATTTAATGGAATTACAGCATTATATGAAGAATATGTTCGGCTACATTTTTTAAGAGGAGAAAAACTGGAAGGAAATATTCCAAAATACGAACAGCGTTATCCCTGAATGTTCTCCCCTCCCCGTCATAATTTCCTGTACCTTCTGTGTATTCAAGTCTGCTCTTAAAATGCTTTTAGAAGGAAAACAGACATCAAAAACTCCAGAGGTGGGTGGACAATCCCACAAGAGATGGTCAAGACTGTGGCAAGAGTGTCAGTGTGGAGGTCAAATCTGTGGCTCCAGAAAGAAAGCTATTTGTTGAATAAATGCCCTCCCCACCCCCGGAGGAGACTGCACTGGAATAAGACAAAGGCCGGCTCCCCAAGGGAAAAAGCAGTGAAGTTTCAGATATGAAGTCAGTTAAGAGTCATTTCCTGGACACCTGGTGATGCTGCAAAAAGGAAGGAACCCATTTCCAGAGAGAAGACTGAAAAAGATGTTTCAAGAGAAAAGAAGCTAACTTTTGGAATCTAATCAGCCATAATCTTTTCGGCTCCTACAGGTCTTTTTTTTTTTTTTTTTAAATATTCCATTTATTTATTTGACAGAGAGAGATCACAAGTAGGCAGAGAGGCAGGCAGAGAGAGATAGGGAGAAGCAGGCTCCCCGCCGAGCAGAGAGCCCGATGCGGGGCTCGATCCCAGGACCCCGAGATCATGACCTGAGCCGAAGGCAGAGGCTCAACCCACTGAGCCACCCAGGCGCCCCATTCTACAGATCTTATAGATGTGGAGGAGGCAGAGCAGGGTGGGGAGTGGATTAAGCATCTCTGACCTCTAAACCAAAGGAAACTATTCATTGCCCACAATCCCTTATTTGAAAGCTTTGAAGCCAGGCATGTTTCAGGATTCAAAATTTTTTCCAGATTTTAGAAAGGTGATGTGGTGTGTCCATTTTTTATCGTGTACTGCCCCCAACAGGGGTTGGAGCCGTACCCTTAATTAAACACAGTGACATTTCTGATGCTTAACAGATACAAAGACCAAGTGGGAAGAATAAGGATGAGACATAGCTCCCTGGAGGAAGAGATCAGCTTTGACCACTTGATGACTTTATAGGTTGGGTCTTGCAGCCAAATGAGTTACGGTAAAAACTAGTTTTTGGAGTTTCTCTGATTTTGGAATGGCAAGGGACTGAGGACTTGTGTAGACACTCAGAGTCAAATCTTCAAGCCACGTCATTACCCAACAAGATCATGTTTCTGTAATTCTCCAGCATCACATCTCTGTAGAGGTCCTTCTGAGCCCAGTCAAGTTTGTTCCACTCTTCCCTGGTGAAATACATCGCCACATCCTCAAAGGACAGCAATTCCTGAAAACAGAGACTAATTATAGGCTCAATTCATACAATAACTTTGTGAGCTATCACTATGATTCTATAGGTTTGAGGCCGTCAAGTGAATCGGCCAAGCTCATTCTTTCTTCTCTAGTACAGAGTAGACAAGCTTTTTCTGTAGAGGACCAGAGGGTAAATATTTTAGGCTTCCTACGCAATTTGGTCTCTGCTAGGATTATTCTGCACAAAAGCGAGGAACTACAGGTAAGTGGATGAGTATGGCTGTGCTCCAGTAAAACTTGACCGCCAGGTCCAGGTCAGTTTGCTGACCCCGCTCTCATACAATACCACCTTTAACACGGAACATGTTTCTGCCCTGGGTCCCCTAGGAAAGAGATGGCACATTCCAAATAAGGTCCCTGAAGATCAGTTAGCATGCAGGCTATTCAAAAGGAAGGTGCTTCGTGGAAACCAACAAGGCTGGCTCTCATGGGGAACAATCACCCACCCCGTCTGAAGGGGAAGAAGGTAGGGGAGGGTTACTGGAATCTAGAAGGTTGTTGGAAAGGAAGCAAGACTGGGGCTATGTGGATTCTGTCATCCCACAGCCTGGTAGGCAGGGCACTGTGGGAACAAAACTGACCACCACCTTCCTCCAGGTTTCTGGCCCCCTGACCCCCTCCACCCCATTGTCAAAATCCAACCAGAAGCCAGAGGGCAAGAAAACCCACTGATGGCATATAAAGGTCAGCCTCCGAGGGCACAGACCTAAGTAGGGGAGGCTGAAGCATACATCAAAGGTTGGCAAACAGAGACTATTTAGTACAATATATACGGTAGAAGTATACACAAGCGTTCAACTCAAGTGGGCGGAGAAAAAAAGGTGCCTCACACTACTGCAGCCTTTGGGGCAGAGGCCAGGTGTCCGCCCACCAAATTCCCTTCCCTTAGGAGAACCAGTGTAGCCTGAGGGGCTATCAGAGCAGGACAAGGGCATTCAGTAATAGGAAATACCACCACCACCCGTCAGGAAACCACCACCGGAATTCCGGAAGTACAGGGTCCCTCTGTCCTCCCAACCGAGGCTGACTTTCAGAATTACCATTTCAAGCTCCCTCCCACCACCATCCCGGAAGTCTTTCCTTCAACCAGAGCTGTCCTGCTGGTCTCCTCAGCTGACATTCTCTGCTGCTGTGTGAGTGTGAGCAAGCCCTGAGGAATAAAATGGCTTCATCTCCCCCAGGGTAATCTCTATACATTCAGTTATATGGCCTTTAATGTTGCCCCAAACTCTCACCCTCCTATTCCTCCCCAGAGTCTTCTGTACCTTTACTACCCTCATTCTTCCAGGAAACTCTGGGCAACAGTAAGTTGTTAGGCTTTACGCTGCAGGCCAGCAATAAAGGTTCCAGCTCCTGCTGAGGCCAAAGGATACAGCTGTTCAGACTGTGCACTGCTCAAACCTAGAAGGCACCAATTACATAACAGCTGTGTAAATGGGGTCCCTTGGAGTTGCTACCTGCACAACCTGTATGATTCTATAGTAGCCCAGGTACCTGCTTAGGGAATGGACCATGCAGGGGGAAAGATGGAGTCAACACAGTAACAGTCCAGTGGGAGGTACTCAGAGGGACCAAGGAGGACATGTGTTCACCAAACCACTTCCTTCCAGAAGTCATTGCCAGTTAGGTCCCAGGTCCCAGGAAAGAGCCCAGAGGGTACATGCTCCCTAATTCACACACACACACACACACACACACACACACACACCCCGCCATCCCCGCCACACATTACCTACATTCTCATTCAATCCTTTCGCTTTTCCCTCAGCGAAAGAAGCTGTCTTCCTAGCAATCCCTCCCCTCCTGCCTCAGTTTCCATTCCCTCATATCTCCTCCAGAGTCTTAATCCAACGATGAGGACTCTTCCTTTTCTATATCTTTACTCTCTTTCCCCTGTGGTGCTGTGATTTTTTTTTAACTTTTTATTTATTTATTTTTTATATTTTATTTATTTATTTGACAGACAGAGATCACAAGTAGGCGAGAGGCAGGCAGAGAGAGAGAGGAGGAAGCAGGCTCCCTGCTGAGCAGAGAGCCTCATGGGGGACTCGATCCCAGGACCCTGAGATCATGATCAGAGCCGAAGGCAGCGGCTTAACCCACTGAGCCACCCAGGCACCCGGTGCTGTGATTTTTAACAAGAAATATATATTTAGTGGCACTGGTTGGCTCAGTCGGTTGAGCATCTATCTGCCTTAGGCTCAGGTCATGATCTCAGGGTCCTGGGACTGAGCCAGCCTCCCTCCTGAGTGGGGAGTCTGCTTCTCACCCTCTTCCTCTCCCTCTGCCCCTTCTCTCCTCTCGTGCCCGTGCTCTAATAAATAAAATCTTAAAAAGAAATATACATTTAATCTTCATCCTCATTTCTGGCACAGAACTCCTAAAACCCTTGGAATTTCTAAGGGATAAGAGCAGGAGCCTCTCTTTATATTTGGTCTTTTGTCCTTGGTTTTTGAAATAGCTCCAGAGGTGAAAGGAGAGTCTCCACATTCATCACAACTTCCTTCCACCACACCTGAGTTTATGTTAATGAGGTGATCTTTGGAAAGGCCCCAAGGATGGCGCGCAGGTTGCCAAAGGAACCAGCCACGTGATTAGAATGTTTGAACCATCCCCCATTTCAGAGGCAGGAGAGGGGCTGGAGATCCAATCAGTCACTAAAGGGCAATGATTTACTCAATCAAGCCCATGTAATGAGCTTCTATAAAAACACAAAACAGGGATGGGTTTGGCCTGGGTTGGCTCGGTTGGTTAAGTGCCTGCATTCAGCTCAGGTCATGATCCCAGAGTCCTGGGATCGAGTCCCGCATCGGGCTCCTTTCTCAGTGGGGAGCCTGCTTCTCTCTCTGCCTCTGCCTGCTTGTGCTCTCTCTTTCTGACAAATAAATAAATAAATCTTAAAAACACACACACACAAAAGAATGGGGTTCAGGCAGCTTCGGGGTTGGCGAGTGCGTGGAGAGCTGGGAGCTTGGCGTACTCAGAAGGTGGAAACTGTGCACCTCCTCTGTCTGGGTGTTCCCGAGTCACAGCCTTTTATAATAAACCTAGTAAAAGCCAGTAGAAGTAAACAGTGTTCTTGAGCTCTTTGCGCCACTCTGGCAAATTAATCAAACCGCAAAGGGGGTCATGGGAAGCTCCAAATATATAGCCAGTCAAGGCACAGGTGTCAACCTGGACTTAAAACCGGCTGATGGCAGAAGTGGGGGGAGGGGCAGTCTCGTGGGACTGGGCCCTTACCCCACCGAGTCTGATGTGCCCTTACCCCATGGGGTCTGATGTTAACTCCAAGTAGAAAGTGTCAAAACTGAGTTAAATTGCAGGTGCCCCCAACCCCACTGGTGTCACAGAATCGTCTGATCTGTGGGACAAACCCCAACATGTCTGGTGTCCTAAGTGCGGCATGAAAGGAGAAAGCAGAGAAACACAGGAGTGTTTTTCCTAAACACTCACTCCCCTCACTCCTTCCCCTTCATCAGCAAAAATGCCAAAACTTCTATCTTTTTTTGTAAAGACTTTTATTTGTTTAGGGGCGCCTGGGCAGCTCAGTGGGTTAAAGCCTCTGCCTTTGGCTCAGGTCATGGTCCCAGGGGGCTCTCTGCTCAGCAGGGAGCCTGCTTTCTCCTCTCTCTGCCTGCTTCTCTGCCTACTTGTGGTCTCCCTCTGTCAAATAAATAAATAAAATCTTTAAAAAGACATTCCTGTGCCTGCCTTCCTGTCTGATTTCTGCTCTCTCTCCTTCCCTTACGGAACCAGCTCCTAGGGGAAGACTACTCTCACTTCCAGTAGCTCCATAAGCCAACCTCTGGTTTAAGCCTCACCACACATCTGCAACAGCTATTCCCCTGCCTACTTGGGATCACAGGGACAAGTCATGCTATTAATGTAGGAAGCCAGAGGGTTTCACGAAGAGGAGTTTTTAGTTCAGTCTCGAAATACGACTATATGAGTTTGCCTGTGTATGGAGAGAGCAGGCTATGCGCAGCAATGGAGGAACAGAAGAGCACCTCGGGTTCTCTGGCGGGCAGGGCAGGCTGGGGACGAAGCCGGGGAAGCAGGGAGAGCCTAGGACTCCTCAGAAAGTTCAGACACACTGGAGCAGTGTGGTAGAACTGCAACAACTCGAATTCCCTCCCTCTTGTCCAACCTTCTTCCAAAATCGTTGCCATGGTTTCCTAACTTGTCTCCCTTTTTTTTTTTTAATATTTTATTTATTTATTTGACAGAGATCACAAGTAGACAGAGAGGCAGGCAGAGAGAGAGGAGGAAGCAGGCTCCCTGCTGAGCAGAGGGCTCCTGACCTAAGCCCAAGGCAGAGGCTTAACCCATTGAGCCACTCAGGCTCCCCTTGACCCCTTACTTTTAAATGCAGCTTTTTAGAATCACCCTCCATAATGTTACAAATTCAGTAAGTAAGCTTACTTGTACCCTTTAGTACACCCAGATCAGAATTTATCCCTGTAATGCAAGAGTCTGTTTACATATCTACTTTTCCCAAAACAATAAAAACAAAACAAAACAAAACAAAACAAAAACAAAAATAAAAAACAAAAAACCTGTAAACTCCTTCAGAAAGTTTATCTCTAGCACAAAGGATAATATCTAATACACAGTAACACTCACTGACAGAAACAATGAACAACTATGATAACACATCTAAAATTCACAGAGCGGGGGCGCCTGGGGTGACTCAGTCATTAAGCGTCTGCCTTCCGCTCAGGTCATGATCCCAGGGTCCTGGGATCAGGCCCCGCATCAGGTTCCTTGCTCTGCAGGAAGCCTGCTTCTCCCTCTCCCACTCCCCCTGCTTGTGTTCCCTCTCTTGCTGTGTGTCTCTGTCAAATTAATAAATAAAATCTTCAAAAAAAAAAAAAATTCACAGAGTGTTTAAAATAGAACTAGATACTATATAAAGTATTATTGACCTATTTGACTAAGTGCCTCACTTAATTTTCACAACTCTTGGTCATAGGCAGTATCATCCCATTTACAGTTAAGTAAACTGAGGCCCAGGGAGCTTATGTACCTTGCTGACAACAAAGCCTGGATTTGAACCTGCCTGACCCCAGAGTTCAGGCTCTTTACAGCCCACCTTCCAAGAAGGAAAAATCCCCGAATTAATAAAGATGGCTCAACCTGAACAAAGGAGTCAAAGCCATTGCCTGGCTACCGGGACTACCCTGAGGAAGGGGAGGAGAAGCCCAGCTTACCTTCCACCCAGCTGTCAGGAATACAGCTTCCAAGTCCGGGTCTCCGAGATGGGGCAGGACTGCCGCCATCAGGCTGGACTGAAGGAGAAAAGAAGATAATGAGTAAGGCCAGTTCCAATTTAAGTCTCTCTCCCCAGGCAGCCCTGGGACAGGGAACTCCAACTGGCCATACACACCTGAGCCAGTATACAGTCACCATGTTTGGTGCTGAAATAGGGGATAAAAATGAAAGGAGCTGTTAGAATGGTCTTTTTTTTTTTTTTTTTAAAGATTTTATTTATTTATTTGACAGAGAGAGATCACAAGTAGGCAGAGAGGCAGGTATAGAGAGAGAGGAGGAAGCAGGCTCCCTGCTGAGCAGAGAGCCCGATGCGGGACTCGATCCCAGGACCCTGAGATCATGACCTGAGCCGAAGGCAGTGGCTTAACCCACTGAGCCACCCAGGCGCCCCTAGAATGGTCTTTTTAAGGAACTTCTGAAGTTAGCTCAATTTCCAAAGCTTTCTCCCAGGGCCCTGCCCTCCCCTTCTCCCTAGAATATGTTCTGTAGGACCTCACTGAAAGACTTGCATACACAAAGGGACAAGACCATAGGCAAGAATAGAACTCTAAGGGTGCCTGGGTGGCTCAGTGGGTTAAGCCTCTGCCTTCAGCTCAGGTCATGATCTCAGGGTCCTGGGATTGAGCCCCACATCAGGCTCTCTGCTCAGCAGGGAGCCTGCTTCCTCCTCTCTCTCTCTCTCTCTGCCTACTCTCTGTGATCTCTGTCAAATAAATAAATAAAATCTTTAAAAAAAAAAAAAAAAAAAAGAACTCTGACCCACACCTTGCAACAACCAGCCCAGAACCCAAGTCACACCCAATGAAGCAATCAACCCAAACCAAGATCAGGTCAATAACTACCAGCTTATCCTTAATTCTGACTTTCTTCCTACAACTGAGGACCAACAGAGAAAGCCAAATACACTCCCCTACCCAAACACCTAGGATGCTCTGCTTCTATTTATTTAACCTACCTCCAGATTTCTCAAGCCAACACCCTCCAAACTGGGCACATCTGAGCTTTCCATTTCTCCACCATAAACCTTACCCCTGCCTGCCTCTGGGTCTCCGCCAAGCAAGGATTGGTAGCTCACTCCCTTGCTACCAGGATCTGATCATTCTAGATCATTCGCAGGATCTGAATGAAGAGCCTCTGCCTGTTCTTGTTTTGGGGGATGGGGGAAGGTGTTCATGTATTTCTACATCCTACAAGATTAACTCGGAGAGTATAAAAACGACTTTAAGGCAGTTAGAGATTTCAGGCTACATATTACAAGCACAGAAGCAATCATTGTCAAAACAATATTCAGAGAGCTTTACTAGACACGAATATTTATTGAGAAATATACAGCAAACAAGGATACTTCAAAACTGAAAGCATGAAGAGGCTGAGCTCTCAGCAGCTACCGCTTAGTTCATAAAGCATAAGGTGTAGCAGAATATGCCGCCCCATAATTATCTTGAGCTACAGGCACTTGAAAACCGGCAAACACAGAGAAAGCCTTTCTCTGAACTCCCCTTATCTGCCTAAAGACCGATCCTTGAAAAGGAACTCAATTGTCATAAATTCCCCTCCCGGGAAGACAGACTTCTGTCACAGGAGATGAGACTACACATTAACACCACCCCCAAACTGTCATAAGCCCTCAGGCCTCCTGTCTGCTCTTCTGAGGACCCCCCTTCGTCTTTCCTAAAACTCATTTATTCCCCTCTAAGAGGCCTACATCCTCTCTCCCCTTCCCCGACTAAGAGGGTATTTAGGACTGAATTTTTTTTTTAAGATTTTTAAAATTTATTTGACAGAGATTACAGAGAGAGAGGAGGAAGCAGACTCCCTGCTGAGCGGAGAGCCTGATGTGGGGCTGGATCCCAGGACTCTAGGATCATGACCTGAGCCGAAGGCAGAGGCTTTAGCCCACTGAGCCACCTAGGCACCCCATTAAAGATTTTTTAACTTATTTATTTTTAGGCCTGAATTCTGACCCACTGCAGGAGTTACTCATTTCTCTGTATTTCCTACACATGTTAATAAACTTGTTCTTCTCTTAATCTTTTATTGCTGGGACCTCAGCTAAGAACGGAGTAAGAAAATTATTTCTCCACCCCTACACACGAAATGAGGAAGTACCTTGCTTTTTATTGTGACTGTTTACTAGAAACTTACAATCCTTCTAGACTAAAAAGCACTGCAGAAGCTTGTTTTTAGCTAATTGGCTAGGAAGCTCCAAGGTCACCATGACATGAAGACAGCTTAATTTTCCTAAAAGAAGAGTCAGCATTTGGGGGAAATTAGGACAGCTCTAGTTTTGATTCCACAGCTCGGGGTGGTTGGCCTGGAGGTATATCCAAACGGTGATCTTTACTTTGGCTTTTCTTTGACATTAGAAACTTAACATCGTTACTCTCTGGGAATACACAAGTGATGGGACAGAGGTGATTTTCATTTTATTTTTTTCCTTATGCTTTTTTTTTTTTTAAGATTTTATTTATTTATTTGACAGAGAGAGAAATCACAAGTAGGCGGAGAGTCAGGCAGAGAGAGAGAGAAGCAGGCTCCCGCTGAGCAAAGAGCCCGATGCGGGGCTCGAACCCAGGACACTGAGATCATGACCTGAACCGAAGGCAGCGGCTTAATCCACTGAGCCACCCAGGCGCCCCTCCTTATGCTTTTTTCTGGCCACCGGTGAACCTTGCTTTCTGTGAGTGCATTTTTAAGAAAGTCTCTCGCACCATTCACGTTCCCTAAAAATATTATTTGGAAGATGCTCTGTCTTTTAAGCCAGGAGGCACTCCAAAAAATGTCACCGACCAAAGACTTCACGATTGGGGAAGGGACCTCAAACCTTTCATTATCTAAACTATCCGTCTACCGTGAACCCGGTGCATTTGGAAGCCAGAATCTTGAATGCCACTTCTCAATAATGAGAACTCCTGAAACGTCCAATCACATCTGCTTTTCGCCTACAACCAAACCAGCCTCTCATTCATCCGACTTGCTCTTCCTTACGCCACGGAAAATATTCACAAGTTGACATCTTCAGGAAGACGCTCCGTAAGTGCCCTGCGCCCTCCCCTGAGGGTCTCTCGAGCCTTGACACCTGCCGTGGAGCGGCCATTGGGGTTTCGCCCGCGCCACGCACCCCCTAGCTCCTCTCTCCCCACACCTGCTGCGCTCCTCTGACCCTCCGCCGCTTCACCTCCTCCAGGAAGTCCTCAGTGTCTACCTGCAGCAGCCATAGGGGCCGGGATCCCCTCTCGAGGTTCCCGACCGGACCCGCGATGCGGTCGGCGCCCCTCCAATGACCGCCCCCCAACCCGAGAGCGCGAACGCGGAAGAAACCCGCTCCACTCGCCGACCCTCATTCGCGCTCGGACAGCCCCGCGTCTCGCCCCGCGTCTCGCCCCGCGTACCTTCTAGGAAGCGCGGAGGCTTCGGAACTCTTTGGTCAGGTTCAGAGAGCCGCAGCCTCCGGTCTCACGCACCCGCCGCTGTGGCAGGGGCCAATCAACGGCCTCAGAGGGCGCCGGGTGAGCCACGTGACTCCCAGGCCCCGCCCCGCCCGGTTCCCGCCCAGCGAAGCAGTCCGGAATCTCCAGTAAGAATCACCTGAAGGCTCTAAAATTCCACCACCGAGATGCTCGTTTTCCACACCAATTGAATCAGAATTTCTAGAAATGGGCCCTTGTGCAGCCGGGTTTTTAAAAAGCTCCTCTTTTGAGTGTAGAGTACAGTGACCAACTTTTTAGAGCGCTAACCCTGGACGCAGTCCTACCAGACGAATAACATAATATGTTGAATACAATGAATGACTATACGTATCTGTGTTATTCAACATAAAAATATGAAAATAGGTGCTTACCTGAAATTGCGTATTCGGAAATGACCCGAATGCTATTTATTTCATTTATTTTTTATTTATTTTTAGCATAACAGTATTCATTATTTTTGCACCACACCCAGTGCTCCATGCAATCCGTGCCCTCTATAATACCCACCACCTGGTACCCCAACCTCCCACTTCCCCCCAAGCCCCCCACCCCACCCCACTTCAAACCCCTCAGATTGTTTTTCAGAGTCCATAGTCTCTCATGGTTCACCTCTCCTTCCAATTTCCCCCAACTCCTTTCTCCTCTCTAACTCCCGAATGCTATTTAAATAAAGCAACATAGGATTTATTATCAGTGGCGATTAGTTGTAATGGATAGTAGAACTAACCTCTGATCTGATTCCATGTTTAGCAAAGAAAAAAAAAAGTAACAGATTAAGAAAAAACACTTGTGTGAAATCTCCCTTTCAGACTTGATTTCCATGGGCCAAAACACTAGAAACAGAGAGAGAGAGAGAAGGAGAGGGAGAGAAAGGGATAGGGTGTTTGTTTTTACCAGTATCCTACTAGTTGTTTGACCTGGGACAAACTAGTTCACTCTTCGGTATGTTAGTTTCCATACATGTACAATGAGACTAGGACTATGAACTTCATAGGGTTGTTCTGAGTCGTAGTAACCCCTAATCCCCTGTTTTGCTTTCCACAGTTTGTTACTGGTGGCAGTCATGTTCCAGAAGCAGATGCTCCTCCTTCTGACATATCCTGAGAAGGTCGTAGTAGCCGAATGCTACCTACAAGGCCTACCTTGTTCACCTCACTTCATCTCATCACAGGCATTTTATCATCTCACATCATCACAAGAAGGGTGAGTACAGTATTGATAAGATACTTTGAAAGAGAGACCACATTCCCATAGCTTTTATTACAGTATATTGTCATAGTCATTCTATTTGATTATTGTTGTTGTTTATCTCTTACCATACCTAATTTATAAGTGAAACTTTATGATAAGTATGTAAGTATAGGAAAAAACATAGTATATATAAGGTTTGGCACTATCCACAGTTTCAGGCATCAATGGAAGGTCTTGGAATGTATCCCTTCACAGGTAAAGGGGGGATACAAAGTAGAGGAGCCACTTTCTGCTTGTTCTCTACTCTATTAAGAGAGTTTATAGGGGTGCCTGGGTGGCTCAGTGGGTTAAAGCCTCTGCCTTCAACTCACATCTATGATCCCGGGGTCCTGGGTTCGAGCCCCGCGTCGGGCTCTCTGCTCAGCAGGGAGCCTGCTTCCCCCTCTCTCTCTCTGCCTGCCTCTCTGCCTACTTGTGATTTTTCTCTCTGTCAAATAAATAAATAAATAAAAACTTAAAAAAAAATAAAGTAGTCAAATTCATAGAGACAGAGAGTACAAGGGTTGTTGCCAAGTGCTGAAGGGATGGGGAAATGGAGAGTTGATGTTTGATGGGGACAGAGTTTCAGCTTGGGAAGATGAAAATAATTCTGGAGATGGACTGTGGTGATCATTGCATACAGTGTGAATGTCCATGCCACTGAACTGTCCACTCACAAATAAAAAATAAATAATAAAATTAAATTAAAATTTTAAAAATAAAAATTTAAAAAAATTTAAAAGTTAAACTTCGTGTTATATGTATTTTACCAGAATAAGATATTTTTTGTTCTTTAAGACAGTTCAAATTACTTTCATATCAGCTTGACTCTTTCAAGGCTTGTTTTGTAGCTTTGTAAAGATGAGTCACCCCAAGAAGAGTGTGGCCTTGGCTTGAAGCTTGAGCAATTCTTGACCTTCCTCTAAGGCTAGTTTTATACTTTTGCTAATTATGGCAATTAGAACATGAGCATCTCCAAGCTCTGTATGAACTCTGAGAATTATTCAGCTTACAGTTTCTTGTTAATTCTTTGCCGGACATTGATTCTACTAGGAACAGACTCAAGACGACCCATTATAGAAATTTCTAGATATTTTCTCTGTGTAGCTTCTGGCTCCCTAGGATTCTGCTACCCAAATCCCAGTTACCTCAACTTCCTTGAATTCAAATCTCTGTCTTCTCATCTTAGAGAGTCTGCTGTGGTCTGTTTGGACCCTTCCTCCCCTATACTGTGGAATAGAAGATGCTTTTTTTCCGGGATCACAGGTCTGAACTGCATGTTGTCCCCAGTCAGAAACATTTTTTCATGCATTCTGTCTAGTTTTATAGTTTTTTACGGTGAGTTCATTAAGCCCAGCCTTAGTAACTGCATCACGTCCAGAAGAGGCAACTCAGTATAGTTTTAACATGCATTTCCTTTATTATGAATACACTTAAGATTTTCATATACCTGAATTCTATTAAAAAGAACCAATGGAGGCACCTGAGTGGTTCAGTTGGTTGAGTGACTGACTCTTGATTTTGGCTCAGGTCACGATCACAAGGTCATGAGATGTAGCCCTGCATCACGCTCTGTGTTTAGTGCACAGTCTGCTTGAGATTCTCTCCCTTTCCTTCTGCCCCTCCCCCTGCTTGCTCTCTTTCTCTCTCTCTCTCTAAAATACATAAAATCTAAAAGAAAAAAGAAGAAGAAGAAGCAACAGGCCCAAAATGGAATCACTTGGATTAAACCTGATGCCAGCAGGCCAAGTCTGGAAACCCAGAGGGATTTCTGCAGGACCAGCCGTGGAAGTCCCTGGCTGTGCATAGGACAGAAATGGAACAATGCTAGCAGGAAATGAAAGCAGAGTTTATTGAAGGCATAGAGAAAGTGCAGGTACAGAGTGTCCGGGAGAGTCACAAAGGAAAGGAAGGAGACTCATTTTTGTTCAGGGTCTGGGAGTTTTTACTAAGGACAGTGGCCTGGTGAACGTGTCCCTTCAGGCATCTAGGAACTGGTCAGAACAAAGACGAAGGCCCAGGTGTTATTCCTTGGAGCCAGGGGGCCTTGGGATCCAGATGTCTTGTGTCATGGTCTGGAATGTGCACATAATGGCTGTGGTGTCTAAATGAGATGGCTGTCCGACTGGATGGGAGCCCCCAAATGTGGGGCAGAGATCAGGTGGAAGCCAGTAGGGGGGGCCATGAAAGAACTCACCTGAGGCAAAACAAAGGTAACAGGAGTTTATGAATACCCCCCCCCAAGAGAGCGGAGGGCAGGACAGCAAAGCAGAGACTGTCTACAAGGAGGAAAGGGGTGGCAGCTGTTAGGTGAGGAGGTAATAGCAACATAGGGCATTTTCCCTTTTTTGGGAATTGTGCCCGATTGTAAGTAGACCATTGGTGAGTTAGGGCCTATGGATATTACGAGATGGGTTCCCTGATAGGCCTGTCTGTATTCAGCTATGGGGTCGCCGTGGGCCCTTTCTACAATCCATCACTCAAGCCTGTTTGCCTAAAAGCAAATGCTTCCTCTGGTCATTCTCTCCTGGGCCTTCCTTAGATGCTACCTATTCTAAAGGAATTATTAGCTCCTTGTCCCTTATAAGGAGGACTTTCTGAGTCCTGTGTTGAGTGGTGGAGGGTGTAGGGGTGCAAGTCCTAGGAAGAATAAAAACAGAAAAAGGAGAAAAAAAATAAAAGCTGGAGTCCTTCAGTTTCCCTACCTCAAACCCATGACACCATACCAGGATTTAATACCTGACCTAATTACTTTCAACCTTCCCTAGGAATGTAATCCTAACCTGTCAGTCTGGAATTTTCTAGTCAGCACCAATGAAGCAATGCTCCTAACAGGTTCTGTTGTCCCCCCAAGGAAGGTTACCTTGCCTTGCCAGAAGATTTTTTTTTTTTCATTTATGACTTCCTTGTTCCACACCCTCTTTGCTTTTTTTTTTTTTTAAAGATTTTATTTATTTATTTGACAGACAGAGATTACAAGTAGGCAGAGAGGCAGTCAGAGAGAGGAGGAAGCAGGCTCCCTGCTGAGCAGAGAGCCCGATGCGGGGCTCAATCCCAGGACCCTGG